>NC_045142.1:19098817-19407190 GCF_008831285.2 Nymphaea colorata
CAAAATTTTCATTGGTTTTGGAGTGCTCCAGAAAAATAAGGTTTTTGTTTTGAAAGAGGAAAGAAAGGGACTCGCCCGTCGGTACGAGGATCGACCATTCCCGCGCCTTTACTGGAGGTAATCAACCCAAGGACTATGTTTATCATTGATGCATTTCGTTTTAACTTAAACATCTTTTTGATTCTGTATGCGGTGTAGAAAATATTGAAAGTTTGGAGTTTCAAACTTTTGAAAAGGTTCTTGAAGAATTGCTTGAAAAAGTGAAATGTTTTGAGGAAAAAGTGAAACTAGTAAATATCATTTGAAAAACTTGTGAAAACATTTTGAAATCACTTTAGTGTTCTCTTAAGACTTTAAGTAGGTTTGAGATTTTGCTCTAATTCGGTTAACCTAGCTAGAGCTCATCCTTTTGCTTAAGTTCTTTTAGAGAGGTGCTTGTGATATAAGTGAATAAGTGGTGAGATGCATGAATGCATTTACACTTATGATTGAAAAAAGTAAACATTCCTACCACAACATTATCTAATTCATTCCTACACATAATTAGATTTCGTTGTTTATAAATTATTATATATAGAAGGAAAGTTTTTGAAAATGGATAGAGATTGTAGACCATCAAGCATGATTCCAATATTGGGTCATTACTTGATTTGTGGTCTTATTGAAGTTGGTAAATAGAAGTTCATGAGATGAGAATGTTAAGAAGAATACAAGAGATAAAACTCTTATGAAGGAAAGAGAGAGATATAGAGAAGACATGCATACTTGTGTACATATATACATATAAAGAGAAAAGATGTATTGATTCGAAGGAAAGAGAGATTTTAGAGGAAAGAAAATATCATACGCATATTGGGTATGAGAAATGTTATAGAGAAGATTTTGTCTTGAAAGAGGAATAATATTTGAAAGAGAGGAGATGGAACCATGTACATAGTATTCATGCACATATGAAATTATAAATAGAAAGTGAGCATAGAGAGAGAAAGATGGGGGTCTCATGTTGGCATAAATGTATATAAATGTGTATACAATCCATACCTTCACAAGATTAAAAAAATCAAGGAACAACTTAAAATTACCAACTTCAAATTTAATGTGGGCCAGAGGGGAGCTTGGACTCATGCAAGAGTCTAAGCTAAGTCCTAAGGCCATATTAGAAGGTTCTTTTTGAAAAGTTTTGGGAAAATATGATTTATATAAGTATGATGTTTTATTTAGTTTGTTGTAAGGATATATTTCTTCCACCGTTGGGTATGAAAGAAAACAAGCAACATAACGAAGCACTCGTTAGGGTTCCTAATGTGATGATTAAGAAGATCTAGGGCAAAATGCATGAAATGCATATTACATGTACATTTCGTGAGGGTTTATCCGGTTGGACAGTCCCAACTCAAAAATTATATGAAATAAAGAGTCTCCAACCACCTCATTCCGCCATACATTACATGTAAGTAAAGAACCAAGCAATCATGCGTGCATAATTTATAGATAACATTCAAGGATGAAGAAAGAAGAGATGATGGAAAAGCAAAGTTCAATTAGGAGGAAGACATGATGTAACTATGAATTGATATACACTTATCTTCTATGTTCCGGTGCACTTGAGTATAGCCTTTGACTCTAATAGAGATTGAGAGCTATCTTTTGGCCATGGAGAAGAAGAGGAAAATAAGAGGAAACAAAAAAAAAAAATAAGAATGTATTCATGAAAAGAAAAGAACATGTTTAAAAATGAAAGATCATCTCATCTTTCCATGCTCCCGGTGCACTTTGAGTATAGCCTCTTGTCTCTAAAAAGAGATTGAGAGCTACCTTTTTAGCCGTGGGGAGATGAAGATGAGAAGAAAATATAGAAAGAGATACAATGTTTATATTAATAAAAGAGAAAACATGATTCAATCATGAAACGAAAGATCTTCTCATCTTTTCACACTCCCAATGCACTTGAGCATAGCCTCTTGTCTCTAAAAGAGATTGAGGGCTATCTTTTGGTCATGGGAAGAGGAAGAAGAAAGAAAAAAAAAAAAAATAACAAGGACAAGACTATTGAAGAAATGAAATAACAAACAAAAATATATTCATTAAGGAAAAATAACAACAACAAGAATATATTATTGAAGAGAAGAAAGAGCAATAAGATATTAATATAGAGAAAGAACAAGAACAACAAGAATACTTGAAAGAACATGATTTAATCATAAAATAAGATATCATCTCATCTTCTCATGCTCCCGGTGCATTTGAGCATAGCCTCTTGTCTCTAAAAAGAGGTTGAGTGCTATCTCCTTTGGCCATGGGAGATGAAGATGAGAAGAGAAAATGAAACAACAACAACACTATGTTTAAGAGAAAGAAATAACATAATAATAAGAACATTAATGAAAAGAAAGAAGAGAGAAATGAGAGAGATGAAGATTACATACCTCTAATGGAAATGACTTAAGGAAGATGAACACCTTCACTTGAAGATCCCTTTTGAATGAAGCTCCAAAAGTGCTTGCTCTAAGTTGGAGAAGGAAATGAAAAGAGGAAGAGGGAGAGGAGAGAGAGCTCAAGAGAAACTCTAAGTCTTCAAGTGAGAATACACTAGAGTTTCTCCAAGGACCAATCTTGCCCAAGAGGGGGGATATGGGGGGTATTTATAGAGGATTTTGGAGCCAAAACCCAAAATTTGAATTTTTTTGACCTAAAAAGACTAAAATCACCCTCCAAAAAGAGATTTTTTTGGCCAAAAGGAAGGGCAAATGAGTCTTGTCCACCCAAAAAGACTAAAACACCCTCTAAAAGGATGTTTTTTGGGTCAAAACGGGGGGTAAATTGGTCTTGTTTACCAAAAAGACTAAAATCACCCTCTAAAAGGAGGTTTTTTGGTCAAAAGGAGAGGCAAATCGGTCTTGTTTAAAAAAAAAGACTAAAAATCACCCTTTAAAGAAGGTTTTTTGGTCAAAAGGAAGGGCAAATCGGTCTGTTTGAAAAAGACTAAAATCACCCTCTAAAAGAAGGTTTTTTTGTCAAAAGGAGGGGCAAATCGGTCTTGTTTGAAAAAGACTAAAATCACCTCTAAAGGAGGTTTTATGGTCAAAAGGAGGGCAAATCGGTCTTAAATGATTGATTTGGATCTGAACTTGGTTTTGGATCTAAAAGTAGTATTTTGGATTTAATTTGGATCTGAGAGTTCTATTTGGATCTGAGAGTAGTATTTTGGAAATCTTGTGCCTAAATTTGAATTTCGCACTTGGATAAAACATCATAGTCCTTTAGAAAAATTTGGGGTGATTACAGATGCCCCTCTTTGTTAATAAGCCGGTGTTAGCCGTGCTTAGTGACAAAGATAAACGCCACAAATTTTTCAAGCAAGATATTTTCATAGAGATGTTTCAGGCTTTACCCATTACTTGAATGGGTTGTTTGAGCTTAAATTGCAGGTTTAACCTCTTACCTGCATGGGTTTGCCGATTTCAAATTCAGGATTAACCCCCCTGAATGGGTTGCCTTGACTTGCATCACAAGTTGAACCCTTTAACTGTGTGGGTTGCTTTGGCTTGTAGCACAGGTTTAACCCATTTGCCTGCATGGGTTGCTTTGGCTAGCATTGCAGGTTTAACCCCTTGCCTGCATGGGTTGCCCTCATATTGCGGGTTTAACCCTTTACCTGCACGGGTGCTCTCAAGCCCTGAGCGATAAAAATAAAAATGCCCCAGTGTAATCGTCATGTTTTACAACTGGGAAGAATCTAGATTGAATAGTCGATGTGGAAACACAAATGTTTGACATTGATTGGAAAATGAATACAGAGAACTAGGCATAAAATTTCTTGAGGTGAAGGGCATTAACAGGATCGGCAAATTCCACCCCATCAGCATCAATTAGTCGGTATGAATTGTGGGGCAAAACTTCCTTAATGACATATGGGCCTTCCCAATTTGGTGTCCACTTGCCTCGTGGTCGTCCTCTCAGGTACACTGCAGATCGTAGGACCGAATCATTCACTTTGAACTGTCTCTCGATAACTGACTTGACAAATGTCTGGCTACCCTCTGGCGATAAGCTTCAGCATGTTCAGCCGCTTTTAGCCTCTTTTCATCTAGCAAATCGAGTTGCATTAGCCTTTTTTGTTGATATTGAGTAAGAGGAGCTCTATGAGAGAAGCGAACTTCAAAGCAGGTTTCAACACATGTAATGGTAGAACCACTTCTGTTCCATAGACTAGCTCTGCTGGAGTGGCATTTGTTGGAGTTCTCATAGTGGTGCGATATGCCCATAGAGCGTTGTGCATCTTTCATGCCAATCTCTTCCTGTTTCTACTGTCCGTTTCAAGATGCGGATCAGGATCTTGTTGGTAGCCTCTGCTTGTCCATTGTCTTGGGGTAATAAGGAGCTGAAAAATGGTGCGTGATGTGGTATTTGCTGCACAACTGCCTCATCTTTTCATTCTTGAATGAGTTCCATTGTCTGATACTATATCATGAGGGACTCCAAATCTGCAAAGAAGATTTTGTGAATGAAGGACACTACATGACGTCCTTCCACTGTTCTAAGTGTGACGACTTCTACCCACTTGGTAAAATAATCTGTTGCAGCAAGAAAATACTTATGGCCGTTAGAAGCTGCAGGGGATATCGGTCCGACTACGTCAAAGGCCCACATTGAAACGGCCAAGGAGATGTCACAGAATGCAAGTGAGATGCTGGGGCATGAATTACTGGAGCATGCAGTTGACATTCTTTGCATCTTTTGACAAATTGGTGACAATCTTTTTGCATGATAGGCCAATAATACCCTGCTCGAATTATTTGTTTGGTAACCAACATGGCCTCCACAATCTCCTCGATGTGATTCTTCGATTACTTTCTTTGCCTCATCTTCATCAAGGCACCGAGAGTATTCAGTGCTAAATCCACGTCTGTATAATACCCATGCTAGGATAAAGTACCTTGCTGACATACGTTGTATTGCTTTTTGTTCATTTTTAGACATTTCAGTCGGGAATTCTCCGCTTTCAATATACCTTTTGATGTCATGGTACCAAGGCGTATCCCCCCCTTGGATATGATGAACATGCGCCATCGTTTCAAAAGCAGGGTGTTCTAATCTTCCAATCTCAAAAGAGCGGATTGCTTCATTGGTTCGAAAAGTGATGGTTGATCCTAAGCTCGCGAGGCCATCCGCAATAGGGTTACCTTCTCTCTTTACGTGAGCCAATTGTACTTCTTCAAATTGACAGATTAAGGAGGTAGCAATTTCTTGATATGGCACCAACTTTTCATTTTTGACTTGCCATTCTCCATTCACTTGGTTTATAATAAGCTGAGAGTCGCCGAAGGCATGCACTCTTTTCACTTGAAAACTCAATAAAGAACGAAGTCCTTGTATGAGGGCTTCATATTCAGCCATGTTATGGGTACATGGAAAATCAAGTTTCAAAGAGTACGGGATCATTTCGCATTCTGGAGTGATGAGTAAGATGCCTATGCCTGCTCCCATCACATTTCTGGACCCGTCAAAGTACATCTTCCATGTCGAAACCGTTTCCAATCTTAGTACATGTTCATCTGGAAACTCATCATTTGTTCTGATTTCTTCGTACTGAGGGAAGTCTGCTAACTGATCCGCAATTGTTTGTCCTTTGATTGACTTTTGAGACACATATTCAAGATCATATTGCATCAACAGAACTTGCCATTTTGCGATACGCCCATTAAGGAATGGTTGTTCCAAGATGTACTTGAGAGGATTTAGTTTGGAGAGTATCTTGACCTCACAAGCCAATAAGTAATGTTTCAACTTCTGACACATCCAAACCAATGCCAGACAAGTTTTCTCTATTGGAGAGTACTTCTTTTCGTACTGAACAAAAGTCTTGCTAATGTAATAGATTGCATATTCGATGCGACTTCCTTCCTCATATTGTGCCAAAAAGCCGCCACATGCTGACTCATTCACTGTGATGTAAAGCAGCAGTGGTCTTCCCAACGTTGGTGGTTTTAGAATTGGTGGATTTAGAAGGTATTTCTTGATCCTTTCGAATGACTGTTGGCATTCAAAACCACATTCAAACTTGACACCTTTCCTCAGTAGCTGGTTGAATGGCTCGCATCTCATGGCCAGATTGGAAATGAATCGTCTGATGGATTGGATTCGTCCTTGCAAGCTTCGCAACTCCTTGATATTGGTAGGTGGTGGCATATTGATTATTGTCTTGGCTTTTGTAAGATCCATTTCAATTCCCTTCTTACTGACCATGAAACCCAACAGTTTGCCTGACTCAACCCCAAACACACATTTTTGAGGATTCAGGCGAAGCTTGTACTGTAAAAGCCTCTCGAATACTTGGGCAAGAGTTTCAATGTGATCTTCTCTTGTCTTGGATTTGATCAATATGTCATCGATATATGCATCCATGATTTTATGCATCTGCTCATGGAAGATGGCGGCCATGGCTCTTTGATAGGTTGCTCCAGCATTCTTCAACCCAAATGGCATTACCGTGTAACAAAAAGTACCCCATGGTGTAGTAAAAGCGGTCTTAGGTTGATCTTTGACTGCTAATTTGATTTGATTATATCCCAAATATCCATCCATGAAAGAAAACATTGCATGGCCTGCAGTACTGTCTACCAATAGATCAATGTTTGGAAGAGGATAATCATCCTTCGGTGTGGCTTTGTTCAAGTCTCGAAAGTCGATGCACAACCTAACTTTGCCATTTTTCTTGGGGACCACCACGATGTTCGCCAACCATTCGGGGTAATCGATGGCACGAATGAATTTTGCCTTTAGCAAGTCCTCTAGTCCTTCTTTTACAGGGCCTTCTAGTCGAGGGTCAAGCTTGCGCAATTTTTGCTTAATCGGCTTGCAATTAGGATTTAAGGGCAAACGATGTTCAACCAATTGGGGGTCTAAGCCTGGCATATCTTCATAAGTCCAAGCAAAAGCTTCTTGGTTACTTATAAGAAAGTCCACCAATCTTTTCTTCTCATTCGCTGACAAACTGGTGCCAATTTGAAGAATTTTAGGATCTTCACTGGTTCCAATATTAATTTCTTCAATTGGATCATTCACCAAAGATGAGGGATGCTCTTGTTTCTGAATCTGAGTGAATTCTGGTAATTCTGACTCGGGTATTGCCATAGGTTCCATTTCACCGACTGCTTGTTCGATAAATGCTTTCTGGGGGGACTTTCGTGGAAAAAGAATAAACTGAGACATATTGAGTTCCGACATCCTGTAAAGAGGATAAAGGAAAGAGTTGGACGAAATTGACAACAAAAAAATTACTTGCATTTGCATATATATAAAAAAAAGTTCTTAGTTCATAGAATAGGTTCTCTCATGAAACGAGACAAAAAGATGTTCAAAATTACAAAATTCATGGGAGGATTTTGAAACAAAAGTGAATACTATCAGCCCCCAAGATCTTCTTCAAATTCCTTCATGATATCCCAGTCCTCTCATGTTCATCTGAAAAGATATGCTAATTGGTTGCAAGATGCCATCTTCATTTTTTCCAAGACCAGTGAATGGACGGTAGCCACCTTTCAGAAGCAACTGAAAACCCTTGGGGTTTTTCATGAAATGAACATACAATAGGTGTTCTTGGTAACTTGCACGATTGCTTGAAATAGCATAAGCATTCCCGGATGGTTCCTCTATCTCCATGTTCTGCATCCATTCTTCCAAAGGTCTGTCCTTTGTTGTTCTTATGTTCGGTACATCTACCGGATCAATTGGCCTAGGGAGCATAGGTTGCATCAGCCTCTTGACCGGATCCTCAGCACGGACAATGATGACTGATGGACCAAAATTCCATTTTAGGCATTGATGAAGAGTGGATGGGATCGCTCGTACTTGATGGATCCAAGGTCGTCCCAAAAGCAGGTTGTATGATGGTGGTACGTCTACCACATGAAATACAATGCAATGGCTAGTATTTTCAATGATCACATTCATGTCGAGGGTACCTTTGCTGTTCATGCCTCGGCCATCGTATTCGTAGATCTTGGTATTATCAGAACGATATTTGTTTTCATGAAACCCCAATGTTTTAGCCGTGAGATCAGGACAAATATTCAAACCACTTCCTCCATCAATCAAAACATGTGGCACCGTCATCCCATTGACCTGAACAACGATGTAAAGAGCATCTTCATGGAAATATCCCCATTTTGAGATGCCTTTTTCTGAGAATGTAATTGACTGATTTTTAGAAGCTTGAATCGAGTCTCCCTCATCCATACGCTCTTCCAAGGGGAGAACGTCCAAATAGCATGGATCTTCATCTGAGGAGTCATTTGATGATTCGTCGCCTTGTAAGATAAAAGTCTTTGGAATCATAGGAAGTTTCTTGGGCAAACTTTCTATCCTGCCTTTCATCATAGCAATGAAATCTAGAGGTTCCTTACCTTGGTCTACCACCATGATTTTGTGTGAGCTGCTCCCAATATAAGGTCGAATGTGCTCTTGTGGATGGTACGGAAGTGGAGTGACTGTAGTGATCATGGCTACTACCGTCTTTCCGTGGTCAGGGAATGGATTCCTTAGTATCTCAGGGGTACTATCATCACAAATCTTGAGATCTTTGTTGATGAAGTCTTGAATAATATTTTGAGAACAAAACAATCCTCAGTGTCATGACCAGGGGTACGATGAAACTTGCACAGTTTTTCTTTATTTTCTCCCATCATTTTCGGAGGCTCTGACACTTTTGGCAAGACGATAGTTCCTTTGGCGAGAAGGTATTCCAGGATCTTCTCCCGAGACTGGCTCAGAGGAGTGAATTTTCGGTCGTAGCTCCAACCTGGGTGTTTGTTCTTCCTTTCATCGTCGCCTTTGAGAAACTGTGTGTTCTTCTTGAAACTGACTCTCTTGTCATGCTTGTAGTTATTATCATGGTCCTTTCTAATGCCAGCATTGGCTATGAATTGTGCAGGCAGTTGTGTCCTTCCTCCTTTCTTTCCATCTTCTTTGTACTTAGGAGCAATAATTCCATCAAAATCTCCTTCCTCAATCCCTTCTTCTATCGAGTTTGCTTGTTCAATTAACTCAGCAAAGGTTTTGATCGGGGCATTGCGGATGAGACTTTTCAAGGGTTGGGCAAGATTTTTCCTAATGAGTGACAAGGCTTGTGTCTCAGAAATGGGCTCCTTCATCTTATTGCATTGCATTCTCCATTTTTGGATGAATTCTCGAGTCTTTTCTCCCTGTTTCTGACGAAGACTGCAAATGGTAATGAGGGTTGGAGCCATGGGAGCATTTTGTTCAAATCTTTCAACAAACATGTTAATCAACTTGTCAAACTCCTTCAGCTCGATTGGATTGATATTTTCTTTATACCATTGTGCGGCAATGCCTTCAAGACTTCTTGGAAAATATCGGAACAAAGCTCTGTTATTTGTCCGAATTTTGTAGCAATCATTGAAAAAGGTTGAAAGATGAACGTGTGGACAGGTGGTTCCATCATATCTGATGAATTCTCTAGGCAAGCCTTTCACGTCTTCGTCTCCTTCAATGCCAAGGTAGTAGTCCTCACATGAGTATGAACGTTTTCCCTTCCCCCTAAGCTCAAGATTGTTCATTCTTTTCTCCATTTCGTAGAATCTGCGCTTAGTCAGACTTTCATCATCACTTGATTCGACCAATTCTGGCCTGGTCTTTTTCTTTTTGCCCTTGATCTCCTTTACTTTTTCTTCAGAACTCTCACTGTATGAGCTGCTGCTAGTGATGTATTTCTTTGTCTTTTTTACTTTCTTGGTAGGTTTTCTCTTCCTTTTAGGCTTCTCTTCCGAACTTTCAGTGGTGATAGGACTGGGTGAGCTGTTTTCTATCATAACATCTTTTCCCTTTTTATTTTTCTTTGTTGTCTGTTTCTTTTTGAGAGAAGACAGTTCGGGTTTTTCTTCCTTACTAGTTGTCGAATCTGAACTCAAATGGTCTTCATCCTGATTTTCAACAAAAGACTTGTTTTTCTTCTTTCTTTTCTGCTTGGCAGTCTTTTCATTATTCGTCCCTGGAGTAACCATCAAAGCCTTTTGCTCTTCTTGCTCCTTCATAAATTGCTCCATGAACAAACGGAACATATAGTAAGCTTCTGGCTCGATTGCTGGGAGGCCAAGTGTTTCTGGACGGAGTTCAGTGGATGAAGCCTCGTTTTGAGGAGTCTGCTTAGCTTGCGATCTAGTTTCAACCATCTTGTTGGCTTTCAAGTATTCACCTTATGACATAAGAAAATAGAGTTATTGGATGGAAATGATGACAAAATGAAGGTTCATATTGCATTACAAGTTTTAAAAGTTACATCCATAGACACTAATAAAGATGACAACGACAGAAGGAATACAAAGTTGACAACATAAAACTTTTAGGGAAGGATGGATGGTGGTCGGTTGGCATCCCACCACTCAGCATATTCCTTCTTCACCACTGGGCCTATGAATCAAGTATATGATATTTGTGTCTTCCATTCTTGTCGAGCTACTGCAAACAATGTCGTCCATTGAGGAGAACTAAGGTCAAATTCAGGAATAGCTCCAATTGGTGCATGCACAGAGACCATCTTCTGCCTTTGAGAGAACTGTCTCATACATCTATCAGCACAATAATCAACTATGAAGTAAGGGCCCAAGAGTGTGGTATGCCCATGATGATGGTGAGTGTATCGAGGTAGGCTCTGCCGACGATCACAATAATCCCAAATGATCTCTCCTTCATTCAATTGCTCGATCAAACGACGGTATTGCTCCAAGGTTGTTAATGATCCATCAGTGTTTCTGAATAGACTGGCTTGTGGTCTCGCATGCTTGAGGAACCACAATTGTAAAGCATATGTGCATCATTCTATGAAGTCGATATCTCCAATGGTAAAGCGAGTGAGTCCTCGGTAAAGGAAGGCTAAAGTTGTCATTGCTACTGACAAGTGTCGGGTCCCTCTATGCCCCCATACTCGAAAAAGTTGGGCAATATGGACATCTAAAAGGTCACTTTCATTGGTAAAAAGGGTCACTCCTACTGTGCAGAGCATCATACAATGTTTAATTCTCCCTATGGCTTTTCGAGGTAGGGTAGAAGGTTCAACATAGGTTCCAAATTCTTCATACAAATTTTTCATGTTGATGCTTTGATTTTCATGGTTTTCTACTAAAGGCCAAGTTTTCCGTCCAGTAAAGTGAGCAATGATGTCATTTGCATTGACCTTGGTTAGGTTCATAAGGAATTGTTTTTCCAATAGATCATTTGGGTCACAAGTTGGGGTAGGGAGGTCTAGTATTTCGGCAAATTCATCTAGTAATATTGTCATCTCTCCCCATGGAAACCAAAAAGAGGAGGTCCTTGAGTTCCAACACTCGGCGATTGCATGTACCAAATTTCCATCAACTGACTGCATTCCTCCAACTGCCACTGTCTCTAGCCCACATTCTTCAAAGTAAGAAGGAAACATCCGAGAGAAGGTGGGATGCCAAGTCCGATACCATTCGGGAGCCAAAGGTTGAGACTCAAGAGAAATGTAGGTGGACCGTTCGGGACCTTCCCCAAAGAGGATGTGATCATAAGCGAATGTGACACCACGTTGGAAAGAATACATCTTGAATGATGACTCTAAAAGATAAAGATGGAATTAATGGAAAACATTGACTATGTTGACAAAGACAATATGAGGTAGATGTGCGGAATGAGGTTGCAAATCATCATCACATAAGGTTTCACGCACATAAACATCTATCATGATTTTTTTTTTTTTTTTTTTTTTTTTTTTATAGAAAATTGGGTATAGGAACCTAATTGAGATAATTTTATATCACGATAATCCGATATCAAGTTATGCTTATATACCTTACCCAAATGGCTTAGTACGAGCATAGATTCTTCCTTAGGCAACTAAAGGTATAGTTCATCAACTTCTTCTTGATCACTCGTCGATATACCATAAATTACCACTCATGGTACTAACGAGGGGGCGTTCCCGCCCAAGGTGTAGTCTAGTTGTAAGGCTTAGTCTTGTGCTACCGCCAAAGACCAAGCCCGGCAACATGATGACCGGGACAAATAGGTATGAGGAATTTTGAAATATAAGAAATCATATAAAATGAGTTGTCTCTAATGCAATGTTGCCTAAGTTTGAAGATTAAAATAGAAGAGCAAACATGGTTTTCAAACAACTCCTAAATTGAGAAGGGTGGTATGTGATCATAGATATGTGTGAACATGATTGATCCTTTCAATTAGTCTTATGTGCAAGAAAACAATCACAATCACAATCACCAAACAATACAATGAAATGCCAATGGGGTTGAGGCCAAAAGAGGGGACATGCTTTATCATTGGCAATGTATGAGATGTTCAAATTATTGAAAATGCATCAATTATAATCATAGCCAAACGATAACGGGTCCCATCTGTTTGCATCCCAAAATTTTCATGGGTTTTGGAGTGCTCCAGAAAAATAAGGTTTTTGTTTTGAAAGAGGAAAGAAAGGGACTCGTCCGTCGGTACGAGGATCGACCATTCCAAGCGCCTTTACTGGGGGTAATCAACCCAAGGACTATGTTTATCATTGATGCATTTCGTTTTAACTTAAACATCTTTTTGATTCTGTATGCGGTGTAGAAAATATTGAAAGTTTGGAGTTTCAAACTTTTGAAAAGGTTCTTGAAGAATTGCTTGAAAAAGTGAAATGTTTTGAGGAAAAAATGAAACTAGTAAATATCATTTGAAAAACTTGTGAAAACATTTTGAAATCACTTTAGTGTTCTCTTAAGACTTTAAGTAGGTTTGAGATTTTGCTCTAATTCGGTTACCACCTATCTAGAGCTCCATCCCTTCTTGCTTAAGTTCTTTTAGAGAGGTGCTTGTGATCACAAGTGAAATAAAGTGGGTGAGAATGCATGAATGCATTTACACTATATGATTGAAAAAAAGTAAAACATTTCTACCACAACATTCATCTAATATCATTCCTACCACAACATACATCTAAGATTTCGTTGTTATAATTATTATATATAAGAAGGAAAAGTTTTTGAAAATGGATAGAGATTGTAGACCATCAAGCATGATTCCAATATTGGGTCATTACTTGATTTGTGGTCTTATTGAAGTTGGTAAATAGAAAGTTCATGAGATGAGAATGTTAAGAAGAATACAAGAGATAAAACAATCTTATGAAAGGAAAGAGAGAGATATAGAGAAAGACATGCATACTTGTGTACATATCATCACATATAAAGAGAAAAAGATGTATTGATTCGAAGAGAAAGAGAGATTTTAGAGGAAAAGAAAAATATCATACGCATATATGGGTATGAGAAATGTTATAAGAGAAGATATTTGTCTTGAAAAGAGGAATAAATATTTGAAAGAGAGGAGATGGAACACATGTACATACGTATTCATGCACATATGAAAATTTATAAAATAGAAAGTGAAAGCATAGAGAGAGAAAGATGGGGGTCATCATGTTAGCATAAATGTATATAACATGTGTATACATCCATACCTTCACAAGATTAAAAAAATCAAGGAACAACTTAAAATTATCAACTTCAAATTTAATGTGGGCCAGAGGGGAGCTTGGACTCATGCAAGAGTCTAAGCTAAGTCCCTAAGGCCATATTAGAAGGTTCTTTTTGAAAATGTTTTGAAAAATATGATTTATATAAGTATAGAATGTTATTATTTAGTTTGTTGTAAAGGATATATTTCTTCCACCGTTGGGTATGAAAGAAAACAAGCAACATAACGAAGCACTCGTTAGGGTTCCTAATGTGATGATTAAGAAAGAATCTAGCGCAAAATGCCATGAAAATGCATATTAACATGTACATTTTCGTGAGGGTTTATCCCGGGTTGGACAAGTCCCAACCTCAAAAATTAATATGAAAATAAAGAGTCCCCAAACCACACTCTCATTCCCGCCATACATTCACATGTAAGTAAAGAACCAAGCAATCATGCGTGCATAATTTATAGATAACATTCAAGGAATGAAAGAAAGAAAGAGAATGATGGAAAAAGCAAAGTTCAATTAGGAGGGAAGACATGATGTAACTATGAATTGATATACCACTTCATCTTCTCATGTTCCCGGTGCACTTGAGTATAGCCTCTTGACTCTAAAATAGAGATTGAGAGCTATCTCTTTTGGCCATGGAGAAGAGAGGAAAATAAGAGGAAACAAAAAAAAACAATAAGAATGTATTCATGAAAAGAAAGAACATGCTTAAAATGAAAGATCATCTCATCTTTCCATGCTCCCAGTGCACTTTGAGTATAGCCTCTTGTCTCTAAAAAGAGATTGAGAGCTACCTTTTTTAGCCGTGGGGAGATGAAGATGAGAAGAAAATATAGAAAGAGATACAATGTTATATTTAATAAAAGAGAAAACATGATTCAATCATGAAACGAAAGATCTTCTCATCTTTTCACACTCCCAATGCACTTGAGCATAGCCTCTTGTCTCTAAAAAGAGATTGAGGGCTATCTCTTTTGGTCATGGGAAGAGGAAGAAGAAAGAAAAAAAAAAAAAATAACAAGGACAAGACTATTGAAGAAATGAAATAACAATAACAACAAAAATATATTCATTAAGGAAAACAATAACAACAACAAGAATATATTATTGAAGAGAAGAAAGAGCAATAAGATATTAATATAGAGAAAGAACAAGAACAACAAGAATACTTGAAAGAACATGATTTAATCATAAAATAAGATATCATCTCATCTTTTCATGCTCCCGATGCATTTGAGCATAGCCTCTTGTCTCTAAAAAGAGGTTGAGTGCTATCTCCTTTGGCCATGGGGAGATGAAGATGAGAAGAGAAAATGAAAACAACAACAACACTATGTTTAAGAGAAAGAAATAACATAATAATAAGAACATTAATGAAAAGAAAGAAGAGAGAAATGAGAGAGATGAAGATTACATACCTCTAATAGGAAATAACTTAAGGAAGATGAACACCTTCACTTGAAGATCCGCTTTTAAATGAAGCTCCAAAAGTGCTTGCTCTAAGTTGGAGAAGGAAATGAAAAGAGGAAGAGGGAGAGAGAGAGAGAGCTCAAGAGAAACTCTAAGTCTTCAAGTGAGAATACACTAGAGTTTCTCCCAAGGACCAATCTTGCCCAAGAGGGGGGATATGGGGGGTATTTATAGAGGATTTTGGAGCTAAAACCCAAAATTTGAATTTTTTTGACCTAAAAAGACTAAAATCACCCTCCAAAAAGAGATTCTTTTGGCCAAAAGGAAGGGCAAATGAGTCTTGTCCACCCAAAAAGACTAAAACTACCCTCTAAAAGGATGTTTTTTGGTCAAAAGGGGGGGTAAATTGGTCTTGTTTACCAAAAAGACTAAAATCACCCTCTAAAAGGAGGTTTTTTGGTCAAAAGGAGGGGCAAATCGGTCTTGTTTAAAAAAAGACTAAAATCACCCTCTAAAAGAAGGTTTTTTGGTCAAAAGGAGGGGCAAATTGGTCTTGTTTGAAAAAGACTAAAATCACCCTCTAAAAGAATGTTTTTTGGTCAAAAGGAGGGGCAAATCGGTCTTGTTTGAAAAAAACTAAAATCACCCTCTAAAGGAGGTTTTATGGTCAAAAGGAGGGGCAAATCGGTCTTAAATGATTGATTTGGATCTGAACTTGGGTTTTGGATCTAAAAGTAGTATTTTGGATTTAATTTGGATCTGAGAGTTCTATTTTGGATCTGAGAGTAGTATTTTGGAAATCTTTTGCCTAAATTTGAATTTCGCACTTGGATAAAACATCATAGTCCTTTAGAAAAATTTGGGGTGATTACATCTAGATATGAACATATCTCAACTTGATCTCCCTTATTCACATTTCTCATCTGATGTTGCAGATTAGATTTCACAATGGTATCACAAAATCAAGGTACATTTGTTTGTTAGGTTTTGGATGATATTCAAACTTAGAAATTAAAATTTTTAGTCTAGTCCTTGGTCTAATTACCCCTGGTAAAGAAACCAGTTATAGTTAGGCCTTGTACCAATAGGTTTGGTCCCATCTCTCGAAATCCACATTTGGAAATTGAAGGTGAGTACAACTAAATCATCCCATGTATACAGTATACATGTAGAATGAAACTTTTACATGTAAGCTGTCAGGTGCTTAGCTCAAGTCACTATAGTGATTAACCAACTAGCTAAAGCTTAGCCTTTGCAATTCTAGCTCGTGCTCAAGATGAGGGTGGAGGTCAGTTTGGTCATCTTGGATTAGGTATGTTTATTTCTCTTTCTTTATTTCTTTCTTTCTTAGTAGCATGCTTTAGGTAATTTCCTACCTTGATAGCTTGCTTAGTGTAATTTTTATTCTACACTAGGTTAAATTAGTTTTGCACTTAGGCTAGTTTGCTTTGTATTTTTATACATATATAATTTTGAATGACTCTAGATTAGGTGTGGAGCTCAGGTATATCTCCATCTCCCTTTTCTCTTTTATTTCATTTCAATACTTACTTTTGGTGTTACAATTCCTTTTTGCTCTTTGCATGCATATAATTATCCTTCTATTGTAATTTATTTTGATCTAGGCATGCATGAATAATGCTTTGATTATGTAGCATGGTCTATATGAATGTTGCACACAACATCTTTGGATTAGGAATATTATCAAATATGATCAATATTGTGTCGTCTAGGCACATGAAATCCTCAATTTGATATGATTCCTAGATGAATACACTTTAAAAAACATGTTTTTGAAATCATTTATCATAATCAAGGTGAAACCTTAGGTCAAAAGCTCAAACCCAAAGTTTATTGTTAGAGCCTCATCCAAAAACCCTAACTCTAGAAGTGTCATCTTGATCATATATGTTCATAGTTTGCATTGAATCATATAGAGTATATTGACAGTTGCATGGATCAATGATGAACGAATGGGCCAAACAATCACTATATATGAGTTCTCATGTTTGCAAACCCTAAATTTCTGACATCGACATATATTTGAACTTAAACTTATATTTGGAAGGCATTCAACCACTTAGATCATATAAAGTCTTAGTCTAGTCCTTGGTTTTGATTATCCCAGTAAAGGCACTAGGAATGGTCATACCTTGTACCAAGCTAAATGAGTCTCATCTCTCTGGATCTTGTGATGATCTAATGGAGGTAAGTCATTTTTTCACCTATCATTTATAAGATCCCCAAAAAAATTTACATGTAAACACCACCACTTATTTCATTGGAAAAAGAAGATTTCTGCCATAATTCCATGACATGCCTAATCCTTTAGAGCAAGACACTGGAAACTGAATTTCTTTGAAGAAAAGACACTAGCACTCCCCCCTTCCTCTCAATGCATCTCCCTCACTCTCTCCTTCCTCTCTATCGTCGACCACTCTTTCCTTTTCTTCTTCCTCTTTGTTTTACTCTCTCATGCACTTCAATTTGTCATTCTCTGATTGGAAAAATCATCTTCACCAATAATGACAAATAGAAGTTCACTATGACTACATTGCCAAAAGCTTTAATGTGCCAAGTCACTAGTTCTTCTTGAGACAAATTCTTCACTGTAGTGGAGGTTCTCCTAATGTGATGTGAGATTTGAGGAAACAGTAAATTGAATAAACATCATCACTTTCTGCACCTGACTCCCTTCTTCTTCTTCTTCTTCAATCTTGGTTTCCTCTCCCCACTATTCACGACTAATGGCGAAGTGTTTACATACAAAATTTGTCAACTTTTCATATAGACTGCAATAGGGAAAGCTCACTTGTATTCGCCTACATCATACATCGTTATGGAATTTGAGAGAGACAAGATTTGTCCCCTAGATGCGAGGTCATGCCATTCTTGACACTTTAGTAATTAGACCAAATACAAAACTAATCTCTAAATTGTCTAAGTGATTGAATTTCACCCAAATCCTAAATACATCAAAGCAAATGTGTTCTAGATTTTGAAAAAGTTTTAACTTAGAAACGTTTGCATCCTTTTCATCATAGACTCATGCAAACATGGATCAGACCTAATGTGCATGCAACTCGAAACAAATATAATCAAGATGAGGTCACTAGGGATATAGATTTAGTATGTTGCTCTATTTAGATCCAATTCATGATCCAAAGTCAATATCAAATCCAATTTCAATATGGAAATTAGATTCTAACTATTCTCTAGGGTTTCTCCTATCGACATAGATTACATAACCTCTAGATGACTTTTCATCATCTTAGCAGCTGAAACACTCTGCATCTAAAAAGGTTGTCAACATGAGATATGAGGATAGACAATCAAGAACATCAAAACTAAGAGTTCTTTTAACATAATGTTGAATTCCATTGGACAACATTCTAATGTTTTTGTGCAATGGCCTGCATAAATAGACATACCTTATAGTTTGAATTAGCTAAGTCAAACATGGTCAAGGTCAAGTATTGGAAAGTGCTAATTATATTTTTATATCTATTAGGATTGTGATAAGAAACCATTAAACATTGTCTAAACACTTTTGAAGTAGATATGAGTGTGGGTGTAGGTGTTAACCCCCACTAAATTAATTTTTTAGAGGAAATAAGTAGCAAAGTTTTGTTGAGAGAGAAGTAAGCCTTATAGTATAAGTAGTTTTAAAACCCACATCATAATTTAAATCTCTAATATCTTTGAGCAAGAATGTAGATCCAAGTCAAGACTAAAAAAATCACAGACTCAAGCTTATTTCCTGCAATCAAGATATCATTGACATATACTAACATAAAATTGATAAACCCTTGACGTTTGAAAATGAAAAAAGATGTGTCCTTTTTTAAACAATGAATCCTAGAGATAGAAGAGCATTAGTCAACTTATAGTACCAAGTTTCAAAGCTTATTTTAGCTCATAAGTGGCTTTAGTTAGTTTATTCATAAGATTTGAGACGTGTTCAAAACTAGGGAGTTGAAACATACAAACCTTCACCTGTAACTCGCCAAGGAGAAAAGTATTATGCACATCAAGTTGTTTGACTCACCATTTATGGGGATTGCAATATGAAAATGCCTCGAATAGTTGTGGGTTTTATTAGAGGACTAGATGGTTTGAAATAATCCACTCCTTCCTCTTGAATATATCCTTTAGTGACTAAGAGTGCCTTATATAATGGCGTGTGTGTAAGATGAATGGTTGATTTGTAGATCTCGTGAATTCAAGTGCCATGGTCATAGCGTGAGTATCGGATGTAAACTTTGGATTGGATGTTGAGAAGGGGACATTGAATTATTATTGAGAAACTCTCTAGTGTTCTATGCTAATGGTGAAGAGTGTTCATAGGCATAGTAATGGGTATCGCTCTGAAAGGAATTTGATGATTTGTACGATGAGGGTCTTGGTGAAAACAAAAGGTTTATTCATCAAATATCACATGATGAGACACTAAAATTTTCTGGGTTGCCATAATCATATAGTACTAGCCTTCGTGTTTTCATGTTATACACAAGAAACATGCTTAGTAGACTCTAACTCCAACTTGTGTTGATGATATTCCCTTAAATACGAAATGTCCCTTTAAGTAGAGGAAGTTAGAGCATCTAAGGACTTCAACAAAATTGTAGTTAGGTGGTTCCTTGAACAATTTGAAAGACTTTGCTGGCCTGAACTATAGGATGGCACTCTATCTTTGAGAGACAATGTAGTACAACATGCATTTGGTCAGTACTCGTCAAGTGAATTGGCTCATAAGACAAAGAATGCTCATTCTAACAATCATGCTTCATTCAACAGTCATTTTGCCTCAGCATATGGGGGCTGGGGGCAAGAAACTTGATGGAATATGCTATACTCATCAAGAGTTTTCCTCAAACCAATGTATTCTGCCTCTGTTTGATTGAAAATATTTGACTTTTCATTCAAATAAATATTGACATTATCTTTAAAATCTTCAAAAACTTGATCATATCATATATGTTGGCAAAACAGTAAATCCATGTTAATTGGGAATAAGCATAAGTTTGCAAAGTCCCTAAATCCATTTATGCCCAAGAACCAATGCAAGTCCCCACACATTTGAAAATATAAGATCAAGAGGAGTCAAAATAACACACATCAAATTTGCAAAAGATAATGAATGGGCTTTTCCATTCAAACAATCCTCACACATCTGCTTTTATAATAATTAAAGTGCAGTAAACAAAAATAGTGAACAACCTATCAGACAACTTGGAAAGGGGATGCCCAAGCATTGATGCGATGATCCAATAATGCTTTTTCTCCATTACAAAACATCTTTATTTCCCGCATCAACCGCTTTATTTTCTGCATTAGCATCTTCATTGTAGCTTATTGTTTTGCCAAGTGTTCTAGATTTTCTAATCTGCACCATCCCGCATGATATGCCTAACGAATGTTTATCAAACTTAGTTCGTTGCTGATGGGATGGGATTCTCCTGAACCTAGGTACCATCTCGAGTCATCAGTGGAAGACGTTGATGCATGAAACATTTTGAGGCACTGGATTGGACTAGGAAACACTGTACTACTTTCCACCTGTTTTTATAATTTTAGCACTGACTTGAAACTGGTGCTAGGTTTATCATAGAATTGGCCTACAACTCTCCCATGTTTCTTATAATAAAAACAACTTGAACTACGGCCTCGATTCTGATTTTTTGTTCTCAGAGTTAGTTGATTTGTTACCATACTATATTGTAAGTTCATGATTGAAATTTTTTAGCATCCAACAAAGTGATTCTGTAGTTCGCAACAACCATACAGTTCAACCAAGGTAGTGGAATCTCGTCCTGCGGAAATTAAACTTTCAAAGGTTGCATAATCAGGTAACCAATAATAGTTTTAAAGGTTGCATATAATAGTGATTGAATTTGATCTTATACTTTTACTTTTCCTTTGTTTATCTATATGAAATGGTTCTAAGAAGACGTGCATAACCAATAAAGTTAAAGGAAATTAAGAACGCTAACTGTTGTGTGCCTAGGAAGCTTGTTTCGCTGGGCAATTGCTCTGGGAACTCAATTTGAAGCTGGAAATTTATTCTTCTATATCAGTCTCATTTTCGATAAATAACCTACAAATATAAGTTTGCGTTTGCATTCCTTTCTATTTAGATGCTTAATTTTGTTGGCACAATCTCAAATCACATAGATCAGAGGCAATCAGAGACACCCTTAACATCAAAAGAGAATACATGAGATTGTTGACAACTACTCATACTTTTTAAGTGAGTCATGGGTGGGCTGCAAAATTGCACATGCATGTGCTTTCAGTCACCAATAATCCCCACATGAACACAAACCGTTTGTGAAAAAATGAAACCGGCTGTTGTCTCTGACAACGATCTCGCGACCAGTAATCTTTGAGATGAGTTTCATGCAAGTATGGCAATCACTGCAAATGCGCAGATTCTTGACAATGCGAATGACAGTAGCAGGTGTTGTACTAATAAGACCGAAAGCAACAGCCAATTTTTCACTATGATGAGCAAGGGATATTTCCTTCTCCTCTTCGTCTATATCAAACAAGACCGATTCAGTACCAGGTACATAACCTGCTTCTTTCAGCTCCTTTGTTAACTCATCAAGCTTCACACAGATCGCCTCATACAAGGTATCCGACCTATTCTCCACACGGAATTCATGAACTCGTCCATCCACCTCGATCCAACTGGAACCAGGCACTTTAGTTATACCTCCTTTT
This sequence comes from Nymphaea colorata, assembly GCF_008831285.2. Lineage (NCBI taxonomy): Eukaryota > Viridiplantae > Streptophyta > Magnoliopsida > Nymphaeales > Nymphaeaceae > Nymphaea > Nymphaea colorata. Next base: position 19,120,461 of record NC_045142.1, read on the forward strand.
CTCATTGCTTCTCTAAGATCTTCGGCGGCATCCCACCTTCTGCTTGCACATAATATGTTGTAAAGCAGCACATAGTTACCCGAATTATAAGGCTCCAATTCAATCATTCGCTTTAAAGCAAGTTCCGCTACTTGCAGATTCCCGTGAATCCTACAGCCACTCAAAAGTGCACCCCAGACGACTGCATTGGCCTCCATTGGCATATCATTGATCAACTCAACAGCCTCTTCTAGATAACCTGCACGCCCGAGAATGTCAACCATACAGCCGTAGTGTTCTACCTTGTGACTGAAACCATAAATTCGAAGCATATTGTCGAAAAATCGGCGACCATCATCGACTAAGCCAGCATGACTACATCCATAAAGAAGACCAATGAAAGTATTCTCATCTGGTTGGACGCTCATTTTCTCCATTCTGCTGAAAAGGCTAAGTGATGCCTTTGCACAACCGTTCATGGCAAGTCCATGTAGGATCGCATTCCAGACGATTATGTCTTTCTCCTTCATCTCCTCAAATACCTCCCAAGCTTGATGTGGAGACCCACACTTAGAATACATATCAATCACAGATGTGCCTAACACTGGATTTCTCAACAAGTCATCCTTGTTGATCATACTGTGGATGTGCTTTCCTAAACTCAGAGCGCCTAGCCGAGCGCAAGCGGAAAGAACACCGACCATGGTGAAAGAATCAGCCTTCACATTCTCCTGCTGCATCTGAGAAAAGAGTTGTAGAGCCTCATTCGGTTGGCAGTTCTGGGAATACCCACAAATCAAGGCACTCCATGAAACCACATCCCTCTCAGGCATTTGATCAAACACTCTGCGCGCTTCATCTACTTTTCCGCATTTATTGTACATATCGATAAGAGCGGTAGATACGAAGACGCTCTTTCCCAGCCCCTTCAGTTCAATGTAGTTATGAAGCGAGCGTCCAATCCTTGAATCACCCAACTGCGAACACACAGACAAGAGACGCACCAGAGCTAAGCTATCGAGCTGAATATAGCTCACTAGTGATATGTGGAAAAGATCAATAGCCTCAAGTAAATGGCCTCGACGTTCATATGCACCAATCATGGCGGTCAATGCCACCGTGTTCTGGTGACGCATTTCATCGAACAGTGGACGTGCAACTGTTAGATCACCATACCTACCGTACATGCACACCAATCCAGTGCCAACGAAGACATCTACTAGAAGCCCGCTCTTGACGATCTGGGCATGAACCATCTGTCCAGAAACAACATCAAGAAGGCAGCTGCATGCCTTGAGAACAAACGGATAGGTGTAATTGTTGGGCAACATTCCAGAATGAATCATAAAGCCATACATCTCCATGGCTTCACTCATGAGATCGTGGAGAACGTAACTTCTGATCATTCCGTTCCATAGGAAGATGTTTGGTTGGCGAGCAGAGTCAAAGAGTGAGCGGGCGTAACCCACCCACCCAAACTGGTCGCAGACTCGTATAAGCATGTAGAGGAGGAAGACTCTCTGCTCCAGAGCGTGGCGGAGCATATGAGCATGGATGCTCTTCAATTCTTTCAGTGTGCTGCATCCTCGCAAAACAGCGTTCTGGATCTCCAGATATTTTGAAGAGGAGAAGGACGAGAAGGGTCTTCTCCAGGACAAAGGTGTAGACTGGGACAACGACGGGCGGTGTAGCAGCGGCCACCGAAGTGGTTGTAATAGCAGCTCTCGCGGCTGCTGCGCCTGAGCAGCATGCAAACATCGGCCATAGCATAAACAGTTTGTGAGAAAGAGAGAACCTGTTCGGATGCAACAAGACCGCGTCGCCGCCAGGAAGAAAGTGAAGTTCCGCGTCAATGGGCAAGCGGCAGAGAAAGAGAGAGAGGAGTTTTGGAAAAGGGAAGGGAGATCAGAGGCCAGGTTGCCAAACGGGGAAAGAGGGCTTTTGACGCCCCCAAAAAAGGCGTGTTTTAACCTGCTCTGGCCATCGCCCAAACGGGACTTTTGCCTCTCTTTACTGCAAATTACTACGATGCACAAGAAGAACTCGATACAGTCGCCGTATTTTTATTTATATCGCCGTATTTTATTTTTAATAAGGCTAACTTGGTTTTCATAAAAAGGCGATTTTTTGGTTTTCCCGTTTTGTTCTTTATCGGAGAGCTTCTTTGGTGTTCAATCTTACAGACCATCGAATTAAATCATTTTTGTACAGACATTTTTTTTACTTACCCACATTTCGTATAGTTCTAACAATGGTAAATGTCAGCATTTTTCTCTTTTTTCTAGTAAACATGTCTAAAAACTAAAACAAAGAGACATTCTCAAGCTTGCATACTTTACAAAAATTATACAACACAGGGAAGGTTTTTTTTTCTATGTTTCTTGTTGCAAATTAGATAGCGATTCGGCCGCTTTCTATTTCTTTAGGTATCCTACAAATTGAATGAAAAATGTTTTTGCTTTATTTTTTTTCCAAATTCTGTATGTTCATTATTACAAGTATATTGCCTTTGAGTTATATATATTTCATGGCATAGTATCACTTTTTTTTTTTTTCCTGTTTCAAATAGTAAAGGCATGTTTGGCAATAGTAGAACCACATTTGGTATGGTGAATAGCAGGGCCGGGTCTACTCTAGCGCATGGAGTGCCTCCCCCCATACCCTTATTAGTGCCCCTCGAACCTGACTCACTTGACACTAGGTCCCAAATTTTAGTCGTGCTACGTTGCTGCTACTAGCGCCTTGTGCCGGTTCTTATTCTACTTTGGCCTAGTCAGTTTGCAGTCCTCTACATGGAAGGGTGAAGTTATGAACTTTTCATTGTAGATGCTGAATTATAGTTTTGACCGAAAAATACAATTTTTAAAATTTTTTGTATAGGTAAAACTAAAAATTTTAAAATTTATATATAAACTTTTAAATTTTTAAAAGCTGAGGGGTGGGCTTGGGGATGTTGTTGAAGCACTCAAGATCGGGCTTGAAATCTGAGTCATTAGAACCTCATCATTATTTTGATAAACTATTCAACCTCAAGGGGCATCTTTTTCTAAGCATCATAATGAACAAGAATTTCAAAACAAAAAACAAGTTTTTAATACACTAAAGCGTCTATTCAAAAGAACAATAAAAAACCAGTTTAAATTTTTCTAAAACTGTGACTTTTTTTTCGCATTTGATGCATTCTTGTTAATCATTAAGTCCCACCGGTTTATTAGCAAACATGAACATTTGAAAACAGACCAAATGATCAACAGGAGCTTTTCCAACTCTACTCATGACTCATCTTACCATTTAAACTTCTATCACTATTGTTAACCCCTCCTCTACGGTTGGTCTGACTCAGCTAAATCTTCCACCTTAGCAATCCTCAGGAGCAGAGTTAACGGGAGGCCCGCATGGGTCTGGCCCTACCTCAAAAAATAAAAAATTAAATTACTTGTTTTATATAAAAATTTTGAAAAATTATATTTCGGCCTTTGTCAAAATTTAGAAACTTTAATTCGGCCCCTTTCATAAAAAATTTCTAGTTTCTTTACTACTTTGGCATGTAACTCAAGCTTGCCCCTCATTCTACCCCCTTAGGCACCAACCAATCGAAAGTCAAGTTGTTATGACTTATTCTAGTAGAATCCCCAGTTTGCTACTTTGGGTTCACACACAAATTTCCCTTTTGCCACTCCCTCTCTGTCTTTTAGACAAAAACTAGCCCTAGAAAGGTTTTACTTATGCAATGAACATCAAGAGCAGGGGCAGAGCCAAGCCAAGGTAGGATGGCATGAGCCATGGCCCCACCTCAAAATTTAAAATAAAAAATTACATGTAAATTTTAAAAAAATTTAATTGTTATATATACTAATTTTGAAAAATGATATTTCATCCTATTCAAAATTTAAAAACTTTAATTCCTAACCTCCACCTTCCTCATGAAAAATTTTTTGGCTTCACCCGAGCTTGTCATTAAACCCGTCAACCAGTCCTACACTAGGTAAGCTTTATTTTTTCCCGCAGTTAAAACCCAATATTGCAGTTCTGCCACTAACTCTATTCTATTTTAGGCTAAACCTACTTCAACATGCTTAGAACATTCACATCTAGGCTCCAAACATCTTGATCCAAAAGCCAATAGTAGATTTTCCAGTGGGGCCCATGTCCAGGTAGTTTTATGGTTTTGCCCCTCTGGACAACCTAAACTCTCATAAAACTCAAGACAACAACCCAAAGCTTATGACTATTCAAAGGCTTTCCTAATCATTTATTTGAGTTAAATCCAGACTAGCAGCTTTCCGTTGCATAGAACATGCCCAAAAAGAACTTGGATCGGATTAAATATGAAACACAATTCAAATCTAGATTTGCGCCATTTATTTTCGTTAGGTTTGGGTCCAGATCCATTTTGGATCTGCCTAAGATCCAAAATAATAAAAAAGTGAGGTGCCCCACCGTTTTTACTTTCAGTGGGGCCCCCATAGATGGGCCACTTCCTTTTGACCATTTTTATTATTTTCTTTCTGGTGAAGTGTATCTAACAGTAACCAACCATGTGACTAAAATGTGGCCTATGCCTAAATCTTGGCCTGACCGATGTGGTGTGGTCATTTTGCCCATAGATCCTAGTTTCTATATCGGCGGCAAAAATTATTCTTTTTCCATGCAAGCATTATTTCTTCATAAACCTAAGTTAGGGTTAACCTAGAATAGGCTCACACCCATCTGGAACCTACTCTGAACTTATATATATATATATATATATATATATATATATATATATATATATATATATATTATATTGTTAAAATTTGTTGCAAAAAAAGGCTTTCTGTTTGTGGCCAAGCAACTGGCCATCAAAAATTCACCTTTTGCAATGGTTTTTAGTAATATAAAATAAAAAATAACTATCTGGTCATAGAAATTGCCATATATATAAAGGGTCTGGATTCAGCCAACTAACCTTTGTTGGGCTGGTACCTCTATTGAGGGCCATTCAGTCTTAAAAGATCATTCTCTCTCTCTGTAGAGGGCCATTCAGCTTTAAAGGATCATTCTCTCTCTCTCACTCACACACACACAGTTTGGATTCCTCATCTCCACACTGCAAAAAGACTACTGCCTTGTTGCTCGGTGTGTGGAATTCATCGAGAAGTTCATTCTTGTGTGCAGTGATTGTCGATGAAGCACCTAGCAACTTTTTTATTCAAGTAAGCATGAATTACTGCACCAAGCACAACACAGTGATTTGATTCCATTAGTAATAGGATTCAAAATATCGCGCATTGATATTGATCAATCAAACAGAGATTCAACAACTAAGGGAAAGGTTGATTCTTTGGGATCCTTCCCCTCTTCAAATGGAAGGAACAGAGATCGAATCAAATTCATTCTCAAAATACCCTTCTAGATATTCCTCAATGTCCTGGCTATTTGTCGAATGTAAAAAGTGTATGAATAATCATCTATTTCAAAAAGAAATTGAAAATTTTCTGAGGAATCCTACAAGATCAATTCATTTATTTTTCTCCAACAAATGGTTAGAACTTCATCTGGTTGCAAATACTATTGAGAGGTTCACTAGAGATCAGAAATTGTTGAAGAAAGAACAAGATGTTCTATTTTGACTCTTCCAGGCGATCGTAAAAGAAAGAATGGCTGATCTTTGAATATGAAAAAAAATTGATCTGCAAGGTCCCCAATGAATTGGCTTATTTGAAAAAAACCCTTGTTATTTGGAATATTTATCTAGTGTATGGTGCTGCATAGTTCCACTCCACAAGAACTAGAAAAATCCTAATTTATTGGGTCTTTCAATACAATCAAATAGATTGTCATGATGGTGCCATAGTCCAGGTTTCAAAACTATGTGATTAAATAAATCCCCTGATATCTAAGGGTGAACAATGAGCTCGAGCTAGGCTTGTTAAAGCTCGACTCAAAATCGAACTCAAGCCAACTATTTTAATAAACAAGCCAAACTCGAGCTCATTTTTAGACTCGTCTTTTCAATTGAGCCGAGTTCGAATTCACTGAACTCGAATGTTTTAATGTTTTAAGCTCCACTCGGCTCGAGCAAAAGAAGTAGTCAGTTTGTTTTTTACATTTCATGCCATCAGATGCGTTCTCTCTCCTCTCTTTCTTCTTTTTCTTTTTCTTCAATGCTTCATCCAAATGACAATGCTTCGTAGAAGTGCCCGACGCCACCATTTCCCTTCCCATTTGCTGCTGCAAAGCCTTCAAAGTACACCTCTCTCTCTTTCTCTCCCTCTCTCTAACTCTAAGTCAGGGTTGCTCGCTGGAGCGAGGGATTCTTCAAAACCCTTGCTCCAACTAGCGTGGGTTTCAAGACAACCTCGCTCGCAGCGAATGAGGGATGAAACCCTCGCTCAGCAAAGCAAAGGGTTTAGATCAACCTGAAACCCACACTCAGCAAGGGGTGTCAGATCAATCAGAAACACTCGCTCAGCAAAGCAAAGGGTTTAGATCAATCTGAGGGTGGTGCTGGAGCGAGGGCTTTCAGGTTCACGAAACGCCCGTTCCAGCAAGCGATCTGAAACCTTCATTCAGCGCTGAGCATGAGCGAGGGTTCTTTGAAAACTCAAAACTTAAAATCCAAATATTTCATATAATCCTCTGCTGTCATCTCTTCCATAGCAGCAGCATGCTCGCTGCCATCTTTTGCCATAGCCTACTGCAACACACCTGTAAACAGCATGCTTACAAACGAGTTAAATGAGCTCCTTCGAGCTCTGACAAGCTTGATCGAGCCGATCTCGAGTTAACATTATATAACTTGATTCGAGCTTGAGTTGTGCAAATATGGAAGGCGAGCCTAGTTCGAGCTGACCAAGCCCGGGCTCGACTAGGCTCGTGTTCACTAGTGCTAATATCTACAACCGTGGCAATAGGGGTGGTTTGGTATTGGCTGTTTTAATATATAAAATGATTTCTTTCACTTTTGAATCCAAAATAATTCTATTAAGAGTCACTAAATAACCATTTAGGGTCATTTATTCAATTTGCTCGCTCATTCTAAGCTCATAGCGTTCACAATAGCTTCATTGATATTACCTGCCAAATAAAAGTCTTGCTGAAAACTATCTAATTTTCTGAAAAGGATCAGTTGAAACCCCCTAATTGTTTCTGCGAAACCAACATATTTTCCTGGAGGATCAGTAATGAGTTCTATTGTAAAGAAGGATTGTGATACTGTTCGTGCTCTTGCTACGGTTAAACGATCCTCGTCGGATAATTCGTCCCAGTCCAAGAATAGGTATAATGTGCTGAAGTTTCCCCTTGACTGATGGTTGCACCACATTCACCTTTCACCAATCAAACCCTCACAACACGATTACAAGAGTCAATGACAACTGCATGAACAACGAGATGAACTTAGTGATGGCTAGTAGAACCAAGAAAGACTCCATTAAAACAACGATCTTGCCTCCTGCTCCATCACCTCCTGTTGCCTGCTCTTCTTGCCCCTTACGTTAGCAACCATTCATATTGGCTACGGTATATGAAAAGTCTCCTTCTAGCAATGGTGTCTCATTTGAAACTAAGCCGCAAATTTGAAGCAATTCCCCTTGTCTTTGTGGGCCCATTTCGTTCTTAGTGTTATGTGAGAGTGGGAGTAGCATGAATTTCGAGCGTCCAGTGGCTGAGCCTAGAGTGTCCTCATGGAATCCTTTCATTCTTATTGTCCTATGAGTATTTGAGAGTATGAGCGTCCGGTGGGGATATGTTTGATTTAATTTGATCTTTTTCATTTTTCAATAGTTTTACCTCCTCTAGTAGGATGCACTAGTTATTGCACTTAAGAGGAGCATTGGTTCTAATATCACATCATGCCTATGATTTCATCCTCAACTGTGTAAAATTCAACGTGGAGCCGTCGTGAATCCCATGACCCATTCTTACCCAACCGGCATATTGGACAACCATCAAGTCAAAAAGAGGTTGTGGTGAAGCTCCAATACAGAGCAAGGTTCCTACTAGACAAGATCCCTTTTTAAATGTGCCAGGCCCTTGGGTGCAACCATAAGCTCACCCATCTTACAGAAGTCCACGCACTTTGGTTAACCGATGTTCATCAACACCTGAGGGTGGACGTCAGTGCATCGTGATCCCTATGCATTCAAAAGATTTTCTTGAAGTGCGAACACACATTGAATCCCACATAACCACCATCTTCGGACGGTTAGCTAATACGCGATTTCATCAGAAATTCAAATCCACAAATTTCAAACTCCATTCAAAAAATCTTTCCACTTGACAGGTTTAATGCCAGCACCTTACACCCTTTATTACTTATTGCAGGTTAGTTCTTATGGCAGGATTCAATATATAACTTGTGGCCCTTTTCTGGATATATCCATCATTTTCCTTTCAATTGCCTAAAACCCACATAAATCATTAAACTGTTTGACAAATATGATGACTGTGTGTGTGTGTGTGTGTGTGTGATATGTGTCAAATTATTAACATGAATGGAACATATGACATGAGACGCCTTGGCCAAATGTTATTGGCTATTTGGCACTGACTTGTTAAACCTGTTCATGGACCTCTACCATGGCACAAACTTAAAACATTCCACATTGATACCTAAAAACAAACCATGGATAAAATGTGTCGGACATACAACCTGCTCGCAGGAATAAGAGAGAATTCTTCTGCATGCCGTTAAGCTTCTTTATGTTCTTATCCCTTTTTTTTAAAGAAAACATGCTACCAAATAAGTACTATGGTCAGATGTTGATTCACTAAACAACAACTGCGCTTCTTTATCAACCATCTTGGTTGAGGAAGCTTCCAGGTATTGACAGGCAAAATCTCATGTAAGCCATAACAAAGCAACTAACGTGCGAATCCACAGAATTATTTTAAGGATTCTTCGAGCACTCGAGTGGTAGTGGGTCCTCCCAGACAGCCGTCCCAACTGCAATTTCGCAGACTCATTTCAGGAACCTTGTTTCTAATGCTAAAGTGTTGAGCATTCTGTTCGGCTTCTTCAGAAAAACAGTATATCCTTCCTACTCCACCTGCTCTTTTGCTGTTAGCACACTCTTTATGGAAGACCTCTTTATGTCAGAGAACAACAGTAGTCTCATCATCCAGCACAGAATGCATTTCAAACTGATTCGACGGTCTTGCATTATTTTTCGAGATTTTTCAACATGCTACTGTAGGCCACCCCTAATCTGCAGCATGATTATATGCATGGATATGGCAACTAAAAGTAGCTTTTCGTGTGAATAAGTTATTTTGGCAAACCAAGGTCAAAAAATTTTATGGCAAAAACATTATCAAAAAAATTTACCGGAGTGATACTTTTCATTAAGATTTTTACACCCAAACCAGGAAAAGAAAGTTACATCAACTGCTACTAGTATTCTCCAATCACCTTGTACCAGCAGTCACAACAAAGTGATAGCAAACAGATGCTTTTCACATTTGCTTTCCACGGATACAGAACATCAAATGCTTGTCTTAAAGTTCGTTATTTTTTTTAATGTGAAGAATGATCCTTGACAACCTGTTACATCATACAGGGGCTACGAGCGTATCCCGAGAACTAGGGTACACTTTGGCTGATTTGCAAAACAATTCTAGGACAGTATTCATGCTAGAAGATACAATTATATTAGTTTTCACCAAATTCTGCTAATTAATTTTGTAAATAACATATTCATACCTCTAGTTGATCATGCAAATGCTTCTGGACATACATCTATTGTCGAAATCCTTTAGTAATCTGAAACATATCCCACTTACGCACATTGAGAAATCTCCAATTTCCACTTAACCTTCCATAAGGCAATGCCCCAATATTAGCAATGCAGAACAGTATGCAGGAGTAACATTACAGTAGCCAATATATTTATGCACGAACTCTCTAACCTTGTTGTACTGGACGTGGTCTGCAAGTAGCCTCGGAGAGTTTATTTTGGCATTACATCATTTCTGGTTCGCCCCAATTTGGACACCAACATTATCATGCAGCAGCACACGGAAAATCCCTAACGGAGTTTTAAATTCAGTTTTGGCTGATCCATTTTCCAGGACGACACAGAGATTCATACAAATTCTGCTCAACTGCCCTCCAAGCTTAGGTTCAAGTTGGCAACTAATCCAGTTACACAGAATTAAAGTACGTAGAAGTGACAAGTTACACATGAATGGGCTCTGAACTAGATTCTATGATTAAATACAATATAATCAGTTTCACAAATTTTTTTCTAATGGACATCAATACATGGTAAAGGCCGGTGGAGCAAAAACAAAGGGAAAACCACCTTCAATCATACGTGTTGATAGATGCTTGAAGGGTACTTGTTTCCAGGAAGCCGTCCATGGCCAATAGAACCAGGTAAGGGGCTGGATTCTTCGACTCAATTGATGCAGCGCAATTTTAAGACCAGAAGTCAATCCTGCTTCACTGATAGTCTCTCTGGTGGACCAAAGAAGAAATGTATATCATGAGTCATTATTTTGCATTTCAAACATCCTACACTAGCAAAGTCAATTTTTCCAGAAACTCTGCACAATCAGGAAACTTACTTATCCATTCGTAAGTCACAATCATGGTGGTTCCCCATAATGACATATTGAGAAACCGAGGTCCAAACCCTCGATAAAAGCCTCTCCAACCATCTTCTTTAAGAAGTATATTGGCTGTTTTAACAACCGATGGCCTTCCAACACCATAGTTATCCATGACCTTAACTTCCAAGGAACAATATCAGCAGCAGGACAACCACTCAGACAGGAATCAAAGAACATGTGAACAATTTCAATAGATCAACATAATAGACATATTGTTTAGAACCCTTTTGAATAGAATAAATAGTCACCAGCTCTACCTATCTGTAAACAGAACCAAAAGGAACTTACTCCACCCATAAACAAGCATGTGTAGGGGGGCATGTGCATGTGACTAGAGAAATGAGCAGGAGCATAAATAATTTGTGCATGCCGTACCAACTCATATTTTTGAGCATCTCCTTGAAAAGATGTGATCATGTCAAAAAACTTAAAAACAAAATGAAAGACATAGGCAACATTGAAAATATCTATTTTATTGCCAAAGAACAGAACCTGTTTTTGATGAAAAGATGATGTTTTCAAATTATCAAGCAAATTATTCTCAAGAATGTTATTGTGATATTTTTCTCCTTTTGTAAAAAAATACTTTTAATCTAATTTAGTGTGTTATTTTTAAAACGATCAACATATTTTTAAGAAAATTATACAACACTCTTAACTTCATAGCTTGTCTACCATTTTATATATTTTTTTAATTTTAATTCCCAACATTTTTCCAAGAAAGACAACTTTGCTGACAAATATCAAAAAGAAAACCTTGCTGATATAAATTGAAGTATTGTATTGATGGCTATGCTTAAGAATCTATATAAAATTTATGTTTCTTGTGTATGTTGGTGAAGTCTTAAAAGCTAAAAGGGTTCAGGCTGTTGATTTACGCTCTTACGAACTATACAACCCAAGAACATGACTTTCATGTTGATTTCCATGAGTCTGGATATGAAGCTCACGACTATACAGTTGAACTTGTGGACATGTATTTATGGAAATCAAATTTCAAGGAAGGGAAGGACAGACCAGCATCATATAGGTTCTCGGACCTACACATTTCCCATGTCTCTGTGAAGGGTATGTGCACGTGGATCTTTTTCCATTAACATCTATAACTGGGCTATCCATGCTGTTCAGAATTATTTAAAACCAACTATAGTACGATCCATAACAACCAAGAAATGATACAAAGAATCATCTCCCCTAAACATATAAAGAGGACTTAGAAGGCAACAGTTTTATCCTGATGTGAGAAATAAATTCACTATTCCTTTTTATCAATTGCCAGGCTTTTTGACACAGCTATATGTTTTAAAAACTAGGATATCCAATCCACAATATAGCAAACAATCCTCTCTCTCTCTCTCTCTCTCTCTCTCTCTCTCTCTCTCTCACACACACACACACACACACACACACACACACACACGATGGGCAATCTTGCTGGTGCTTTTACTGGATGGAACCATGGCCTCCGCAAGCATCCAAAACTTCGGAGAATGGTGATTTTATATTCCTTGAATGCAACAATAACCATTTTTTCCCCATAGATGCAGGGTGTGAATGCAAATGCAAGATGGTAGCTACCTGTGGGATCCTGCAATTGGACTCAGATAAACATAGAAAAACACATGCACCTCCCAACTCTTGTTAGGCCAGTAAGCCTCTCACCGAGATGTTAATGTCATTAAACCTTGCGTAGCCTAATCTTTAGGTAAGAGTGTAGATATAAGTATGATTTGGGTCCACAGGGGATCTGACCCATTATTACAAGTAAAGACCCCCCTCCCCCCCAATTTAACTGTGATACTGCCTGTTGATGTGTTTTTGTATGAATGGATCAGCGCCTGGACCCAATCCGACCCGCAGTCCATGTTGAGTCCTATTTAAGTAAACTGTGTAACCCTAATTTAGAAATGAATGAGAATTAAGAGAGAGAGTGACCAGCAGCTAGTGGGTGCCGGAATCATCTCCTATCACCATGGTTTTTTTCCTTGTGCTGAGGGTTTTCCACGTTACGTTTGTGTTCTTTGTGTGTTTTTCTGTTCAACATGGTATCAGAGCCGAACTTTTGAGCTTATCTTCTAGGCGTGAATCCAGTGGTCGCTGGTGTTGATCGTGCGTGAGACCAATTTTTTTTCCGTCAGTTGCCAGCCATCCGCCATTGTCCGCATTTTGGGATTTCCGGCAAATCACCTAGTACGGTATCGTTTTTTTTTTTTTCGTTGTTAGGTTGCTGCACACGGCGCCGTCCTCAACTGCCATCGTTGTCGCTGGGACTCTTTCGCTATCGCCTGACCTGCAGTTGTCCTGCCACTGTTGCCTACGTCTTCCATGTTGTCACATGTTGTTGTGTCGCAGGTTGCCCTTTCTGCTGTCGCTCGTTACCCCTGTTGTGAAGCTCCGAAGTTACCACTGTTGCCTAACTTTGCTACTGTTGTCGTTGCTTGAGAGCACCTAGACTTATTCGCCCACTGTTGTTGTCGCTCATCACCCCTGTTTTGAACCTTCGACGTTGTTGTTGTTGCCTGAACTCCTACAGTTGTTGCTTGAGAGCTTTTACTATTGTCACTTGAGCTCCTGCCATTGTCGCAAGAGCCCCTATTGTTGTCACCTGAGCTCCTGCTGTTGTCGCCTGAGTTCTGTTGCCTTCCCTAGGGTCATCCAGCCTCTTTTGGTGTCGCCTACCCTGAGACTACGTCGTTCGCCTCTGCAATTGCAGTCCCAAGCATTGTGTCGCCTTCCCGCCTCTTCTACTGCACTCTCCTTTGCCATCGCCCAAACCCTTTCGCTCTTCTAGTTCGTTCTTCCCTTTGCCGCCACTTCCTTGCAACTTGTGCAGATCTCTCTGCCGTGGAGCTCTTCCACCGTCGCCCTCTGCCACTACCGCTATTGTTTGTTGTCTAAGTTGTTGTCGTGGTCTGCATCGGCTGCACGTCTCTTTGCTGTCTTTTTTCTGGTTTTTTATAGCAAGATGGAAGATTCGAAGAAAACACTTGTTTATACGGACCAGTTGGATGTCGGGAACCCTAGAACTGAGAACATTCCTGTTCAAGTTACTACCATTTGACGCATCAAGGATAACTATTTGCGTTGGTCTACTGTCGTTACTATGAGAATTGCTGGTTGGGGGCTAATTGCTTATGTCAATGGGAAGAAGACTGAACCACCTGAGGCTAGCCCGGCGTGGACTTGTCGTTTCTTGAGGACAACCAAGTTAAAACATGGATTATCAACTTTGTGTGCTCTGATATCCAACCTCTCATTCTTCGTAAGAGGACTGCCCGAGATACGTGGGTTATCTTGGAACATATGCATGGTCAAAAGAAAAAGAATGTATGTGTGTATCAACTGATAAAAGATGTATATGCTCTATGGCAAGGCCAGCTTTCTGTGGCTGACTTTTATGCAGCAATAAAATCCAAATAGGAGGAACTTGACTACTATTCTGATGTTACTTGGAATTGTCCCCAAGTCTAGATGCGGTATTGGGCCAAGGAATGGAAGAACAAGATGTTAATGTTCTTGGTTTGGTTGAATGACGATTTCAAAGGCTTAGAAGTCAAATCCTTAATTCAAAAGATATGTCCAGCATGAAGATGTCTATTCTCACATTGAGACTAAAGAACAGCGACGTCTTGTTATGACAGGGAGGGGGCTCGTTCCTCATGCAATGAGTGATCCACCCTTGTTAGCCGAGCTCCTATTGGGGGCTCCCCGACCCTCTCGAAAGTGTACTCACTGCAAGAAATTTGGTCATACCATTGAGTTTTGTTGGGATCTTCATCATGAGAAGAAAAATAGTCGTGGAAGAGTTTATAGTGGAAAGACGTCTATCTCTGAAATTGCAAATCCAGATGGGAGGAAACCAACAATCTCAGCCGACCAGATCCGTGAGCTTCGTGCATACCTGAGCCGCATTGATACTAGTCAGGCTGAGTCATCAAATGATGTGAAAGTCAATCGCAACCTTGCAATATCTAGTGAAAAAGATAATTCTTGTGTAAGAGAGTGGATTGTTGATAGTAGTGCTACGCACCATATGACTGGGAATTCTAAGGTTTTTCGTGAATATAAGCTCTCTTCTGGGAAGGATTGGGTTTCTCTTGTCGATAGTTCATCTATCTTCGTAGCTAGGAAAGGGAGCCTCCCACTATTAAACAAGTTCTTGGTTCATAATGCCTTACATGTTCCTGATCTTCCCTTAGTATCGATTACCCATGTGTGTTGCTACAGCTCTCATGACGGTAGTTAACAAGACGAAGAAGAGTAGAGAGGACTTCTTTCAGCTTGTCTTGCATTGACATGAGAGACTCAGACATCTTCCATTCATAGTGCTTAGACAACGGTTTCCTGACTTATTTTTCAGTCTAGATATGACCATGTTATCTTGTGATGTATGTCATCTAGCAAAACATGTTAGGGCTTCGTACCTTGTTTCTATATGTTGTTCTAATAAAGTATTTGCTTTCATCCATTCGGACGTGTGGGGGCCTTCGGGAATTCCCTCTTGCCATGGTTTTCAGTACTTTATTACATTATAGATGATTACTCTCATAACACCTTTGTGTACTTGCTGAAGGACCGTAATGAAGTGCCCAATGTCATTGAGACCATCATCCTTGTGGAAACTCAGTTTTGAGCTTCTGTCCAGAACTTCCACTCTGACAATGCACATGAGTATATGTTGAAACTAACAATTCTCATTGTAGAAACGGTAAAAGCGAGAAGAACAACTGATGTAACGGGGAAAACCCTCAACAAGAGAGAAAAAAAACCACGGGTGAGGAGGTCGGTGCTCACTAGCCACCAGACACTCTCTCTCTTAAAACTTCATTAACTCTCAGAAATTAGGGTTACAAGTCTTTAAGTAAGGCCCAACAAGGACTACAAACTGGATCGGGTCTGGACCCAGACCCGGTCCTATGACCCTTCTTTACATGCTTCAACACCCCTCCTCAAGTTGGGCATACATATCAAACATGCCCAACTTGGATACATTTCTCTCAAAAGAGGTTGAAGATAAAGCTTTAGTCAGAACATCAGCGGTTTGGTCTTTAGACTTCATGTAAGGTAAGATTAACTCTTTAGCATCAATCCTCTCACGGATAAAGTGGCGATCAATCTCAACATGCTTTGTTCAGTCATACTACAGAGTTCTTGGCTAGGTTGATTGTGGACTTATTGTCACAATACATCTTCATAAGTCCTCCAATTTCTATCCCAATATCAGCTAGTAATATTTTCAGTTATAGTAACTCTGACACTCTCATAGCAATAACTCTATACTCAGCCTCTGCACTAGATCGAGAACACACATCTTGCCTCTTGCTTCTCCAGATAACAAGGTTTCCTCCCAAGTAGACACAGTACCCTGAGGTAGGCCTTCTAGTATCAGCACAACCTGCCCAGTCAGCATCGGAATACCCTTCGATCTCAACAGGCTCCTGTTTCACATATAAGAGCCCCTTGTCAAGATTCCTCTTCAAGTAGCACAATATTCTGTCCACAGCCTTCAAGTGTCAGTAGGGGCATGCATGAATTGACTCAGTACATTCACAGCAAAAGTGACATCTGGTCGAGTGAGGGTAAGATAAATCAACTTCCCAACAAGACATTGATATCTTCCTTTGGCTTCTTCACAGAGCAACTCCCCATCTCTAAGGCTCAACTTGTGCCCAGCATCAAGAAGAGTAGAAGCTGGTCTACACCCCAGCTTACCGGTCTCCTCCAACAGATCTAGTGTGTATTTCCGTTGATTTAACACAAGGCCGGTACTGGACCTAGCAATCTCAATACCAAGAAAGCACCTCAGTTTACCAAGATCCTTGAGATCAAATTCGGCAGCCAGCAACACTTTTAGCTTTGTAATCTCATCCTTATCATCACCTGTAACAATCAGGTCATCCACATAGACAAGTAACAGAGTGACTTTCCCTTCTTTCCTCTTCACAAACAGAGTGTGGTCTCCATTCCCTTGATTGTAGCCATGATGTTGTATTACTCGTCTGAGTCGTTTGAACCATGCTTTGGGCGATTGCTTGAGGCCATATAAAGCCTTTTTTAGTTTACAGCATTTTTCTGGTTCTTCATATCCTGGGGGCATACGCATATACACCTCCTCTTCGAGATCGCCATTGAGAAATGCATTCTTAACATCCGGTTGGTACATCCTCCACTCCTTCATCACAGCTAGGAAAATAACAACTCTAACTGTCTTCATTTTCGCAACTGGAGCAAATGTTTCCAAGTAATCAATCCCATATTTCTGACTAAACCCCTTGGCCACAAAACGAGCTTTGTATCTCTCAACACTTCCATCTGGTTTGTATTTGATGGTGTAGACCCACTTGGATCCAACCAAGTGAGTTGCCTCAGGGATCTTTACAACTTTCCATGTCATGTTTTTTCTCATGGCTTCCATTTCTTCTTGCATCGCATCAACCCACTTGGAATCACCTTGAGCTTCAGCAACAGTCCTGTGAATCACATCCAAAGAAAGAGAAGATATAAAACACTTATAATTCTTGCTCGGTCTAGAATAAGATACAAAATTACCAATCGGGTGTTGAGTACATGACCTAACACCCTTTCTCAAAGCAATGAGAAGATCTTCATTTTCAGCCTCATCCTGAGTCTTCAAAGCATGACTTGGTTCATCCAGGGGAGGACTAACATTGGGATTGGAAGTAGACTTCGCACCACCAGTCACTTCATCTGTACGAACACCTCGTCTAGAGTAGACCTTTCCAAACAAGTGATGGCCTTTTCTCTCAGTCCCGGTGGAACACCCTTCCTCCCTCTCATGTTGATCAACAACTGTGAGAGGTTCTGAATACCCTTCCTCCCTCTCATGTTCACCAACACCTATGAGAGGTTCTTCTCGTTTGTAATCCAAAAAAATCTGTAAATCGAACCTCCTGACTCTGAGAATACTCTTCTCTAGACACAGACTTCTCCCCCTGAAAAGGATTCTCACATAAGTAAGAGGCATGTTCCAAAAAGGTAACATCCTTTGTAACATAAACTCGACCAGTGGTAGGATCAAGGCATCTGGACCCTTTCTGAATAGGAGAATACCCAACAAAAACACTCTTAATGGATCGTGGATCAAGTTTTTTAACATGGTGACTGTGATCATGAATAAAACACACACAGCCAACGACTCGAGGGGGGAGGAGAAAAGGTTGACGACTTCCCGGAAGTAAAGAATGGGGAGTCCGTCCATTCAACACATGACTAGGCATGCGATTGATCAGATATGCACTAGTGAGAACAGCATCACCCCAATAGTGTTTGAGAAGATTTCTCTGAAACAAGAGGGCCCTGGTGACATTAAGTAACTGACGATTTTTCCTCTGAGCCACCCTGTTTTGTGGAGGGGTATAACTGCAAGACGTCTCATGAACAATCCCCCTTTTTTGAAAGAATTCCTCAACAGATTGACACATAAACTCATGTGCATTATCAGACCGAAAAGTCTTAACAGCTCCACCATATTGAGTTTCCACTAGCATAATGAATATCTCTATGACATGAGACACCTCACTACGGTCTTTTAACAAGTATGCAAAGGTGGTTCTGGAGAAGTCATCAATAAAGGTTATAAAATACTGAAAACATTGACGAGTATGAATTCCCAAGGCCCCCACACATCAGAGTGAATCAAAGAAAACGCTTCATTAACACAACTAGTAGAAATAGGGTACGAAGCCCTAACATGGTTGGCAAATTGACATACATCATAAGAAATCATAGATAAGTTCAAACTGGAACACAAGTTGGGAAACAACTGTTTTAAAATCCCAAAAGGTATGTGCCCAAGCCGTTCATGCCAATACAAAAAAGACTGAAGACAATCTTCTCTTCTCTTTTCTGTCTTGCTGATCGCTGCCATAAGAGTTGTGGCCACGCGAATGGAAAGTCGGTATAATCATTCAGACGCCAAACCAATCCCAATCATCTTCCCTATCACCAAGTCCTGCAAAACACAACGATTTGCAGAAAAAATGAGTTCACAATTCAACTTTTTAGTAAGTTTACTAACTGACAAGAGATTTAAGGGAAGTTGAGGAACATGTAATGCTCCTTGCACATGAAATTTGTTCAACAAGAACAGACTTCCTTTTCCTGCCACAAAGGTGGAGGAATCATCTGCAAGATAGACACGTGTCTTTCCAGATGACAGCTTATACTCATGAAACAACTTAGGGTTACCCGTCATATGGTGAGTAGCACAACTGTCAACAATCCATTCTTCCACACAAGAGTTACCTTTATCTCCTAAAGCAGCAAGAGCATGGTTAGCCTTCGTATCATCTGATGTCTCGACCTGATTGACATCAATCTGACTTAAATAAGCCCGAAGTTCACGAATCTGGTCTTGAGGACAGTTTCAAGTATCATCTAAATGGTAGTCAAGATCCTCCCATTTGGATTTTAGTGCGGCATAGAAATCTGCGACCGAAAGATCCCCTTGCCTCAGAGCATACACATCCTTCATCAGTTGATACACACGAACCTTCCACTTCTTCTGGCCATACATTTGTTCCAAAATAATCCACATATCCCTCGCAGTCTTCTTACGAAGAATGAGAGATTGAATATCAGATGACACTGAATTTACAAGCCAAGTTTTCACTTAGTTGTCCTCAAGGAACCAAGTATCCCAAGCCATACAATTTGCAACAGGTTCAACCTTGCTCTCATTCACATAGGCAATACGGCCTCGACCAGCTATACCCATAGTGATGGCGGCAGACCACTTAAGATAGTTTTCCTTGGTAAGACAAATGGTAGTGACCTGAACCGGAACACTCTCAGTTCTATAAGCCCCGATTTCAGTCTGATCAGTGTTGACGGTCGAGGAGGAAGACGCTGTCATGATCACGAACCAGTTGGCAACAACAAAAAAGAAGGCATCGACATCAACAGAGGGCACCGACGGCAGCAAGGAATACCGGCGGCAGCAAGGGCAACCAGTGGCACCGGAGCAACAGCAGGTGGCGACACTACGGGAGCAGGGCTGGCCATCGTGTTTCTGTGCCTCTGTTTTTCGGGACACTACGGGACTGATGATGAAGGCAAGACGACAATCAGCAATGAAGGCAGTGCAAGCGGAGCAGGGTTGTGCGGAGCGGGCGACAGTGGGCAGGGCTTTGCTGACGGAGAACCTATGACAAAGGCGACAACTGAAGAGCGCAGAAAAGCACAGACGGCGCTAATGAACACAGCGACACTGCAAGATGCTGTCGCATGGAACCAGCATGGAACACGACAACGTCGGGCGAGGACAGACGCGACAGCATCGGGCGAAGGAGAACGTCGAGCGTGAGATGGGCTGCAGCCAGAAACCAACGGCAAAGAGCAACCGAAATCGGTGGCAACAGTGTCACAGAGACGCAGATGGTGGCAACAGCAGGAGGCGGTGGGAACAGGCGTGGCATAGGTTCCTTCAGCGACAGCAGCGGAGGAGCTCCACGGTAGACTCCACCGAGTGTTGACGACTGCAGAGAAGGCGAGCGGCAGTCTCGGGCGATGCTCGCAGAAGGTGCACCGTCGGGCACAGCAACCTTCGTCGGGGTCCACCGGAACTCCACGGAGACAGAAATCTTTCACCAAACAGAGTCGAGGATTCTTTGTCAAATCTGAACAGTGATCTCAGAAACTGTTTGGCTCTGATACCATGTAGAAACGGTAAAAGTGAGAAGAACAACAAATGTAACGTGGAAAACCCTCAACAAGAGGGAGAAAAAACCACGGGTGAGGAGGTCGGTGCTCACTAGCCGCCAGACACTCTCTCTCTCTTAAAACTTCATTAACTCTCAAAAATTAGGGTTACAAGTCTTTAAGTAAGGCCCAACAAGGACTACAAACTGGATCGGGTCTGGACCCAGACCCGGTCCTATGACCCTTCTTTCAATGCTTCAACACTCATAATTTGATTTGTTACTTAGACAAACAAATGACAAACAACCTACAATTACATCATAACAAAACCTTGACTATCAAGCGATTAAGGTTTCCAAAATTTATTGAAACCAAAAACATGCTTTAACAAGTGATAGTAAAAACCATAGCCACAAATGTCATTCTCGGGTCTAAAACTTTTTGGCGAAGTTATTTTTTTAGGAAAATCTCGGAGATTTAAAATAAAATACAAATAAAAAATGAGAAACTAATAAAAAAGACACTAAAATTCACCTAGTTACAATGATAAAAATGATTAACTAATAAGCATTGTATTGCATCTGCGAGGTCACACTAAATACCTAAAACAAGAATAAATAAAACAAGGAAACAAAGCTTGAAAAAAAATGAAAACAAAAATGAAATTTTTAAATTTTTTTCAAAAATATCATGATCTTTCCCTTTTTTTCATTTTTCGTTAATATCATGATATTTTCGCAAACATCCCGATCTTTGTGCCTATGGTAAAAACATATGTTTGATAGATTAAGTCAAAATCATGTCCACCACTCAAAAGTATGGCTTTTAGGCACCTAGATTTGTTTAAGACATAAGCTGAGAGATACCAATTGCCCGTGTTTGTATACGTATAATAGAGAAGTCACAAACAGCTTATATCCCAGAAAAATATCAGCACCTACAGAACATACTTTGACATGATTTTTTGACCTAATTGAAACATATAAATGTCTTAATCATCTCTTCCTTGTTATGAACCACATTATGGTTCAATAGAAGTCAAAAAGACAAAAAGCTTGAATGTTTGGCCGCCAAACTTTTGGCATAATATAAGATATTCAGTTTGCTAGTGTACAAAACACGGTTGATCCACAAAAAAATGAACAGCCTACATCATATGATTCATAACTTGATGATCAAAGAATCAAGTTCTCTTAGAAAAAAGTATTAAAACCAGAACATGGCTTCTAACAAGAGATAGCAAATACATATATTTGCATAGATTAAGTCAAAGTGTGGCTTTCTAGGTGCCTAGATTTGTCTCAGAAATGGGCGGTCTAGGAGATACCAATTGCTCATGTGTGTATATGTACAACAGAGAAGTCTGAAACAGTTTACATCCCAGAAAAATATTGACACTCGAAAAAACATATTTTGACATTATTTTGACATAATTTCTAGATGCATAGATACCTTTATCATCTCCTCCCCGTTAATACTTTAGTTTGAATAAAATTCAGAGGATTTTTTGCTATCAAGCTTTTGGCATAATATGAGATTCAATTTGCTTGCATAAAAAACACCTTTATCAGTAAACTGTCATTTTTAATATAGTTGGCTGATTAAATCAATTAGAACATTATAGCTACGAAGTTAAATTAAATAGATAAAGCATTTCAAAGCCATAAAAAAGAGGTGTCTGGGATATGAACTTTCCTGTATAAGTGTGTATGCAGTAGTAAAGTTAAGCATGTGTATATTTATCATGCATTCTGTATAGATGTGGACATACACAGAAAAATAACAACTATAATGATAATAACACTAATATGAAGAAAAATTATTGTATTATTATTATCATTATTATTCATTGATATTGAGAGTGACCAGCTTGAATAACTCAGTCTATCTCTGCGTTGGCATGGTTGAATGTGAAAATGGAAACATGTAAACGTTCTGACTTGGAAAGGATTGAAGTTGGACAACTTGGACAAGTTCCGATTTAGGTTGCCAAGTTTGCCACTATGCAAAGATACTACAAATTGTTTCTTCAGCTAAGGCACTTAATCAGTCACATAAAATAAAGCAAAAGAAGCACCTGAAGCCTTGTCTTTATCGTATCCAATGGAGTTGTAAGAACTGATGAGCAGGCACCAGCCATTGTTCCTGCTGCTGCCTGAACTGTGACCATCTCTAAATGAGATGGGCTTTTCCCTCCATCATTTTGGTACCCCAAGCTCCTAAATCAGGTTATGTAAACAGATAATAATGTCAACCAGAATACTTCTAAGGAGGGATCCAAAATAGAAAACTGACAACCATGAAACCAGAAGATACCTCCAGATGACATGTTGTGCCGCGCCATACGCACCCCACCATAATGCTGATGCAGGAGAGTAGGTAACAATTGTCATTCCAAAACCTCTATATAATCCACGGAAGCCCTCAGCATTCAGCACTTTTCGGATAACATCAAATGGACCACTACATGGTATGGTTCCAGGAAGTCCTTGCACCATTAGTCGCTGGCAAACCTGCAAAATATTAAATCCAGGAAGCAAGTGCATCAAATTTATAAGTGATGGACGAAAGACCTGCACAAAACAGAAAGAAAAGAAAGATTTTGATAGTTAACCATGTCTAGGAAAAATACAAACTACCCATTCATGAATTTTTTTCATTCCAGGATTTAAATAATATAAGAAACACTTACTCTTTCAAGGTTTAACACTACATCAGAAAAGCATGTGTAGAAGAGCTATTTATTCAACAAAACTTTCAAAGGAAACAAGTGCCAGCAGAGCATTTCTTTCAACAAACTTCCCAATGAGGCAAACTCATCAGTCCAGAATCTACTTGTGCTTGGTCCCCCAGACCCAGAGGAACAATAGGGGAAAACCCAAGAAGATTGGAAAGCTAAAAGCCTAAAATGCTTCACCAAGTGATTTAATCCAAGCTGTCGGAACATGCACAGATTTAACAACTGCATAGTAACACCTGGAGCCACTCATTTAGAGCCAAAGCATCGGAGAACCTAACTGATTTTACCAGAAAAATTCTAGGAAACACATGATTGCATAATTTATTACTACTTTTCATATATCTCTTAACTTTTGAATTCTCAAGATTTTATTGAGAACCAGAGAACTATATTTGTTGATATTATGATAGCTTGTGAATTAATTGCTAATGTTGTTGTTTTTGGATAATTTTTGCATCATATATATATATATATATATATATATACCCCTGCCGTATGTGCACCCAAGTTTTTCTATATATATATATACATATACCCCTGCTGTATGTGCACCCAAGTTTTTCTCGAACCGCTGACCCACGTCCATACCTGTGTGACAGCTCCCACTCCTTTTTAAAGGAGAAAAGGAAAAGGATGAGCTCTCCTTAGAGCTCCAGCCTAGAGAGACATGTGTCTCTTCTCCCTCTTGTTCCTCAACTTCACTTTCTTCTTCAACACCTTCAACTTATTTTGTGTGGTTCAGAAAAAAAAAAAAAAAAAAAAAGGTATATTGTCTTCCCTTTGGTTTTGGTTACAGCCCATGCTTACTTTAGGACCAGCGCTCTTGGCTTCATTCTCCATAATGCCACTTTCTTCTTGAATTTGGGACAATCTAAGCTTTTTATGTCCCAGTTCTTGCCAAAATGACAAAAAATGTTTCTTCTTCCTCCCTCAGTTTTGTTTGTTCTAAGAGTATGGAGGTCTACATGTCATCACATAGTCATCGGGTCTTGAGACAGAAAAAATGTTTTTAACTTTTTTCACCATATGTAGACATGTTTCTTCTTGGCATACTTGAGGAGTTTCCTCGAAAAAATGCATTGAGAATCTATAAATGATTGAAGTCCTAACTTGTTCTGTTCAATATTGGAGGAAGAAAGGGACGTGAGAGAGAGAGAGAGAGAGAGAGGAAACTTTCAGATTGCATTCACGTAACTCTAATCTCATATTAAAAGAGATTAGGGTGTTGACTACATATTTACAATTTCAGTCCACTAAAATATAAGAAAACAATAAGTAGAGCCTTGTCCACTTTCTAATATTTCAAAAAGACTCAAATTGACTCTAAAAAACTTTAACACTCCTCATGCGCAGCTTGTTACATGCTCTCAAGAAACCTCCAATGGGAAGCGCCATAGTAAACATATCAGATGCTTGATCTTCAGAGGAAACGTGGATATTGCTAATGACTCCTTGTACCAAGTCTCGAACATAATGGCAATCCACTTCAATGTGTTTCGTCCTTTCATAAAAGACAGGTTATTTGCAATGTAGGTAGTTGCTTTGTTATCACAATACATCTTCATAGGAAGTTTCACTGAAATTTCCAATTCTAGAAGCACTGATTTGACCCATGACATTTCAGCCGCCGTTTGAGCCATAGCTCTATATTCAGACTCAGCACTCGATCTAGCAACCACATTCGGTTTCTTGCTCCTCCAAGGAATAAGATTCCCGCCAATAAAGATGCAAAAACCTGTAGTAGATCTCCTATCATTTACTAACCCTGCATAATCAGCATCACTATATGCTTCTATGTTCACATATTCTCCTTTTTTGAACCATAACCCCTTTCTTGGGGCTGATTTCAAGTATTTTATCGCCATTAAAGCAGCCTCCCAATGAACTTTCCGAGGTTTCTCCATGAATTGACTAAGCTTATTTATAGCAAAGCTGATGTCTGGACGAGCAATGGTCAAATATAAAAGTTTCCTTATCAAAGATCTGTAAGAACGAGAGTCAACAGCCTCTGATTCATCATCATGCATATGAATTCGAGGATTCATAGGAAGTGTAGCAGGTTTGGCTCTCAATAACCCAGTTTCCTTGCAGAAGATCAAGAACATATTTCCTTTGAGACATCACAATCCCTTTACTACTACGAGCCACTTCAATACCAAGGAAATATCGAAGTTGACCAAGATCTTTTGTGACAAAGTGTTTCTGTAAGAACTCCTTTATCTGAGCTATCTCTTGAGTACTTTCTCCAGTGAGAACAATATCATCAACATATACAATCAATATCACTATATCAAAAGTCCCTCGCTTGATAAACAACGAGTGATCAAGCTGGGATCTTTGAAATCCACATTTAGAGACAACCTCACTTAGCTTATGAAACCATGCACGGGGACTTTGTTTAAGTCCATAGATAGCCTTTTTTAGTTTGCATACCTTAGAACACTCCCCCTGTCGTTCAAAACGAGGTGGTTGTTGCATATAGATTGTTTCAGAGAGATCACCATATAAAAATGCATTTTTCACATCAAGCTGAAAAAGGGGTCAATCCTACTGAATTGCGAGAGATATAATTAGGCAAATAGTACATAACCGTGCCACAGGCGAAAACGACTCGAAGAAGTCCACCCCATAAGTCTGGGTGTAGCCTTTAGCCACACGACGAGCTTTGAATCGCTCTACAGACCCATCAGAATGATATTTGATTGTGAATACCCATTTGGAACGGACAACATCACAATCTGCACAATG
Organism: Nymphaea colorata; assembly: GCF_008831285.2. Lineage (NCBI taxonomy): Eukaryota > Viridiplantae > Streptophyta > Magnoliopsida > Nymphaeales > Nymphaeaceae > Nymphaea > Nymphaea colorata. The sequence continues at coordinate 19,146,184 of NC_045142.1, forward strand.
AGTCGAGCCAACTCGGGCTCGACTCGAACTCGCTCGAAAAAGCTCGGCTCGAGCTCGACTCATTTATAAACGAGTCGAGTTCAAGCTGAAAGTTAAACTCGTATCAATAAACGAGTCGAGTTCGAGTTGCAAGAACTCGACTCGTTTAAACTCAACTCGACTCGTTATATTAAATCGATTAAATTGGATAAACAGGATCGTGAAACCGGTTCACCGGTTTAGGGTAAAAACTTTTTTCTCTTCCCATTCGGTCTTCACTCTTTCTTCTTTTTGTTCACTCTTCCTTCTTCCCGTCTGCTCTCTCCCTTGTTGTCTTCCCTCTTCCGTCGACCACGACCTAAGGCCACTTGCTGTCTTCCAACTGCTCTCTCTCTTCCGTTGCTGCTGCCTTCTCTTGTCGGCCGCCGCTACTTCCTCAGACACATCCGTCGCCTTTCCCCTTCTCTCGTTATTGCTGCCTCAAACGCATTAGTGGTCCCTCTCGCTCTTGCTGCACCTCCTGCTCCTGCCTTCACACCAGCTACCCCTTCGGCCTTCCTTTTTTCTTCTCCATGTTGTTCTTCTTCTTCTTCCTCCTCCCAATTGATTTTGCCCAAATGAAACCCGCCAGAAATCAGACGCATCCGTCGCCTTTCCCCTTCTCTCGCTGCTGCTGCCTCAGACGCCATCAACGCACGCATTCACTGCTCTTGAGGGATTGTTTGCTACCTCCTCCTTTCCCCTTCCACAAGGTTTACAGGTCTTCTCGCTCTCCTTCTCTTTCTCTCTACTGCTTCGTGGCATAGCCCCTTCTTCTTCTGTGAGTTTTTTCGAGTTTTTTGTTGAACTATGTTGCATTGATGATGTATGTGACAAAATAAAGGGTATGATTATGTGTTTGATTACAACGAGAAATAGGTTTTCCTGTTCACATGCAGAGAAGTAGATGGTTGAAAAACACACAGATGCAAGAAACGAGTTAATCGAGTTAAAAGGAAGGAGCAAGAAGAGTTTTGTGGCGTAGATGCAGTAAACGAGTTAAGCGAGTCGAGCTCGAGCTTGTGTTAGGCAGCTCGACTCGAGTTCGAGTCGAGTTCGAGCTCGAGCTCTTTGAGCCGAGTCGAGTTCGAGCTCGAGCTGGGCAAACTCGAGCTCGACTCGGCTCGTGTGCAGCCCTAAACAGTAGATCTACCAAGACCCAAGTCTCCCTAGAAAAAAGAGCATTCATTTTTCATGCACAGCGTGCTTCCATCGTGAATCTAATAAAGTTTGGTGGTGAGAGGTCGGAATAGTATGACTAGCCATAGCTCGATCAAACTGCACCAAACTTGTGCTCAAATGATCCATAGAAACCGAGTTAGAAATCGGATGCCTTGTGCACTGTCGCTGGCCCTTGCAAATAGCAATAGGAGATCATCTGCAGAATAGTCATCATTTCTTCCTGAGTCAGTCTTATCATTAGAAATTACCTCATGAGAATACGTTGGTGGGCGGTTAGGAGAGGGACCTTGACACTGGGTATAGACTATTGGAGTCAAAAAAACGATCACCTGACAATGGTGGAGAGGACGGGATCGACTCAAGTGACACTGGGGGATTAGAAAAAGGAACAGACGCAGGAAGCTCAGACACAGTGGTACTTGGAGCGGAAAAATAAGGACGAGACTCAAAGAATGTAACATCTGCACTGACAATCTCTTTCTTGGTATGGGGATCAAAGCATCGATAGCCTTTTTGATTGGCAGAATATCCAATGAACATACATTTGACAGCTTGGGCAGCAAGTTTGTTTTTGTTTGGGCCCAAGATGTGTGCAAAACAAGTGCATCCAAATACTTTGGGAGGTATATGAAATAATGGTCGATCTGGATATAGTATTTGAATGGGGATGCGTTCTTGGATGGCAGACGAGGGCAATCTGTTGGTGAGATAACATGCGGTAAGAATAGCATCACCCCAAAAATAGGCAGGCATATGAGTGTGCAACATGAGGGTACGGGCCACATTTAGAAGTTGTCGTTGTTTGCGTTCAGGAACACCATTTTGTTGGGATGTGTGGGGACATGTATATTGTGGTCGAATCCCATGATTGGCATAAAATTAGAGTAGAACTGAAGATTTAAATTCAAGAGCATTATCAGTGCGAATATTTTTTACAACACCAAACTGAATTTTTATTTCATTGACAAATTTCTGAAGAATATAGATGACTTCAAACCTGTCCCGTAACAAAAATACTCAACTGACTCTAGTAAAATCATCAACCAAGACAAGGAAATACCAGAAACGTGAACGACAGGAAACACGACGTGGACCCCAAACATCAACATGCAGAAGATCAAAGGGACTTTGACTCGATGGACTCTGACTTGAAGGGAAACTACTACGTGTATGCTTGCCTAACTGGCATGCATCACATAAGAATGACTGACGCAGGAATATATGGAAAAATGTGACGAAGCTTGGACACAAAAGGATGACCCAGTCTGAGATGCCAATGCAAAGAAGAAGGCTTCGACGTGAAAGAGGATGCAGCAACATCTACAGGGACAGAGAGAAAATAGAGCCCCTCCCTTTCATGGCCGCCACCAATCATCTTCCCAATTTGTAAATCCTGAAAAGAACATGAACCAAGATCAAAAATGACTCTACACTGTAAATTTTTAGCCAATCGCTTAACAAATAACAGGTTAACAGGAAATTGAGGAGCATATAGCACGTGTAATGGTGCCAAAAGGTGTGAGATAGATATCACTATGGATCAGAATAGGGGACAACTTGCCATCAGCCAACCTGACGTGCTGTGGTGTAGTGAACCTGGTAAATGATAAAAACATCTGTGGCTGATTACAACAATGCCTAGATGCTCCTGAGTAAATCATCCAAATCATACTTGGGCCACTGGTAAGGGCACCAACAGAGAGAACCGAGTCTATAGCACCTATGCTGGTTGAGGCAGGAGTAGATTTCTGAGCAAGAACCAGATCATATTATTTCTTGCTTAAGTTGAGATAATACGATGGAGATATAGGAGAACAGGTAGGAGACTCAACCATAGCATGTGTAGACTGTGACAAAGTTGCAGTAGATGAAGAAGACCCTTCTGACCTACTACCGTCAGCCATAAAAAAAATTGTACTTGAACACACAGACCACAACCAAATGATGTGCATCAGGTTGAACACAAACACAAAAATAGCAGACTATTTTCAGACATTGAAAGCAGGCAACACTTTCAGATGTCGATAATAGGCAGCAAACAAGCACAGGTTTGACAGCAAAGAAAAAAAAAATTGTCTCACTTCAACACTGCAGAGAAAAGACTGAAACTTGCTACCACGACATACCTTTGCCTGTGGAAATCCACCAAGCACCACACGACTAGACAGATCTGAACGTCTAAGAACTTCTTCCAAGGCAACAAAGGTCAGATCTGATGACTGAAACTTCTTCACCCAACGACAAAAGACTGCTGCTACTCCATTAGCAGTAGCTCACACCTCACAAAGCCTCACTTTACTGATTTCACATTCACGATTTGCAAATATTGCTCCTCAAGTCAAACTGCATCTTCAACCAGCAACATGACTCCACACACAACAACATCTCACGTCACACTATACCCACAACCAGCAGATTAACTCTGCCCCACACGACCTTATGCAGCGACAACAAAAAAAAAGGCAGATCTGATGTATCACGTCACAGATTGTCTTCCACAGCAGAAAAAAAATCAGATCTCTTTAGGGCAGATTTGATACATAACGTCATAGGTTTTCTTCCACGGCAGCAGAAAATCAGATCTGAGCGACATAGATATTCTTCCACGGCAACAAAAACTCATATCTGATACATCCTGATCAGATCCACCATCTTCTTTCAGGCAGCAACTTCATCAACGTTTCTCTGTCTTCCACGGCAATAGCAACACAAGGGTGCTGATCACGTTTCTACATGTTAAACGTGATTAGCCCCTTTCCACCAAACAATCAACTTGCTTGTTTTGTACGTGATTAGCCTCATTCCACCAAACAATCAACTTGCTTGTTTTGTAAACAACAGAAACCCTAGGCGTGAAACCCTAGATCGCACAGCCCTAGGTCTGTTGCTCTGATACCATGTTCAATATTGGAGGAAGAAAGGGACATGAGAGAGAGAGAGAGAGAGAGAGAGAAAACTTTCATATTGCATTCACGTAACCTTAATCTCATATTAAAAGAGATTAGGGTGTTGACTACATATTTACAATTTCAGTCCACTAAAATATAAGAAAACAATAAGTAGACCCTTGAACACTTTCTAATATTTCACAAAGACTCAAATTGACTCTAGAAAACTTTAACATGTTCAAACTTCGATCTTAGGCCAAAAAGAAAAATATAGAGATTTTTCTTTATTTTGTTTGATGGGTTTAACCTTCCCATTTGGCACCACTTACAAACCCCAAAATCTTTTGCTATGAAAATGTTTCTTCATAGTACCGGGCTGCATCATGTAATTGGAATCATTTGGATTGAATGAGATAACAAGCATGGGTTCCATTTCAGCCATTTTGAATCACACTTACGGAAGAAGAATCTTATCAGAACCTTCTTTATAAAACTCTTAAAGAATCAAAGTGTTAGCCACCGCCTGCTAACTTCCACCTGCTATCAGAAATACTCACCCAAACACACACTGCCCTAACTTAGTTAGATTGACCCTCATCAGAGGAAATTCTCTGTTACATCAATAACCCCCTTGCACCCTCCCAATTCCGTTATTTAAAGACATTTTTCTGGGTCAGCCCAGTAGACCCAATCCAGACCCGATTCTACAACCGAAACCTGGACACTAACACAAAGAATCAAGATGATCACAGACTTACAAATGCAGCAACAAGGCTATCCGCAGCAAGCATGCAGCCCTTAGTAGCCAAGATTTAATCGTATGTAATGAAATAGAAACCAGCAAAATTCTAGAAGAACACAAGGTTCAAAGAAAGATCCTAATCACAAACTACTAGAGCACGAACGAGCCTAGTCACAAAAGACTAAACTAAAACACTCTAATCTCACATTTGAAATACTAAAGATAGAATAAAACTCTCGTATTATAACATAATTTAATATGAAACCATGAATTATAATTTGTGTACATCAATGACGTACATATACAACAAAGAGAAATGAGGGAGACACATAGGCTGAAGAAGACAAACCTTTGAAGACCCAAAAGCTAGTTCAGCTGACAGTAGAACTAGCCATTGGGAGCTCAACAGTTTAACAGTCAACCAAAAAAAAAAAAAAGAACAGAACAAAACACACACACACATATATACATATATTATACACAGGAACATACACACACACACACACACACACACACACATACATATATATATATATTACACACAGGAACATACAACAAAAAGATTATATTTCTATCTTTTAGTACATATCAATATATATATATATATATATTACACACAGGAACATACAACAAAATATATTTATATCTTTTAGTACATATCCTATGAGATACTCTGAGATATGGTTTCTATTACTGACATTTAACGCCCTGGTTCATCATATGTACGATGGTGCCCTCATACATACAATATCCAAAATATTGGCAGATAACAAGCATAACATGGTTATCCATTACAGAAACACATTAAAATTATAGCATTTTCGCATCTGTAGCACTGGAACTAATAATGTAGTAACTATATATTTCACATAAACTCATCATTGAAAGAGATCTGGAGATTTCCAATAGATTATTATACAAAGAATGAAATAAGAAAAAAGCTCACCACATCTAAAGGCACAAAATATGCACCTGAAACTAGATTGGACACCAAACCTGCTACACCATTTGCCAAAGCGATCCGGGTTGCCTCAGGCATATCTGAGTCATTGATGGATCTCAATACCAAATTCTTCGAAACTTCAAGGGATGTTAAGTACAACACTCGACCGGGCATTGATCCAATGGCAGCTGTGCCAAAACCTCTGAAAACTCCACGAACCCCATCGTTCTTCAAAATATTTTGAAATAGAGAAAAGCCATGCATGTGATCAAAACCAGAACCAGCAACCTGCAATCTAGTCTTCACAACTGCTATTGGATGAAGAAAGGCTGACTGAATGGTGAAAAGGACAGCGCCAATAACATGAAACCTTGTCTTATCCAACCTATAAATCATGACCAGAAAACAAAATGTAAGTTCATGTATTTTGATTGAATCCCAAGAATCAGAAGCCAAAGTAACTGTCACTGAGAAGGTCATCACATATATCTCATCCTGTGGACAAGTGGGTCAGTTATAAGACTTTCACTTTGGATCCCCAATCCTTTTCTGCAAAAATTCTGAACAAGTAGAACCCAAAATATTTTCCTCATGCTTGCCATGTAAGATGGAGTGAAGCAATGAAATGAAGAGATAACAGCTTTACATAAACGCAAAACATGGAAGATTGTAGGGAGACCATTGAATAAGACATAGTGAAATGAAGACATAGCACTTTTACACAAATGCAAAATATGGAAGATGGTAGGGAAACCATTCGCTAAGATGTAGTTGTCCTAAAATGGGTTCATAAAATAAAATATAGGCCTAATGGAAGCGCAAAGAGGAATAAAGCATTGTCACAAATATTGTTCTCAGGAAAATACCGGCGAGTCTTGGGTATTTTTTGGGAAAAGTTGTTTTGCTCAATAAAACTTAGGAAAAAATCTTGGCAAATTTAGGAAAATAATAAAACCTAAAAAATAAAGAAAATAAAATGGCAAACTAATAATCGCGGAATAAAAAAGCAAAAAAAAAAAAACTGCACAAAAATTGTGAATTCCCATTTTTGCCAAGATTTTCCATTTTCTATTTTTACTAGTTTTTCTCGTGAATATTGCAAGATTTTTTTAAATCTTGCAGTATCTGTGATAGTGGAATAACACAATGCTTGTGTCAAAAGTTCACTCAATAGTGTGGTTTAAACTACGATGAGATATTTCATCATTACTTGTTGATTATTGTTGGTAATTAGACCACATTGATGTAAAAAATTCATTTTGCATGGTACTATAAAAATTGTATATGGTACACCAATTGGAGATGCTCAAGTTGATCCTAATGTTTGTGTATGTAAGACGAAGTAGAACTATTTATTGGTTGAAGCAAGCCTCAAATTCATCGTTGGAAAACTTTTCCCCTAAAAGTTTGAATACATGGTTTATGCATTCATATCGTTGATGATTCTCTGTTTATAGAAAGGAAGGTTGTACAACATTTCTTCTATTTCTGGATGATATGATAATTATAGGGAATTCAAAGGACCATATTCAAGAGATTAAATTTCTCCTCAGCAAACAATTTCAAATGAGAATCTTGCAAAGTTGAAATGTTTTCTTGGAGTTGAGATTGAACAGGGAGAATGAATAAACATAGATATACTCATGATTTGCTTACCAAGAGCAATGGAATACTGCAAGCTTGTGGCCACACAACTCCAATTCATTAGAAGAGCAATAACGATGGGAAGATAATGTAGAGATTGTACAAGATATGTTCCATTCTATGATTCAAGATCTGACTTTTGCCAACTTGGATATACCTTTTGTACTTAACCAATTGATGCAAAACATTCAAGAGCCAAGGACTATTCACATGGAGATTGTGAAGAGCATGTTGAGATATTTAGAAGGCACTATAGAAGATAGTTTGGTGCATAAGAAGAGGAAGAAAAATAAGATGTGTTGACTTTAATGGCATATCCGCATGATAAATAGGACCAGAGATACTGATGAAATCATGTGAAAATCTAGTTATTGTGAATTTGCTGGTGGAAGCCATTGCCACAAATATCATTCTCAGGAAAATATCGGCAAGATTTTTTGGGGTATTTTTCAGCGAAACAGTTCTTTCTCAGCAAAAATCACAGTAAATTAAAAAAATAATAAAAACTCTAAAAGTTAGAAAAGAATAACTAAACGAGAAACTAATAGTCGCAAAAAAAATCACGATATACTCACTGGATATTCATTTTTCCAAGATTTTCCCGATATTTTCATTGTACTTGTTTTTCTCGTAAATATCATGAGATTTTCAAAAAACTAGTGATATATGTGTCAGTGGTTGAAACTTAGTTGCATGGGGCCATAGAAAGCAAAGGGAAGTTGCAAGATCAAGTATGGGGATGAAAAATAATGTAACAGCTTCCATCACATCAGTGCTTGGATTAGACATCTCTTGGTTATACTTGCAAAGTTTTACTTAGCAATGTTAAAAACATAAGGCAGAACCTGGGCAATGCCTATCGAATCTGCCGGATGACTAAAAATTAAAAATCTGCCACTGAAACATAATCACTACAAGAGCATTAGTGACAGTATATGGTGCAGCGATGGGTCATGATGCTTTTAGAAATAACCTATGGTGCTTTTCAACAATGGATCTTTTAGTTTGTAGCCACCCAACAAAATCCAGCAAACATCAGATTATATATGTACAAAGGATAAAGAAAAGCCATCATAGAGCATCTCAAAGAAAAGTATAGAGGCCTATCTGGCATACTATAGATGAAAAGTGGACTGACCGACTTCATTATGGCCTTTACACAAAGGGATATTGTCTAAATCTTGCATTGAAAAGTGAATGAAGACCTATTAGACTACATGAGATATTAGGTCTTGAGCTTGACATGCAATATTCCATTCATTGATGAAAACAATCAATTATGCCCAGGTGACATGAGAAGACATGTGGCTACTTGGAACATGATATCAATGTATTTAGGTATTTTGTAAATAAACTGATTGTTTAGTCATTCATCCTTTATAATTATCTTTTGTTCATTTTTTGTTTTCCATATTGTTTCATTTGATTTTAGGTATGTGGAGGGATAGGTATGGGAGTGATTGCCCAAACCTTAAATTTGCAATTGAAGTCCTCTATCATACATGCAGTCCAAGTGAATATGAAAGGAATTGGAGTGTCTTTCGACAAAGCTACATCAAAAAGAGAACTAGATTGAAGAAGAGGTTGAATAACCTTATTCATGTTTGACATTATATGCAATTGAGACAGACTTAGTAAACTAATATATACTTCTGTTACGAATTAATAAATTAATATATACTTGTTCTATGATATGTGTTAGTTATTTTTTTCACTTGTTTAAACAACAGGAGAAAACATCAACAAGAAAATAAAGAACAAGTTGCTCCTATAAGCACGAAGCACCTTGATGAACTGAATGCATGGGCTGAAGAACTACTGCTATATTCCAAGAGAAAGATGTAGAATAGATCAATATTGAGGAAGAACAATAAATTATGAGGAACCTGCATACATTAAGATGACTTGGAATTTGAAAAGGAAAATGAAGGAAAAAAAAGTGATGATGATGATTATGATAAATGATAATTGGATATTTCATGTTTTGAATAAGTATACTTGTTCATGTCTAAAACTTTAAGTTTCACTGATGCATCATGCATGGAAAACTAATGATTATTAATTTGCTTGCTTTGTCATTCTTACAATGACATGTTTCTCTTGAATTTTCTTTGGGAATGGCATTTTTCTTTATTTTTCTGGCTTTCCATGATTTTTGTATTTTAAAAATTTTTTAAAATTGCAGCTTTTTTTAAGTTAGGTATCCAATTGTTGGTCTGACCCATACAATTATGCACTTTAAAATTTTACTCTGGATACTGCCATAGAAACAATGTCATGGATACCAATTTATTCTAATCATATTTATTGGACACTTTTATAAGAAATGCCTTTCAATATGAAATTTGACAGGTTAAGCTAAATTAAGAGAATTGTGACACAGTCAAAAGAGCAAGCCTCTAATGATGGCCACCTCCAAGCGCTACCCAATGGGTACTGAGAAGAAAGAAAGATTTTGAAACTTCCAATATATGCTCAGGCTATTTACTGTGTGGCCTTGTTTGGATGTCAAATGTGCCAACATTAGGCTCCTAATGATGCAACACGATTAAAACAGAGTCTCATAGTCATCAGTCAGAGGATTCCATGAGCGACAGCAGGTCCTCCAGTAATGGGAGCCCAACTATTGAGAAGCAAGCTTCCTTTAATGTGTGATAGAGTCGAACATGACTACAACAATTAGAGAAAGAATTCAGTAAAAAGTGAAAGAAGAGAAGGATCAGAATGAAAATCTACAGATCGAACTTTTCTTTTCATGAATGAAGTTTTAAGATGAATAAAGTTATTTAGTAGTACTAAAATATAAGATTTTGTTTAATATCTTATATTTTGACAGGTCAAAGTGCCAGCACATAGAGGTTTAGGCCAGCAGTTAATAGTGCTCAAACCATCCGAATTTTTCAGTGTCTCTTCATTTACCTATAGACGTATGGGGACTTTGAAGGCCTTGAAGTTAAGGCACCCTGTTGAGGTGATGAATCTAAAAGAGGAAACGCAAAGAAAATTTTGGAATTTCATAAATTTATATTTTGGTATAATTCATGTCTATAGATATTGGAAATATGCAAGCGCCTTTATAGGATAGGTCGTCATGCCAGGAGCGGGGGTAACAAAAGCACTTCCTGACCAACATCACCAACTATAGAAATCAAAAATGGACAAAAGAGGAGATCATAATTCGTATCCATCATCCATGGTAGAGATATTTCTTTTTCCTTACTTGGCCAGAAAAAAGAAGGTCATGAACTTTGATAGTAGGCAAACAGCATCACACGAGTTTTCCGGTGCTCAAAAACGGGGGAAAATGAAACTAGAATAGCGAATGACGGCAAGCAGTTAAACACAAACATTTCCAAGACAGAGAAGGCAAAGTCAGTTGCTACCGCGTAGAACACACACACACCATAAAACAGCGAAAGAGAGACAGAGAACCTGTCCCAGTTGATGTCCGTCTGCGAGAGATTAAGTTTTGGAGACGCTTCCGCCTCCACCGCCATGCCGCTCCCCAACCCACCAACCACAGTTGCAGCAATTTCTTTCTCCCTCGGTCAACTATTATGGGCCTGTGTCTCTCTATGTAGCACTTCCGAGAAACGGGGAGGTGTCGTCTTCTATTAGAATGGACGCATCATGCTATTCACCGACAGAGTTCAACACCACACTACGTCGGGAGAAGACTGGGTAGGACGATTCCACTCGCCATCGATCCCGCTATTTCTCAGGTTTCGCAGTAGTTGGAAGACAATTCTGCCCCTGATCGCTCGAGTCATCGTGGCTTTGGGGTGCCCAATAACCTCGTTCAAGTGGCACAACGATGTGATGACCAGCTGAAGGAAGCAGAGGCCAGAATGTCGGCTAGTGGCCATTTCAAACTTAGTTAAAGTTTCCAATGAACGCAATATAAATATTTCCATCAGCAACTTTGGTGAGATTTTCTTTTTGTCTGCTCGTATATGGTGTTGATTTTGCATGTTTTTTACATGTTACTCGCCATAGTACTTGACAAAGAAAGTGAAGGAGACGGTAAGGTGCCCTTAGTCTGCCAACATGAAGATGAATCCTCCAAGATCAAGAAGGTGGCCATTGTTGATGAGGACAATGGATGCAAGATCCGAGGCATGAAAGCAAGACATTGGCTACCAGCGGATTACTATGGGGTAGATTCTAATACGATGGACATTAGCACCACCATCATCTAAGGTGCAGAAGAAGCAAATTCTATTGCCAACTGGTTAAGTGGATGAATATCCTAGCAGCAATCTTATTGATGAAACTCAAAAGCAATCAGAGGAATAGAGGTCCGCCAAAAATCTTGTTGATGAAGCCCAAAAGCAGCCACCGATGCAAGGGTGCTCGTTGTCGTCATCAAAAACTAATACACTGCCGGCATCTTACCAAGAAAAGCAAATTCCACTAGTTCTAGTGAGCAAGTCCGCAGCCGCTAGTCAAGTAATGGCGGCACAAGTGTAAAGTGGTGCGGTGGTGGTAAATATCCTAGCAGAAATCACTTGGATGAAGTTGAGATGAAGCTAGAGGAGCAAAGGTGTTGGCCTTCGATGGTAGCCAGGAAGTTGCCATCGGATGAGCAAAACATGCAGCCACAGGCAGAGGCTAGCAAGCTACCAATCGTTGAGCACGTGACATATGCAAACATCAAGTATGAATCTAGTTAAAATGTGCACCGTTCCGAACATCTTCAATGACATTTGGACATTTCGATTTTCAATCCCATATGAAGCGCTTGACACCCTTCCTGCTAACTCATGCAGTGCCTAGAAAAAGGTAAAATGTCACAACATGAAACAACTAAGACCAAAATGCCTATATTAAGTTGCTAACAATCTCCTATTGACATAAAAGCTGATAAAATAGTATTTTGATGCATTTAGGGGACTACCCCAGTTAAGGCTGGTCATCAAGCTCCGCCGGCCGCCCCAAAAAATAGGTACCGGGCTCCGGCCGGCCAAGGTTGGCACGACTAGGCCAGATAAATTATTTTTAATATTATTTTTCTTAATATATTCATAGAGTATAGTGTTTATGTTTGCCTCTGCGTTGTGTGTGTGTGAGAGAGAGAGAGAGAGGGAGAGAGTATCGCGGAAAGGAAGAAATAAAGAGAAAAATGGAGGCGTAAAACGGGACACTTTTTAACTTCTGATCACTTTCGTAAATTTGTCATTAACCTTAGAAATTGTTTGAAATTTCAAAAATACCATTGAGTTTGATTTTAATTACATAAAATTGACTGGGAAATCCTTTAAAATTGATTTAAAATAATTTAATATGTACTTAAGGTCATCTAAAAATCCTTAGACTTCTGTTTTAAAATGTTTGAAAATTGATTTCAAAATGAATGATAATCCTTTTAAAATTCCTAGAAATTGATTTTGAAATCATTATATCTCTATCATTCTTTGAAATTAACTATTAATTATCTGAAAGTTGCTTCTAAAAATAATTTGGAAAGCTCAGTTAGAAAATCCTTGAAATTGATCAACGAAAATCCCAAATTTTTAGATTTTGATTTGAAAATCCTCTTGGCATTGACTTGAAAAATCATTTGATATACATCAAACTGAAATTTGAATAACTGGATTTGATTCAAATTTGATTTGGAGCTTGAAATGAACCTAAAGTATTTAGATCTATGAATCCGCTTGCGGTGGACCTTAGACACAGATAGGAGATGGTGCAGTGCTCGATAAGATCCAGATCCATATCTGAAGATGATTTGAATTTTGAATGGTTAATGGTCTGGATATGGTTTGTGGATCCACATTAACAAATGGATTATGGATCTCCAAAGGTCAATAGTTCAAATTTAAAACGTGAGATATATATCTAGAAACAAAAGGCTGGATAGTGAATCATAATTGTGGGTCCAGAGTCCAAGAGAATGAACTTGGACTCTAGATATCAGATTGAGAGAAATAGTTTCGAAGGAAAAGATATTGTATATACCATGTTGCAAAAATTAATTTTGACTATTGAAAAATGGGGAAACATAACTGGGAAGTATTGAAAATGATAGAAAATGAGGCAAAATGATCAAAAGGGGGAAGCTTGAAATTTTTGGAGTGTTTGCATTGGGAGCACGGTACTAGGACATTGTTGGATAAAACCAAGTTCCAAATACTCCTGGACGACTAAGATGAAATGACCATTTTGACCTTTATACAAATTGGAGGTTGACTGAAACCTAAAGTGTTTACATGGACTAGTAAGTACCATTTTTGGGTAAATGGGTGGACATGAAAATATTTGGGAAACATGTTTAAAATTGTTAAAAATACTTGAAACCCGTTTGAAGATAGTGGGAAAATAGCCCCAAAATAAGTAGTACTTAGATTCAGGTGTAAACAAGATTAGAATGAGAATTTTAGGATGTTAATAGATATCCTTCTTTTCCACTCGGTTGGTTAAATTGGGGGTGCAAATTGGCATTAAAAACATGAAAAACGAATAAAATGAAAAAAAAAACAAAAAAACAAAACAAAACTCATTTTTTCTCGTTTTTATATTTTGGCATTTAAAGTAACGGTGTTTTTTTTTAGTTTTAAATAGCTGATTTATTTATCACTTTTTTTGGCATTTTTTCCAAAAAGAACACGTCTTTTCAACTTTGGTCACTATGGACACAGCCATGAGATTTGGAGAGAGAAAGATTAATTCATTCACTAACCCTAATCTCTTTATTATGGAGATTAGGGTAGAAGAGAGATTTACAAATTACATCAACCAAAAATAAAGAAATGTTTAAAGAGATCTCGTAACTATTTAATATTACGAAGAGCCACCTAGAAACGTAAACTCTTCTAATTCAACACTTTCCCTCAAGCTGGAGCATGCATATTAAACATGTTCAGCTTGTCACAACATCTAGAGAAATTACTTACAAGAAAAGCTTTGGTAAAGACATCTGCAGCTTGATCTTCTAAAGATACATGAATAGTGACAATGGTTTCTCCTTGAACGAGATCCCAAATATAATGACAGTCTACTTCAATATGTTTAGTTCTTTCATAGAAAATTGGATTGTTTGCAATGCATGTAGTTGCTCGATTGTCGCAATACATCTTCATGAGAAGAGGAATAGACACATTTAGGCTAGATAGCATGGATTTAGTCCAAGTCATTCCTGCGGTAGCTTGAGCCATAACTCTGTATTCAAATTTTGCACTAGATCTTGACACCACACCTTGTTTTTTTGCTTCTCCAAAATATAAGGTTGTCTCTCACAAATACACAAAAATTTGTGGTAGATTTTCTGTTTTCGATTGAGCCAGCATAGTCAGCATCACTATAGGCCTCCATTTCTAAGGTCTTGCCTTTTGTGAACAAAAGGTCTTTGCGAGGAGACGATTTCAGATATTTGGTTACCACTAAAGCAGCATCCTAATGAACTCTCTTGGGTTTTTCTATAAATTGATTTAGCTTTCCCACTACAAAGCTAATGTTTGGTCATGTCAAAGTATCATAAAGGAGTTTTCCTATAAGAGATCTATATGATTGAGAATTCACTAATTTTGATTGATCATCATGAAGATGTATGTGTAGATTTATAGGTACATTAGCCGGTTTAGCTCATAGCATCCTGGTGTCCTGCAATAAATCAAGAACATACTTCCGTTGAGAGAGAACTACACCTTCCCTATTGCGAGCAACCTCTATTCCCAAAAAATATTGTAGTTGACCAAGTTATTTCTTTACAAAGTGTTTTTGAAGAAACAACTTTGTATCAGACATTTCTTGATCAGAGTCACCTGTCAGGATAATATCATTAACATAAACCACTAAAACAATCATACCCTTGGAAGTCTTCTTGATAAACAGAAAATGATCAAAAGGTGATCTAGCAAAGCCACACTGTGAGACTACTGCAGAGAACTTGTGATATCACACATGATGACTCTGCTTCAGTCCATAAATAGCTTTTTTCAGTTTGGACACTTTTCCACACTCTCCTTATCGTTCAAACCCTGATGATCGTTTCATATAGGCAGTCTCATCGAGATCACCTTACAAAAGACATTGTTGACATTAAGTTAATACATGTGTCAATCATGGTGTACAACCACAGAGAAGATAAGACAAATAGTTCTCAACCGAGTAACAGGAGAGAAAGTCTCAAAAAAATTCACCCCATAAGTCTGTATGTAGCCCTTAGCAACCAACCGAGCTTTGTATCGTTTCATGGAACCATCAAAATTATATTTCACTATGAATACCCACTTGGAGCCAATAATGTCACAATCATAAATAAGGAGGATCAACAAGTTCCCAGGTGTCTCACTAAACTAATGCATTCATCTCATCTTGCATAGCCTGTCTCCATTAGGTATCTAATAAAACTTGTTGGTGACACGTAGGAACTGCATGAGCAGTCAGAGCTTGAATAAATATTTGCATACTTTTACCAACATCGTCAGTAGAAACAAAATGAGATATAAGATACAAAATACATTGTCGTTTGCCACTTGCGAAGAACAATAGGTAAGTCTTCATAGGGATCAAATGGACTAGGTGTACTCACTTCAAATGTACTTACCTCCTGAGGAGCGGTTGGGGAATCATGAGATGGGTCATGTCGACATGTGTAGACCAACGGAGGATCACGAAACTTGCACACTATAGCCGGAGAGTCTCTAGAAGGAGGCTCGAAAAGGAATGACTCCAATGGGATAGGAAGAATAGTAGGTTAGGTGACAGTGGCATCTTAGTAGAGATATGAGATGAACTATAATAAGGCTGAGACTCAAAGAATGTGACATCCGCATGATATAATCCTTTTGAGTTAAGGAGTCAAAACATTTGTAGCCTTTATGGTTTTCAGAATAGTCAATGAAGATACACTTAATGGTTTGGGCACCCAATTTATTACATGTAGGTTCAAGTATATGAACAAAGCATGTGCAACCAAATACTTTGGAAGCTACTAGAAAACAAAGGTCATTGTGGGTACACAAGTTTAATTGGAACCCAGTTGTCAATAGAGGATGAGGGTAAACTATTGATCAAGTAACATGCAATGAGGATGACATCTCCCAAAAAATATGCAGGTAAATTAATATGAGGCATTAGGGAACGAGCCACATTTAAAAGTTGGTGATTTCGGTCAGCTACTCCATTTTGTTGGGAGGGATGGAGACAAGTAAACTAAGGAGAAATGCCATTATCAAAGTAAAACTTCATTAAGATAGATGCCTTAAGCTCAAGAGCGTTATCAGTGCGAATGCTTTTAACATGAATACCAAACTGTGTCTTTATTTCAATAATTAGATTCTTGAGAGTACATATGACTTCAAACTTTTCCTTCAAGAGAAAAACCTAAGTGACTTGAGAAAAATAATCAATGACTAAGAAATAACGAAATTTTGACCTACTAGCGACTCTGCTAAGACCCCACACATCAACATGAAAAAGATCAAATAGTCCACAACTAGACGGACTAAGACTCAATGAATAACTGCTGCAGTTGTGTTTGCCAAGTTGACAGGCTTCACACTAGAATGACTCAGGTATTAAAAGATGAGGAAGAAAGTGACGAAGCTTGGAGACAGGTGGATGACCAAGTCTGAAATGCCACTGGAAGGAGAACAATGAAGTGATTGAGAAGACTGCAATACCCACAGAATTCAACAAGAAATAGATGCCCCATTTCTCATAGCCTCCACCAATCGTCTTTCCAGTTCGCAAGTCCTGACATGAACATAAACCAGAGGCAAATGTAACACGATAATGTAAATCATTAATCAATTGTCCAACTGATAAAAGATTAGTGAGAAACTTAGGAGCATCCAACACATTAGGAATTGTCATAGACTGAAAAATCTTAATATCTCAATAACCTACAATAGGAGACCATCTACCATCTGCAAGTCTCACATGATGTGTCTGAAGTAATGAGTGTAGCATGGTAAACATAAAAGGTCTATTACAAAAGTGCTTCCATGTTCCTAAATCAATAATCAATAATCAACAGATATGACAATGCCTATCATAACTGTAGAGGCCGATAATTGGGTAGATCTGTGAAATAAGAACTCTTCATATTTTAATTTGTTGATATTCATAGTCATAGTCTCAGGATAGATCCAATAGGAGAATGTAAAGAATTCTTACCCTGCTTACATGCAGCATTTCTTCTTATGGATGCAGCGGAAGGACGACAATGTTTATCCCAACATCGGTCTTTCAAATGCTTATTTTCTCACAGTAGATGCACTGAAATCTTCCCCAACCTCCTCCTAACCCTCACCTATGCCTCTCCCTCTAAAGGAACTGCGGCCATGACCTCATGAGGCTACCAAGGCATATACATAAGTATCACTAGAAGATAGAGAAATGGTCACAGCAAGACGACTGAGTCTGTTGTAAGGTTCAGTCTGATTCACGTCGCCAGATTAATGGAAGTCGCCGGCAGCCTGATTCACATCACTTGTTTCAAGTCATTTCTCTGATACCATATTACAACCATTGAGACTTGGAGAGAGAAGATTAATTCATTCACTAACCCTAATCTCCATAATAAAGAGATTAGGATAGAATAGAGATTTACAAATTACATCAACAAAAAATAAGGAAATGTTTAAAGAGATCTCAGAACTATTTAATAAAGAAATGTTTAAAGAGATCTCAAAACTATTTAATATTACGAAGAGTTACCTAGAAACATAAGCTCTCCTAATTCAAGAGACAGAACACACCAAATTCTGCACTTAGATAGTTATAATGGAAGCTTTGAAATTGAATGAGTAAAGCAAGGGACATGAAACCTTTGTCATTTTGAACAAGGAAGGATCAGACTTAATTCCTTAACCTTAACGGATTGAAGTGAGGGTTACATGACCTTGTTGTAGGTTTCAAAAGGTAAAGAAAAAGGAAAATGAATAGGTTCAATCCCTTAATCTGAGTTGATTGAAGTAAGGGAGTCTATCCCTTATGGTTTCGAATGAAGGAAAAAAACACCAAAAAGAAGTCTCGGGTTTAACCGCTAAATATGAATGTACTGATGAAGTAAAGGAGCATATCCCTTACGAGTTTAAAAGGAAAATGATAAAAATACAGTCTCATGTTTAAGCCCTTAATCTGAATGGGTGGAAGCAAGGATGTCAAGTCCTTATATCTTCTAATAAGAGAAGGAAATGTGAAAAGGAAAGCAAAAAGGGTGATTCTTTTATTGTTGGAGTTGAGAAGCTTTTTAAAACAAAAATGTTCGAGCTTGCAAACCATTTCGGTATTGTGGGAAGAAAAGAAATCTTTGAAAGCAGATCCAACACTAAGTCTGGAATATAGCTTTAAAGAACATGCCCAAGACATGAGTCCAGGTTTAACCTTTCATCTTAGATTGACCATTTTCTCTAAGACAGCAGGGAACAATGGAGAGGCATCACGCATTCTTTATTTATTATAAGCATTCAATGAGTGTCGGGGTTGGTCCCTTGCTGCAGCTGTTGGTTCTATGTAAGCGAGTCATTTCCATGTCATTGATGTCGACATAAAATAATTGTGCACTGCTTCGTATAAAATGTTCTTAGAAACAGCCATATGCGTAGATGTTTGCACTTGATGCTTAAGAATTCAAGCTTCATGTCTTTCATGTCTTGGTAAATATTTTTCTGTTTTTTTCCTTACTTTTTATTTTCTTTTGAGTTTTTTGTCTTTTTTTTAGTTTTCTTATATCAGATTTTTTTGTCTCGGCCGAATCGGGTTAATACGATGACACCGTATCGGTCGGCTTAAAGGACCCGTGGGCCGTCGGGTGTTCGCCGTTATCGATCTGAGGGAGTTGCTCGTGATTCGACCCTCCAAGATGCAAAGGTCGGCACTCACGAGACCTGCGCGGTTCAGCTGACCGCCATCCTTTCGTCCCGCCCTCGTTGCGTTGGATCTGTTTTGACTACCAGGAAGGAAAAAAAATCCATTTTCTTCTTCTTGCTCCTTCCCTCGCTTTAGCTCGCGTCGAAGTGCTGACGAGAGGGAGAGAGAAACGTGTTGGGAGTGTCTGAAGGGCCACAGACGACTTGGACTCGCCTTCGACTTGTATTCCAGAAGAGCAAGGGGAAGAGGGAGAAGCGGAGAAGAGCCGTCTGTCGCTCCTTTCTTCCGAGAGAAAGAGGAGAGAGAAAGAGAGGGAGGAATGGCGTACAGGGCGGACGAGGAGTACGACTACCTGTTCAAGGTGGTGCTAATTGGGGACTCCGGCGTTGGCAAGTCCAACCTCCTCTCCAGGTTCACCCGCAACGAATTTAGCCTCGATTCCAAGTCCACTATCGGCGTCGAGTTCGCCACCAGGAGCATCCGCGTCGACGACAAAGTCCTCAAGGCTCAGATCTGGGACACCGCAGGCCAGGAGAGGTCCAAACACTTCTTCCCCGCTCCCTTTTCTTCTGCATTACTCTGCCTTGTTTCATTTTTAAAATTACCACCATCGTCGTCATTTATTGTTCTTAGCTTGTTTGTCTCAGATAGGGAGCCCGAAGGAATTTTCATTGTTATTGACTAGTCCGTCGGTAAGTGTTTTTGAATGCACGTTTTAGATCTTACTTCTCATCCTAAGCTATTATTGACGGTAGGAAAGTAGGGCTTTAGTGCTGAGTGAAATGACGCGAACAAGATTTCGCGTCGTCGATCTTTGTTAGCTAATGCACTATGGTATAATTTGCTGAAGAGAAGTTATATGGAGATGGGTAGTTAGGATCGGTGGTCTACAGTCGGTCAATGATCACTTTGATCAAGCTGTTTTATGCTTCAGAGTACGCGTGGTATCTGTTGCGGTACAAACAGAAAAGATTAATTCTCTGGAGCCTGGATCTACTAAAGAAGCTGGCCTGTGTGCTTAGCACCACAGATCTTTGTAGGCGCTTCATAATGAAGCGAAGTTAGTTAGGCTCCATCGCGTGACTGTTTGTCTCATTGTCTGTCATCGTTTTTGGGGCTTACATGGTGTTGTACAACTTCATTATCAATTATCAAGTGGACATATGGTTATGCACCTGCGAACTTTTTTATGGTGAGCTTATAAGGGGATGGAGAGCCGAACTCATAATGATTTATCAATTTGACACAGCATAGAAGTGATAATCTCTGACCTTTAGCCTTCCTCAGTTCTCTAGCTGCGTTGCCATATGAGAATTCACGGTGTCATTTTCGGTCAGTTGAGCTTATTTCAACATTTTCCTTGTTTGTCTTACTCTAACACGCATCACTGAAATTATGCCTGTAATGTAGTCTTTACTTTCCCCTTTAAATATAAAAGGAAGCGATGCACAGTCCGCATATTACTGTTGCACTAGATATTACGTGAAGGTTACATAGCCATTAGTACACTGACGTCTATGAAGTTCTCGGTTCTGTATTGTTAGAACACATCCTTATTGTGGTCAACTATTGATGTATATACTTTTGACCAATAGTTAAGCATGTTTCACAATCATTTTGGCATTAAATCTTATTAACTCTGCATGATGCTTCGTTGGACTTTTCAGGCAGCATATAAATCCATGTTTCATCTGTGTCTTATCTTCTTGCTTCTAGGTCCAGGATAAGTTAGTACAACCCAGGCTGTTCATTTGTTTGTCCCTTATTAATCTTGAAATTTGGTGATCATTCTGTTGATGCACAGATGAAGAGTATTTTCTGTGTGTATGTTTTTCTTGGAATTATCTGTATTTTTTCAAAATAATGCTAGCTACTATGCAGATTATGCTTATAGCAGTTAGTTCTCTTTTTTTTTTAAAAAAAAAAAAACAACTTTTAGATGCTGTGGCTTACAGTGTTAATCATGTGGGCAAAACTACGTATAATAATTTGGTCATCTTAAAATTTGGTGATTGTTCTGTTGATGCAGACATAAAGAGTATTCTGTCTATGTGTGTTTTCGAAGTTCTGTAAATTTTTCAGAAGAATGCCAGCTACTATGGAGATTGTGCTCATAATTTTTTTTTTAATAAATTTAAACGACTTTTAGATGCTGCGGCTGACAATGGAAAAAACATGGACAAAACTATAATAATTTGGTCATTCCCAGTAGACTCATAAACAAGAATAAGCAAGGTATTAACTGCATATGCTGATTTTTCTGTTGATCCACACATGAAGTGTTGTTTTTATCCCTGGATTGTTTGTAAGTTTGTAAATAGCACCATAGCTACTACGAGGCTTGTGTTCATAAGAACTGCGTTGTTTGATTGATGCACCTTTTAGATCCCATGGGTGATAATGACAAACACATGTACAAAAATATGTACAGTAAGCTTGCCATTTCCCATGAACTCATATCAACAGACTCTTCTAATGTTGATGCTCTGATTCTCGGCAGTAACTGCATATGGTTGTTCGTTACCAGATATTGTTGTTTCACTATCTTGCCTTAAGCTGCATGTGCTGCTGTGTTCCGACTTGTCTGCTGTACTTTTGGACATGTTTTCAATTCCTGCGTCACATGGCAATATAACTGATAACATGCAGCTATATTCTGTAAATTATTTGACCTGTAAGACTAGATTGAAGCTTGTGACCCAATTAAGATGAAACCTCCAGAAGTAATTATGCATATCGGCATACCAATTGATCTATACTTTCCTTTTTCTCTCTATCCTAAGATATCTAAACATACATGAACATACATATGAAGTACTTGAGGAAAATAAAGGAAACATGCATGTGATATTTTTCCTTGTAAGATCAAGTAAAAGGAAATATTAACCCAGTAAAGAAGGGTGGGGGGGGGGGGGGTGGAGAGAGAGAGAGATTTTGGAGTAAAATCACTTAGTCCTGTGTATTGATCAATTTGCAGGCGTGCACACAACTGGCAGCTTTAGGCCCTTTTGGATTTCAAGATGTCAATACTTAGAGCTTGAAGCTCAATTTAACCTTAATTAGTTGAGCAAGTTGAAGGTCAAACACTGCTTTAAATAACAAAAGCTGACTTATGTGTTTGATCTAGCTGTCACTTTATTGGTTCAATAAATTAAATTTATCGATTGGGTGGTTGCATGATTTTCTTCTTTTTCTTTTTCCAGTATATGAGGTTGGCTTGAGCGCAAAGCAGTCATGAGCTTAGTGAAGCTCAACTGAATCAAGCTTAAGTAATAGTTCAGATGCTCATGAACCAAGCTTAAGTGATAAAATATAGGAACAGAGGGACTAAGAAAGAATGAAGTGATTTTATCTCTATAGATTTCATTTAATAGTTAGGCCCATCAAACGCTCAACTCATATGCCTTGAGTTTTATGGTTGTCTCCCAAACCCTGCTTGGACACTTCTCTGTGGTCGACATTCCTCATTTTCTGTGTGTTAATTGTCCTGTATCTTTATGTTTATTTCTCGTTTGTTATCTGCAATACCCTGGCTAAAGAGAAGCAAAGCCTTGACCATGTTGTTCAGTGCTGTGGAAGCTTTGCAATTTGCAGATATTTCACATAAAGTAGACACATTTTCCAGATCGAGAACTTTTCTATTCCTTTTTGGAGGAATAGATCAATAACAAATTGTTTTATATAGGAATCATGCTTCTAAATGTTAAGCATACTTCCAAATTAGTAAATGACAATGGAAGTAAGATGTTGCCTTCTAGATTGTGTTAATGTTGAAGTCTATTTTGACTTTATTTAAGTTTCCACATTTTGTGGGAAACATAACAATAAAATTTTTGATGTGACTTAATTTAATCAAACATACACATGCCTAGGCTCTAGACAACCCTCTTTTGACTAATATGTAGTACCTTGTTATTATCCTTTGTCCTTGCTTGGACACATCTAGTCCCGTTTTGAGGTCCACCACCTAGGCCTGCCTAAACGCTTTTGACTGCATAGCCTCTGCACTTACTACTTTGGTAAATCTTTGCTTATAGAATCATGGATGTTGTTATGTGGTATGATGCTGCTTCCTTGCCACTAAATCTTAGAAATAACATATGTGATAGATGTTCTTGACATGTTTGCAATCATGCCTGAACTGCAGATACCGTGCAATAACAAGTGCATATTATCGTGGAGCTGTTGGTGCATTGGTTGTGTATGATGTGACCCGCCATGTTACCTTTGAGAATGTGGAGAGGTGGTTGAAGGAACTGAGAGATCACACAGATGCAAATATTGTGATAATGCTTGTAGGCAACAAGGCTGACCTTAGGCATCTGCGAGCAGTTTCAACAGAGGATGGAAAATCATTTGCCGAACGTGAGTCAACATATTTCATGGAGACATCAGCCCTCGAGTCCACCAATGTGGAGAATGCTTTCACTGATGTGCTCACACAGGTATATCGTGTGGTCAGTCGGAAAGCCCTTGATATGGGAGAGGAGCCTGTTGCTGTTTCTTTGAAGGGTGAGACAATCAATATGGGAAACAAGGATGATGTATCAGCTGTCAAGAAAGCAGGGTGCTGTTCAGCTTAAGTTTCTGTTGCTTTCTTCTTTTCAATCTCAAGTATCGTCAAGATTGTTGATCTCCTTTTATCATGTCTGTGTGCTTTCATCATAAAGAGTCTACGTTGTTTGTTCTTTTGTATCTTGAAGTAGCAGGTCTGCCGTTCTATTCACCCCAAAAATTTTAGTTTGTGGTGGCTTTTGGATTGTTTTTGTTCTTGCTGTTTTTGGCTAGTCTTCATTCTTTCAATTGTAACTTGGGTTCATGGAATTTGCAAACTGATCGTGCTGCATGAGAAAGCCATATGGTACTGCATTTTTTGTTGATTTTTTTTTTCTTTGAAATTATCAATGCGTGAAATGCTTGGGTACTTGTACGTGCAAGCACCCGCACGAGCATACACTGATGGCTGTATTCTGATCCTTGACACACGTACCTCTTTGTTCTTGTTACTTAGTACAGGTCCAGAACCACTCCTGTAACTAGCTGCTGTTAGAATTGGAGTAACCGCTTTCATAAAGCATGTGACGCCGAATCACTGCCAAACACCTGAAGCGGCAAAAAGTTTGGCCGTTAGATTTGTTTTTGCAATAAAGTAATGAATTTCGAACTGATATAAAGAATATATTCTATAGGAAGTGACAATGTATTGGATTATTTCGCTTTTAGTTATAAACATAGTGAAATGAAACGTGCATACGAATTTCTCCTAATTCAGTAACCAACGCAATCTGCACCATGAATCTCAACGAATGGGTGCATAAACTTGAGCTATTCTGAATTACATTTTTCTTTCTAAGCACAGTTCGTAATGGTTCAAACATATTAAATAGAGGGGGACGGCTAGTTATAGCATCCAACAGCTCAAGTGTACAACCCGAGTTTTTTACTGTAGCTAAAACTTTTGATAAAAGAAGCATAATTTGGAAAGTTCATTTGTGTCGTTCTCAAACGGGCCAACCACTTTCTACCTTTGACTCTCGTGGATTAAAAAAAAAAAAAAATGTATATTCAATATATATAGAGAGGAATTGAAATCAGCCAGAGAACATCTATTGTCGCATGGGTTTTTTAACATTTTGTGAAGCTATAAAATGTAACAAGCAGTGCATTACAAAATGGTAATTCATTGGCCATGGTTTTTAGCCATGAAATACATTAACTACGACAGTTTTTACTGCCCCAAAATATAACAAAAGTATATATATAATGGCAATTCATTGGACATGGTTTTTAGCCATGAAATACATTAATTACGACAGTTTTTACTGCCCCAAAATATAACAAAAGTATATATATATGTGTGTGTGTGTGTGTATAAAATTTGAAATAAGCCAGCTATCTCTATGGCCACTAAAAACCATTGCAAATGTTTTGCAGCCAAAAACCATAGCCAAGCAACAGGCTATAGCAAATTCACCTTTTACAATGGATTTTAATGACACAAAAAAAAAAAACATCCTGTCACAAAGGTAACCGGCTGATTTCAAACACTTTTTCTCTCTATATGCTCCCCCTCCCCCCATAAAAAAAATGAACACACCACATTTTCAATGACTTACTGCCAATTTTGCCACCCCATAAAAATGGGGGGAGTCCCATTTTTTTGTTGTTTTGTTATTAACCCAAGTGGACACCAATTTGGACCTTGATCCACCTTTATATCCAAATCTAAGTCTCATATCCTAGTTCAAAACCAAACTAGATATAAATATAAGCTCCAGAGCCAATTTAGATCCAAATTCAAACCTTAGCTTCATCTTAGATCTAAAATCAAAATCATAATCGCATTTCTGGATCCAATCTCACTTTTGGATCCACACTACCAATTTTGGATCTAAATATAACTTTTGGATCCATTTTGTATCCAAACTGTCAATCTAAATCAAATGCTCTACTTTTGATGTCGGCTTCAATACATTCTGCCCTTTCTATTAAATCAATGAATGACTTAGTTGGAACATTTGAAATCAAACTCCACAACTGTTGGGAAAGATTGTTGGTAATTAGTCCCAATGCATGGAATTGAGATATCGGATCTCGCAGTCTAGTGCATGCTAATTTCCATCTTTGGATGAAATCTCTTACTTTTCCACCTAGATTCCATATGAGATTTCATAGGCTAGTGATTGTCGAAGCAATTTCTACATTTTGGATGAACCATTTGATGAATAGATTGATCAATTTATCAAAGTTTCTGAGCTTTATCGGATTGACATGTTCCCGGTACTATTATGCTGCTATGTCATCCAAACTCTTCGAGAAGCAGCAAAAAAGAGTTCGATGATTGTTTTTCAAAATTTATAGCATTTGGTGAAGAACATGGCCAAATGGGTCTTAGTGTTTCCTTGGCCATCAAACTTGCCGAATTTCTTTGGCAAGTTCTTAATGTATGGAAGCTTTTATAGAAATCTTCACATGTGAATTTTTTTTGTTCATGTCTTTGAATTGAATAGCATTTAGCTTTTTCACAACCTTTTATAGTTTGACCTTTAGAGTTTCTTCCTTTTTTTTCTTCTTTTTTTTTGGGGAGAGTTTTCTAGTTTTCTTAACTACTTTTTCTATGATAGTCTTGTCAGAAGTTTCACTGTCACTTGATAAGATTCTTTGTTCTTCTTCCTTTTCTTTTTCTTGTCAGCATTTACATGTTCCTTGTTGAATTTTAGCATGAAATTGTGAAACCTTTTGTATTCCTCATAATATAATTCAGAGGATTTTATAGTTGTATTGGAACTTGAACATGATTCTTCATTCTTGTTCTCAGGATTGGGTTGTTCCTCAAATTCTATCTCTATTCTTTATCTTCTCTGGTTCTTAGTTCCCATCATAAATTGGATGTTCACCTGATTTTGAAAGAAAAAAAAAGTTAGGTTTGAAAATGCTCTATTGATAGATGTCATTGAAGATGGACAAAATGCTTGATTTAGCATTGTGTAATAGGAGTGAGACAATATTGTTTGATGACTCGATTTATAACAAAGTTTTAGGTTAGACTTTGACTCATAGTTAAGAAGAATAGATGGGTGGATGTCTCTCTACCATTTGGCATAATCACGACCCACAGCTGAACCAAGGACAAGATAGATGTGGGAAAATAGCCCACTACTATTGTTGCGCTAGGGTGTATGCTCCATACCACTCAAGATCATCCAGCTCGTGTTTTGATATCATCAATCTATCTTTTTTGCTAAGAAAACTGATGAAGGTACCACTTTGAATGATATTCCGCTGTGAAATATGACCCTTAAAGCCGACAACCTTTGTATGGGTTGCATTTGTATGATTTCATTACTTTTCTATCAAAGAAGTCACAAATGATGCTTTCCTCATCAACTTGTTACATATTTCTTTGGTAATGCTTCATGTTGAATAGTCTTTCGGCAGAATTTTGAAAATGGCTTGATGGTTACCCCACATGTTTGTAAAACCAAGATTGTAGGGCGAAAACATATCCTCCAATATAATTTGTATCTCTTATTGAAAAATCTTAAGAGTCCTTGTAGGGGAAAGCTAGTGTTTCCATCGCTACAAAGAAGTAGCAAAACTTTGATGTGTCCCTATTTTCTAAAAAGGTAAGCAATTCAAAGGTCCATGCTCTGTTTTTTGTGGTGGAAGAAAATGAGACCAACTGTGTAAGTCATCATTGAGTTATTGTACTTGTTTGTAGTGTTGCCGAAGAGTGTAGTCGTATCAACATACTGAGAAAGCTCATTGCTAAGACTTTCTAGCTGAATATATTGATGCCCATCTTATTCTAGAAGTAGTCAACTTCTCTTTTCAGTAGTCTGCGAACCACCTCTAAGATTTTAACTTATTATTGATTGATGAGGAATTGACTCTCAATCAGTCGTTGGGATCACCTTTTGACTCGAGAAGTAATATTGGAAAAATTCATTTAGAGTGATGCTCATCTTGCCCCATAGAAACTAAAATGTATTGGTTTTTGGATTCCATTTTTTAACAAATGCATGGATCATATTGTCGTTGATAGGTTGAATAACTAAGCTGACAGTTTGTTCGAGATTGCAATTTTTAGACTTGCCCAGAAACATACACTGAAAGGTAAAATACCATTATAGATACTATTGGGGCAAGTAGATTCTAATTGGGAGGTCAACTTAGCATTCACCCAAAAGATGTGAACATATGGAAAAATATTGTGTCATCTGGATATAAAAAGAAAGTCCTAGACATTGATTGTCATTGCTTGACCAAATAGGGATCAAAAGAGAGTTGAGATTAGATTTAAGCATGAAACATGGAGAACATTTCATCCATTTGATGCATTCGTTCAAGCAATTACTTGAAGATAGAAGAGAGCAAATAGCAATGCATGTCTTAGAACTCTTACCTATATGCATTGTTTTTTAAAAATTGTCTTGGAACCCTAACAAATCCAAATTGTTGGTATACCATGTTCCTGGTATTTGTATAGACTCTTTTAGAGTTGTCTTTGGTTTGAGGATCTCTAATTTACTTATTCACTCATTGATATATCAAGGATTATTGTCTATTTTGATACTAACAGGGGACCTTTAAGTCCAATTTGATGGTCCAATTATAAGGATATATCCGAGTCTCAATATATGAGATGACTAGGGCTTGATAGGTAGAGGAATTGTTTATGAAAATTTGAACATTGAAAAATATGTTTATGTCACATACATTTTAAAAGATAGATTTGAAATGTTTAGAAAGTGTACATTGGTCTCATACTAACTTTAAAGGAAGGAGGGGTAGGGTTGATTTTAGGACTAAAGAAGCATGATTTTCTCCTCAACTAGTCCTAGATGCGTGCAAGATGTATGATGCTGGTAGGTATGGTCATGAAGGGTTTTCATGCAATTAATGTTAGACAGTTTGAGAAATGACTTACACATAAGAATTAGACGAATGATGACGAGTCCTACCATGATCACTATCTGTTTGCACTCCTCCTTTGAATAGGGAGGTCACACAAAGCAGTAGAAAATATGATTTGTTTAGTTGAAAAGATTCTAAGAGAAAGGATTCACCCATTAATATGAGGACCGACCATTCATACCATCTTCAACAAGGAAAATCGGTCCAAGGACTAATATTTCTCTTTTTGTACAAGTCATTTGATTGATGATCTTTTTATATGAGTGTGCAAGAAATGGATTTGACTTTGAAGTTCATTTAAAAGTTGGTTGGAAATTTGTAATTCAATTTTAAAGGCCGAAAACTTGCATTTGTTTTGATATTTGATTAAATTTTTAGACTTGATCAGAAATTCTTCTTAACTCTGGTATTTTTTTGCGGATTTGAAAATTGATTTGAATTAAGATTATTGGTTTGATCCTGGGGTAGGAATTTGAATTGAAAATTGGATTTTGGAAATTGGAATTGGGAATAGTTGAAGGTTTAGATTCTAAACCAATTTGAATTTGAATTTTTGGATCTTTGAACTTCTTTTAAAGCTTGAAAAGGTAGGATTTAGAGGCAAAATACCAGTTTAGGAAGACTCAAATTTTGAAAGTTGGAGATGAAATCCTCCCTTGATCAATTTCAAATTTGAAAACTTCAAGTTTTCTAAACCATTTTGGGATTGAATTGATCATTTGTCGGGTTGAGTGATAAACGATGGATCTAAATCTTTGTTGCAATGACTTGGTCATGGGCTAATGGCAGCAACTCTGAATTGGTTTGCTTATATCTTGGCGATTAGTGAATTGTGTGCTTGTATAGCAGGTGAATACATGCTTTGCTAAAGCAAACTATATGCACCATTCAAGCTTCATTCTTTCATCTCTCAATGCATAATAGTTTTGATTCCATAAAGACATTGGAAAAAATTTGAATGTTTGATGACATCTAGATTCATTCTTGATATTGGGATTAAGAATGTGCTTTAGCACATAGTCCTTGAGTATGATTTGATTTTGGATATCAAAGTCTTCGAGATTTGGAATTTTTGAAATCTTCATTTGAAAGATGAATTGTAGAGTTTTAGGATCTTTTCGATCAATTTGAATAAACTCTTTTTGGAAATTGATAATGATTTAAAAAATTTGATTGGTTTGGCGAGTTTTTTGCTTGCTGATCGGAGATTTGATTTCAGCTAATTTAAGCCGAGCTATTAATGGGATTTTGGTTAAAAATCAATATGATTTGCATAAAATTGGTTTTGCTCAAAGTGAGACTTGGAGACCTTAAAGTGTAAGGAAAACTTGGGGATTGTTCGCAAGTAATTGGTCGGTCAATTCAACCTTTCTTTTGAGTTTGAAAATAGCACAAATTTGATTGTTAAAAAGCTAAAATCTCAGATTTCTTATGATTTTAGAGTTTTGAAAAAGATAAATTGATCCCATTTGGAATCTCATTTGAAGGGATCTGATCCCTTGGCGAATTGATTGAATTTTGGCAGCTTCATCTTTCTTTGGGATGGCTTATATATATATTTTGCAAACTGATTTTTATAGTAGCAAAGATTTCTGAAAATAGGAAAATAGGCACATCATTGAGCCAAACATCTCCCGTCCTATTTCAGGTTTTTCTCACTATGGATTCTCACGATTTAGAACTTTTAAAAAAATCCAGTTTTGAGTCTATGGGTAAGCCAATTGAGAAAACTTCATTTTCTCTGAAAACAAGCTGTTGATAGGTTTTCTTTTTTGCCAAAACTGCTTGTATGCATGCATTGAAATGCTTCAACATTTTAACGTGTACATTTTTTTGTGTGGACAGCCCAACCTGGACATCATCACCAGCCTTAATTTAATATTCAAAATCCATCTTGTGCTAGTTCTTCCATTCATCTAATGCAAGAAAACAAAATAAAAGCTTATCAGACGGCTCACTGTGCTCGAGTGAAGGGGACTGAGTAGACTCGATGGAGAGGCACTGCTGGGCTAGGACTGCTGCACTTAGTTTAGGAGCAACAGAGTTAGTTCGGATTTGAGAGCAGCAAGGCTGCTGGTTTGGAGAAGCAGGGAGCTGCGGTTGTGGAGCTATAGCAATGGAGCAGCAATGTTGTTGGGTTGGAGAAGCAGAGTTGCTGCAGTTTTGGTTTGAGAGGGAGCTGCATGCTACGGCGGAGGACAGCAAGGCTGCTGGTTTGAACTTAAAGACCAAAGAGAACTACTGCTGGAAATTGGAGACAACAAAAAGCTCGGCGTCTTGGGGTGGCAGAGCTGTCGGTTGGAGCAGCAAGGAACTGCGGTTGAGCTTGGAGACAACAAGGCTGTCACTATTTGGGGCAGCAGAGAGCTGCCATTGGGAGAAGCAACGAGCTGGTCTGATCTTGGAAGCAGCAAGGCTGCTACAGTTTGCTGGAGCAGGTCGGATGATCAGAGCAGCAGAAAACTGGTCTGGATGTATGGAACAGTAAGACTTATGGGGCTCTGAACTGAGGAGTAGCAAAGACTACTGCAGTTTTGGTGGAAAGACAATAGTGATCTGCTGTTCGAGCTTGAGGACAGCAGCACTAACAATTAGGAGCACCAGAGATGCAGCTTTGGAGAAATGTAGCTGGTCCGAGCTTGGTAGCAAGAAGGCTGCTATTGCTGGAAGACAACAGTCCGTCTAAGGATTCAAGAAATCAGATTCAGTAATTGATTAATAAAATTACTAATTGGTTAGCTATGTCGCAGTAATTGAGGACAGCAGCAACGGCTGGAAGTTGCAGGCTGGAAGAGCACATCCAAGAGCTCTGGCCCTTGAGGCGACCTGACAGAGAGCTGCAGCTGGTGATGGAAGGCTGGAAGCACAACTGCTATTGATGAAGGCTGAAGGTGCAGTAGGGCTCGTGTCCAAGGAGGCTGCGGTGGAGACTTCTACTACAGATGTCTGAGGATTCCAGCTCCTTCCCTTGAGTGGGAACTTAGAATTTATGGGACTTGGGAGGCAAGAGCATTGATGCTTTTGCTTTAGGGACTTGGTCCCTTCAACCTATGAGCTAGGTAGAGTGGCTGTAAAGATTGACTGAAAATCAATCTTCAGCCAAGAAAGCGGAGGAGGAGGGGGAGGCTAACTTCTCCAAGAAGGATCCAATCCTACGAATGGATCAGCTAACTTCATTAAGTAAGCTTTTAATTGTTTTGGTTGAAATCCTTTTCAAAAGAAGAAGAAGAGCACACCTACTAGAGGCTGCTCTTCAATTCAGTTTCGGGAAATGAGTCAACTTTAATTAAGCTGATGCATTTTCAAATTTCAGATCTTTTCAAAAAGATTTGAAATAAAAGAAGAGCACGCCCAACTAGGTAATCCTCAATTTGTTTTTGAAAAAAAATCAGACTTAATTAAGGCTGATCTATTCTTATGTTTGAAATCTTTTCAAAAACAAGAAAATATTTGAAAACGGAAGAAGAGCACACCCATTTGGCCGGCTCTTTGTTTGGTGCTTAAAAGAAAAAAAAAAACAGACCGCTTTCTCTTAAAATTTTTAGACTTCTCAAAAGTATTTGAAAAGAGGAGTAGAGCACGCCCAGTAGCTCTTTGATTGGGCTTTGAACAAAAGAGCTTTTATTAAGCTGATTTAGTTTTTAAACTTGAGATCTTTTCAAGTTTTCTGAAAAGAAGAGATAGAGCACGCCCAAAATGGGCTGCTTTTTTATTGGGGTTTGAAAATGCATCAACTTTAATTGAGCTGATTTTATTCAAAAAAATTAATAGCTTTCAAATATCTTGAAAGAAAAGAGATAGAGCATGCCCAAAATGGGCTGCTGTAATTCAATTTTCTCTTCTTTTTAGTTGAAGAAATTCCAGCTTCACTAAGCTGTTTTGTGAACATTTCCAAAATTGTATGAGAAAGAGCTGGTCCTCAATGAGGTTATCTTTAAAAAAGCTAACTTTTAAATTGGTTTTGAAATTTGTTACAATCATTTGAATGATTTTAAAATGAATTTTGCCTCAAATAAGCTACTCTTGAATGGCCTTGATTTAAATCATTTGTTCGTTAACTAGAATTGCTTAAAATAATTGTATGTGAGAGAGAGAGAGAGACCCAAATGGGTTCTCTTTTGAATGAAATCAATTTTAAATTCTCTTTAATTGTTTTCGTAGTTTGATTTTAATTTCATTAAGGGGAAGTTTAATTTTCACCTTGAAAATTCTTGTATTGAATGACATGGCAAGAGAATTAAATTCTCTTTGAAATTTTAAAAATTCATTGGACCGGCCCCACACGCATGGGCTAAGTGAGTTTAGATTCAGTCAAAGTCCATGGTAACTTTGATTTAACTCCAATTTGGATTATTTTCATTTTAGAGTATATATTTTATCTAATTCTGGTTTGAATTGTATTTTGCATACTCTTTGAGACAAGTGTATGCGAATTGATTGATTTTTCACTAAGTGCAATTCAATTCCTCAGTAAACCAAGTTATTCTTAGTAGTTTGAGTTGCATCATGCGATCACATGCTCTCAAGTATGTAAATTGACTTCAAATAACTTTGAATTAAGGTTTTTGTGATTGACATAGACAGTTTAGTTCATAATTCCAATATTGAGGAAATTAACTAAGTTAAAATTTTAGCTTAGCTTGGATTAGGACTTCAAATCCAAGTGACCATTGAATTTCAGATTGAGCTCCTTTCGCTTTGATCTGTATTGATTTTGGAGCTCTAGCTTAGCTTCGATCAAATTTGAACTCTTGTTTCAAATTCAGTAAGAGTTTAGATTTGCAATTCAAAGCTCTAAGTTGGTTCAGAGCTAAGATTGCAATTGATTTCTAGACTTTACTTTAGGATTGGCTTGGATAGGCATCAAAGAACATTGCTTCAGATTTCACCCTAGAATGTTTTGCAAAATTTCAAAATTACCACTGGGATTTAGATGAAAAAATTTGGGTTCTAATATTTTGACATCTAATATAAGGCAATCTACTAAAGTATGGACGAGTACCTTTCTAGACAAGAAGAGTCTAGGCAGTTCTATTTGGATCAATCTCATGAGAGAAAGGTGACCGAGTTACATCTGCCACCCTGGCGTACGCAATGAGCGTACCCTGGGGTGGATTCTACTGACAACATCTATATTTATTTTCATGCCCAAACATTATATAAGCATGTGCGTGAGATAATAAATATTTATTATATATCAAACAAGTATGAGATAATGTTTATGGGATAACAAAAGATTTATAACATAATGAGATAATGAACTGACTAATGTATGAGATAATGTCCAACATAAGTATGAGATAATGTTTATAAGATAACAAAAAATTTATAAGATATCGAGATAATGCTAAACATAAGTATAAAATAATGTTTATAAGATAATAAAATATTTATGAGATAAAGAGATTAAAGACATATAAATGCATGAGATAGTGCCAAACATAAGTATGAGATAATGTTTATGAGATAACACTCAACATAAGTATGAGATAATATTTATGATATAAATTATGAGATAATAAGATAATGGACGGCTGTATGAGATAACACTAAACATAAGTATGAAATAATTTTTTATGAGATAATAAAATATTTATGAGATATTGAGATAATGCTATAAGCGAGACAAAAAAACAAAAACGTTTTTTTACTGCTTAAAGGGGTGTATTGGTTGTAACGATATGCATATACACGGACTAACAAATTTAATCTTTATCGAATCCTTAAATCTTTTTTTTGCAATTTTCATATTTATCCCTACAAAAGTTTCCTTTTGTATTAATCATATGTTTTTTTTGTCATAATTAAAATGGTGCATGAAATTAAATACGTGAAGGTGGCGTATATAACCAGCTTCAAGAGGACGGCCCAAGTGAGGAGTCTTCCATGTTCTTCCATGATGTGAGCACCATGTTCTGCTTGGTCGCTTTGTTCAATTCCAGCCTTCCACCAGGCAAAAAAGTGGTGGTAGGTTGACCAAAGCTGTCCCAGACGATGGACTCATAAAAATTCCCATGGATCATAACAAGATTACCACTATCTAGAAGAATCGCAGATCTCGAACTTGGAGCCAGAGGTGAAGTCAGTTTGGTAGACCAAACCAAAGATTTTGATGGGGTTTGAAGTACCAACCTGCCATCATCTGTGATCTTGAACTCTGCTGTGCTATCTTGTAGAGGCCTGTCTCCGTTGGCCACCCATACCACCCTCTCATCTCATCTGGTACTTCCTTATACCAGATACCAATATAGTATCTGCTTGGACTACCAAGATAGAAATAACCCAATTCAAAGACCCCATTATCAGAGGTAATAGTCTGACTTCCTGTTAGGGATCGGCCCAAAGAGAGAGTGTCTCCTGAAATACATAAGTGGGCGTGTAGAGTACTGGTGAGCAGAAGGAGAACTCCAAGGCAGTATGACTGCAACACGTTAGCAGATGCCGCTATGCCTTGCGCCATCTCTAAAGAACTTAACAAAGTCATAGGAAGTAGTACGTAGACAATGAAGGGGATCTGCAAGGGAGAGAAGACTAGAAAAATTAATGTCTCAATTTGGTATGGTCATGCCGTTGACCATTTACTGTGAATCTTAGACGCTGCAAACGTATATGAATCTTAATTAGACGCTGCTAATCTTAACTGGACGGTCCCCTGGAACTCAAGCGAAATTCTGATCTTCGTTCTGCATGGTGCAGTCATGCTAAACCAAAGACCATGTTCACCAGCACTGGCAAGAAGACTTACACAAGTCATCTTTGTCTTGTCCAATTGAGTTCCTGAAAGCCTTGGTAAGAGCTGATCGACTATAGACCAAGTTGCCGAGCATGCATGCAGAGCGTTCCCTCAAATTCAGCACACTGTCACAGGTAAAGAATTTGGAGGGACGTGGTGAAGGGTGTTGAGGTGAAGACCTTGAATCAAATTCTGGAATAGCAGTGGGAGCTTTGAGGGAAAGGAAGGAGTTTATGAAACACGACGACGTTTCC
The DNA here is from genome assembly GCF_008831285.2 of Nymphaea colorata. Taxonomy (NCBI): domain Eukaryota; kingdom Viridiplantae; phylum Streptophyta; class Magnoliopsida; order Nymphaeales; family Nymphaeaceae; genus Nymphaea; species Nymphaea colorata. The sequence goes on from NC_045142.1 coordinate 19,181,825, forward strand.
CTCTTCCACTTTTCCTGTCACTTTCTCATCATTAAGCCAGAAGAAATCGTCAACGAAAACTCCTCCCCTCATTTAGGAGGTGGAGGTAGAAGATGTTCTATATTTTTTTTACTTTGTGGAGTTCCAGAAACGCATTCCTTAAAAGCAAATCATAATTTCAGCCTCCAAGCATGAAACCATCCGACTTTGTTTGTGCTGAGGTGACCTATCGTTTATAGAAGTGTAGCTTTATAAACATGGCTTTAATCTTTTCTTTGATGCTCTTTTTGTCATATCCTTTTATTGCTACCTTACTATTTTTCAACCAAGTTAAACCACCATGTGTCTAACTGTTCTAATCATATCATTTCTGAATAATTATTCGCTGCAAGTTTGTCACCGGTACTACTTAAGTGTCAGTTACATTTATCATAATGTTGCCCATTTCAGTTTTGCTAACTGCCATTACATTTGTGATGGTAGTTAATAAACCGCATGATCTGCAGAGACAAAAATTATAAGACCGTTGCAACGAAATCATGATAGTGTTGGAAAAAAGATGTGTGTTAACTAGTTAAAGTTTTATTTTGTCAAAGGTCAACATATGTTTAGTTTTATGTTATTATTTGGAAATATTGGATTCATATATCTAAGAGCCGCTAAAAGAAATTTTCAATGAACGCCCCCCCTCTCTCTCTCTCTCTCTCTCTATATATATATATATATATATATATATATATATATATATTATCTAATGTCAATAGATGTGTCTCTCTTCTCTCTCTCTCTCGGCGTGTTAAAATGGGACCGTAGATCTGACGGCCTTGATGTTGAGTGCCAGAGATTATTCATAAAGTTGCTCTTGGAAATTTAATTGTTAAAACCAGTAATTAAAATATACCATTTTGCTTTTTAAAAGATAACATGAAAGGGTGATTAACATTATTAAAACGATTTGTTTTCCTCAAAGAGCTTACCAATGTCAATTAAGAAAATATGAAATCAATCTTTCAAATATTAATCAGATTTAATTAATCATGTATTTATATTATTGAATAGAGTTGACTTAATATAATTGGTTAAATTTTAATTTGTTTTGTAAAAAGTATTATTTCTCTTTTTATCATATTAATTAAAACTTAGCTATTGATAATCTAGGGTTGATGGGCAAGTGTAGGGCTAGGCTAAACCTACTCATTGACTGGGTCAAAAATAATTAATGAGCTGGAGAACCATATTGGTAGCGGGAGGCTGGGGCATCTAGACCAAAGTTTTACCCAGAATGGCTCCTAAAAATTCAGGAGCAAACTGGACTATTTATTTAATGGGTCCTGTCAAGGTGAATTATTGGGTGAGAATTTTCCTTGAGATAATTAATCCCTTGAGATAATTAATCCCTTGTCTGAACGAGAGCCGAAGTCCTCCCTTGTCCATACACAGAGGCCCGCCAGGGGCAGAGGAAGGGGGGGCCTGCCTAGGCCATGGCCCCACCCCAGCCAATGAAAAAAAATTACATTAAAAAAAAAATTAATTGGCGCCATGTATTTTTTGGATTTAAATTCAGTTTGGCTCTACTCGGATCTAGATGTTGAACTGTCGGCCCGCCCCTGAAGAAAATCTTGGCTCCGCCCCTGGGACCGCCACACGTCAAACCTGAGACATCTTGCTTTACTCACTCTAGTCCACCTGTTTCAGCTATGCCTGTGGGGGCTAAGTGGGAACTCATTTCAAGAGTAATTTAGAGATTTAGAAAAAAAAAAGGAAAACTGTAATAAATCTAAATCCACATCCCATATTTAACATTTGTGGCAGAGACGTGTTTTAATAAGATGATGAATGTTTTGCATTTTGGTAAGATTGTTCAAATGAATAATATAATCATGAATTAAAATCATAGGAGGAGAATTTTGTTTTAAACAACCAGAAAATAGCCGTTTTCTTGACAAATTGAATTTAATCTGAATTTTTAAATTGTATTTTTGTTGGATTGTTTGGCAATAGTAATACTTTGTTACTGTCTCGTGAATTTTCTCTAAAAAATAAGGTAAATTGATAGAATATGCAACAAACATTCTATCATGCTACTTCATCGAATTTAGTAATATGTTGTTGTTGCCAAACGGCCTCTTTTTTCCTAGGCATGGTTTCACACTTCTATTATGAGTGTTTGCTTCTTATTAACAAGGCTCCTGACTCATTGTTTGGCTTGTGCTTGTGTACTCTAGGCTTGGCCTCGCCGCTCTCCTATTCCCAGGGTTAGGCATGACAATATTACCAAATTCCTCTTAAAAGAACAGCTTTTTCCCAATCTACATTTGCTGTTGGCAGAAGTTAAATTTAGAAAAAATAAATTGTACCCTTGCCTTTACCTGAAACTGTTTGATGAAATATGAGTTCACACAAAAGCTCTTAGAGTTGAAACTCACATTTTTAAATTATTATTTACAAAGTTTGATCATACCAATATAATGCCCATATTTATAAATTTAACAATTAACATAAGATAATCCTTCTTGCTCAGTTCAAGTTTATAAGCCAAAAAGAGATAACAAAAACTTCTATAATATGACTTATAAACTAAAAAAAACGTACGTATTTTATGTTGGCTCATTTGAACATGAGAATCGTATGAATATAATTTGTTATTTGAAGCACATCTAAGAATAAAAATTTCAATTAAAATTTTCAGATGACAATTGTCACAAGCTGGTTTAATATGTATTATGATGCAAAATATGAAAGGCAAATTTAAAGGGCCACGTGAAAGAGCTCGTTGTGCAGCTCATGAGTCAAAGTCGAAGTGAACGAAAATAAACCCGAAAAGAATTAACCAGAGTTGAATTCAAATCTGAGATCTATTAAAATTCTGCCATCTTATTTTGGGTGTTTGGTCATTGGCGATTTAGGTTAGCTAGTTATCTGGCAACCGGGGATTTAGGTTGGCTAGTTTTCCGGCAACCGACACTGCAACTAGCTGCCAACGACTGGCAAGGAGGAGAAGGCAACAAGGGGCAGAGGCAGGTGTGGGCAATTGCCCACACAGAGCCACAAAAATATTTATTTTTATATTTAACATTTTAGAAAAAAAATTCTCGTTTATATGTTGATGCCTCTTAAAAATTTAAAATTTATTACTAATGTCCTTTAACCAAAAAATTTGGGCTTTGCTCCTGAAAAAAAAAAGCAATGCATTCTCGCTCTCTATATAGTACTAGTTCGTTGAGTTAGGGATTCAAATTCTAGGGTTACGCTTTCTTATTAATTTTTCTCCAATAGCTCCATTGTTTTAGTGTTCATTTGAGGCTACTTTGATTTGCTCCATTCTTTCTTATTTCGCGGCCCCAAAGAATGTGCCTTTCTTGCTAATTTAGGAACTTGTTTCACCGTTTTTTTTGCACCATTGGATAGACATCTCTCCTTCCTTGATCCAGTGAATATGAATTTTATTAAATAGGTTAGTTTACGCATATTTTCAAATATTGGCTTCTTAAATATACAAAAGATTGAGGTATATTTGTTTACATATGTTTATCTTTATCATGATAAAGTATATTTTTGCATATTTTGATAACGTATACCTATCTAGAACAACAGATCATTGGAACACGATGAAAGTTTGCAATTACATGCCTTGAAATAAGACATTTTGTTTAACATAATTGATGAGGGTGACAAGCCAAAAGTCTGCAAATTATTATTTTCTGCATATTTTGTATATTGTGATGATTTTGGAGTTTTATTATTAATAACAATTTATAACTGGAGAAACAGGGATGCTTTACCTAATAGATAATTGTTAAAAGATACGTGTTGTTGGTTATATAAGAAAATTACCGGAAGCATGAACTGTGAAAATTTCTAACCCTGCCCTTGTGCATAACAACACTGCCCCAAAACTCACCTCGATTAGTTTGACTAAATTTATTAATAAGTTAGTTTAATATTATTTTTATGGCATTTTTTTTCTTTTATTTAGGGTGAGTGGTTCATTCCACCGCCCTAAGAGAAGCCACAGGCCCCTCCTCGTCACCCTCCCCCTGAGTGAACTGAGCTTGCTTCGGGCCCTTTTACGGGCCAGGGACTGAAGCACGTCTGGAGCGGGCAGGTGATGCCCACGAACTCGACCCGGGTTCTTAGCGGACAGAGCACTTCCCCCGCACCAGTGTGCTACAACCCCTTGGGGTTTCCCGCACCAGTGTGCTACAACCCCTTGGGGTTTTTATGGCGTTTGATAAGAGAGATTACATGTTAAAACTAACTGAGATTCTAGTCACGAGGAAATGAACACAACGTAAGAACATGGAACGAAAGGCAACATGTAATTTAGCTCATGGCGCAATGACATACCCATCATTACGTGATAAGTGGTTCCTCCTGTTGGTCTGTGTGTCCGCCGTTCTTCTTAACCGACGCCCCCTCACGCGTGGTTTTCAGTCGATTGGGATCAAATTTATCCAGGCGTTCGGATTTTACCGCGATCGCTCCGGGGAGCGGGCAGAAACGTCGAGGTCACCGGCTGGCAGAAGCTCCATGACCTGCGTTTGCCGGTAACTCTCATCGTCCTCGTCACGTCAGCATCATCACCACCACCACCATCATCATCACCGAGGATCCGCGCAAGAGGAGACGACTGCCATCGCCGTCGCCACCACGGCCAGAGTCATCTTCACTGGTTTTCGCCATCTATGTACTTTTCTCTTTCTTCTGCTTCCTCTACGTTCGGGACCTTCTGTTCGTTAGAGTAGAAGGGTAAAGGTTCCGTTCCATCGGACGGCCCGCCGGTGGAAAAAGAAAAGGAAAGAATTTCCATCTTTCTGACGTCTCTGAGTATCGGTTTGGGGAGAGATGATTACCCATCACCAACGGTGCCCGCAAGAAGATCTGGATTCCAGTCTCGTGCTGCAGAAGGACGTTTCTTATAGGTCGGTGCTCCTGCCAACCCCCTCTCTCGTCTGATGGCGTTCCTAAGCATGTCAGTTTCGTTTTTGTGAAGCACACACAAACCCCGATCCTTGGTTATTTGGCAGGTTTTGATTATATTATTTTCTGGTTCGGTGTAAATACGGAAGATTTTATCTTTTAATTGTTTTGTTGGTTACAGAATCTCTAGGAATATAGGTTCTGCTGACCTATAGTTTGCAGGAGAATTGGGGTTTTTACTGATCGTAAAAGAAACAGGGGCTTGAATTACATCAAATATCAGAGAGGAAATTGAATTTGGCGTCTTGGCTTCGTCTGTAGGGTCCTTTTTGGTGTTCAATTATCCTTTTGCTCTTTCTGTGCACCTGCGTGAATGTGATATCTCGTCTCAAGATTTGATAGTGATTATTGTTGCTTCTATAGGTATTGAATTAGGCTTGTCAGATCTTGCAGAGAATGAACTTCTGTGTAGAGATTAAATGCGTTCGAGATTTTACGATTACCTTGTAGTAATTAGCTCAACATTTTAGTTTGGAAGCTCCTTAATGAATCAGTTAAATGATTCAACAGCATGTCGTACTTTCTCCCAATGTAGTAGAATTGGTCCTTGGTTTGCGAGTTTAATTTAGGTCGCCCTTGCATTTTGAATTATATAATACTCTGTCGTGAATTTACTTCTGGAACTTCAAGTACTGGTTTCCGCCTATCGTTCTAAGCTTATGTGATGGAACGGGGGGAAGAACAACCGAAATGATTGACATACTTAATACTTGTACAATTGTTGTACTAACTGATTTGGAGTTTACTAACTCGTATTTAACGGTTTGTAATGATTTAATTTTTGTCATAAGAGGTGGCTGCCTCCATGAAGAACTGCAGACTGTTTCACTGTAAATCTGAAGAGTTCACTTAGGAGGAAACAATAGCTCACAGGTTCCTGGTATTCATTCCTATGTAGCTTACTTAAAGGAGATTTGGATGTTTAACTATTGAACTCTTATCTCTATCTATTCAACGCAATGGAGAGGGAACATAGTAGTTTATAGCGTGAAGGAATAGGTATCTCTGTTAATCCCTATTGCACCTGCCCCTAGTTGCTCTTTGCCCTTTCTCCCTTGAGCTGTGGATTCGATAATAGTCAGCATGCAAACATGGAGGCAATCTCCCCAGTGTCTTCTACATACAATGTTTAAACTGGCCTTTCGTTTCAATGTTTATCTGTGAAATAGATGTTCTGTTGTTCCCTTTATAGAGGGAGATGTCACCAACTTCTACCCTTCACAAACCAACTGTTCATGAGACTAAACGTTGTCTTGTTGTTGATGGAAATAATGATATTCTTTGCCGGCTATGTAACAGTTTTCTCCAAGTAAAGAAAACCATGGAGAGAGTATTGTCCTGGGTTGTCAATTATAATTCAGTTTTGTTGTTCATTTAGTTTGTAACTCTGGCTTTGTTAGTTAGCTTCTAATGAGTTAAAGATCCTCTGTTGTTCAGCTGTGGATCTTGTGGGTATGCACTTGATCTGAGAGCCTCCAACCGGAATACTTCCAACATAGATTCAAAATATGGAAAATCTCTCAAAAAAGGCATCATATCCTTCTTATCTGTCGATGAAAGTAAGTTTACTCAAATTGATGAGCTGAAATGCCTTCCTCATTTCTTGACCAAGCACTCTTGGGGCTTTCTCCAGCCTAGAACAAAGCTCCTTTGCCGTAAATGTGGTAACTTGATCGGTTATGCCTATGAAGAAAGTATACCTCCACTTGGATCTGCTGCATCTGATTCAAGTTCAGGAGTTGGAATGGCTATGTGCAGAAAGTATAGAATAAAAATTCGGGCATTACAACCTTCTGATGAGCCAAGCCTGCCATTTATTCTTTGATATGTGTCCAATAGAAGCAATGACTTCAGTTGAGATTCCACTATTGATATCCGTCGGAAAGAACCCATGAAAACTTTGGACTGAGAACAGGGGGACTACCTTCCAGTGTTCTGCTAAGTGCCCAAAGCAGCTCACACATATGTTTTCAAACAGTAAGAGGATCATGTGTTGGCAATAAGGACTTGCAGTTCCGTCTAGCATCAATGCCTAGATATTTTTCTTCCTCCATGAGCAAAGAAAGAACTGTCCATATATACTGTACAATCTTGTGTGATTGATGTCCATTTCCTTTCTTCGTTTCTTTCCTCTGGGGTGGGAGCAGTAGTGAATTTGGCCTGTTGATCAGGAGGTTTGAGCTTCAGAAAAGAAAGGATTAATTTTAATTTGATGTTGTCCTGGCTCTTGTTTGGACTCTATTAGTACATATACGCTGCAAATTGCGAAGCGCACAAATGTTTTCATGCTTACAACATGCAATTACCTTATCGAACCTGATTCCTGCCCGTGTTCTGCATAAGCTTTGTTAGTAATTTTTGCGTAAGTAGATCTTTTATTGTGTGAAGTGTGAACAATACTTCTGTCCATGCATTTTAAGAGCCATTTTGAACAAGGGTACAGGGCGGCTTCTTGAGTAGTGTGCTCTTCTTACTGATTCTCCAAATCCAGCGCCTCCTCCCCCCTTTTCAGAACCTTGCCGATTTCATTCCACAGGTCATTCGCCATTACTGATTTACCGTGATGAACAGAGACAAGTTTTAGTTGAAAAATATTCTTACAGATTTTTTTTAGGACATATCTGGAGAGAGAGAGAGAGAGAGAGAGTAGCTTGTTGTGTAGATCCTTGAAGAAGTTTGAGTGATAATATCAAGCTAATCACTTGATTTCCGCCAAAAAAATTAGGTTGGGTCGACTACTGTCGACCTTGGTGACCGCTGTCCAAGACAAGGTCAGCACCAAGATGGCATGGTCTTGGTAATCTGAAGCCGTTAATACTATTGCACATCAGTTGCAGTAGCAGGTGGAGTTAATTTTACATTTACGAACATCTGCTGTCGTAAATGAAGAGCGAACAACCACTGGTGGACGAGCAGATGATAATAGGAGGAATTCGGAAAAGGAGGATTTGGTGAACACTGTAGATGTTCTGACATGCGCATTTGAGCTTTTCTTAGTATCCTCCTTGTTAGGCATGGTACTTGGCCTTGAAAGGAACAGACCTGACATATATATATATATATATATATATGTGTGTGTGTGTGTGTGTTGCCGAAAAAATGTTAAAAAGGTTGCAACTAACGTACGACTCAAAAGTGATGATCATGGACTAGTACTCCTGAATTTTGAAAATGGAATTGGTTGAAGATTGAGGTTACGCCTAGGAGATTCGTTTCTGAACTGTTTGGTTTTTCTCTCTTCGTCTCTATCTTTGCACTTGGGGCAATGATACAGTTAGTAAGGTAAAACCGGAGTGTCTCAATTAGTAGGTAGAACCGAAGTGCCTCAATTGTTGAAACTCTCTCAACCTATCTCTCTTCTTTCCTCACGTATGTTTGCCCTTCATGAAAGTTGATTGGCTGGTAAGCATGGAGCGAACCAACAAAACAACTGGTCTTTCCCTCATATTTTAAAAACTTTAAAAATTTATATATAAATCCTCTTGTTAAAATTTTAAAACTAACAAAAAATTTTTAGACTCTGCCCCACCAACAAACCAAGTATCCTGCTGAAAAGAGAAAGTTTCTTTTTGTTATTCCATGTTAAAGACTCCATTCACTGCGACATTCACCGTGGTGGATAACCAGGCTGATACACTCGCTTGGGCTAGTCAACACTTTTGCCTCATCACTCGAAAAAGGATTTGGGAGGCTATGCATAAGGAAACTGAAAAGTGGCGTCGTCAGTACATTTGGGTTAAAAATGGATTACCAAAGGCAATTTGGATTGTTTACATTGGGTGTCAAGGCAGAACCATGACTGAAAACAAACTCAAAAAATTAGAAGTGCAGTTGGGCCTCAAGATGTGTTCTGTGACACACCCACGAGGAGGATGAAAGCCACTTGTTTTTTAGCTGCTCGAAGTCGAAAATGTATGGCAATTTATTGCAGCTAAATTCATCAGAAGGTTTCTCATGAACACACTAATAAACAATGTCTCATTTGGTGGTTTAAAAGGAAATTCAAAAGGAAACTATGAGGAAGCATATAGAAAACAACTTTCCACATGAACTGGTTCTTATGGCAATTGAGGAACAAGGTGAAACATGATCAAGAACAAGGAGTTGGTGCCTATTGCTCTAGATTTTGAGAATATTGCATAGAACAATATAACAAAGTTAACCAGAATAGAATGGATAATCAAAGAGTGGAAATCTGGCTGTCCCAAGGTATCAATTATCTAAGAATTGGGTTTTGAACAAATGTTTAGGAAAGATTAATACTAACGAGTAGATCATTGTTGTGCAAGTCAATAATGAGACTTAGAAAGATAAACTAGACAAAGTCATCAAAAGTACCACAAAAATGGCTAAGAATCTTTTGCACTTGCAGTCATATTAGTAGATTATAGTTGTCATACCAACAGCTTTCATGTAGAATTTTATAGTATGTTGTTTTTATGTTCCGGTGATAAGAGATGTAAAGAATGTGTTATGGGACAAGTTGTCTGAGTCCCAATCAACTTTCTTGTTTGTAATATAAAAAATGTGTTAAGAAACAAGTTGGTTGGTCCAGTCAACTTTCTATTTTGTAATTAATCATCCTTAAAAGGATTTGATTTTTTTGCTGTATATATCTTATTTTTTAGCTAATAAAATGGATAGAGCCTATCGCTCAGCAGGTTTTCACCGGAAGACTCCGACATTCATCCCTGACGCACGTCAGGGTTGCTTAGGTTAATCTGGTTTTACTTTTAAGCACTTTTTCCTTTACCTTTTGCCAATTTTTTTAAAGTACGGTTTTTCCACACAATATATATATATATATATATATATATATATATATATATATATATAAACAAACCGATAGGTAGCAGGCCGGGAATCTGCAACACCGTTCATTCTGTTGAGAATCAACGGTACATATTATAACGGAAAAAAGAGAGAAGAAAAACTGATTTTGTGAATGTCTAAAATACCCAAAAAAAGTCATTGCTTTCCCTTTTTTTTTTTTGTCCCACCCATGCGCGGAGGAGCTCCGACCGTTACTCGTCGCCTGCTGCTGCTCCTCTGCGTGACAACTTCTAATGCAGGTGAGCAAAGGGGCAGAACTTCTTAAGATTTCTGTGCGTTCGTCGATTATTCGTCATCCCGCCGCCTCCGGACCCTTCCCCCTCCCCCGTCTTGCTGGCGTCACCTCCGCGGTCAAATACTTGTTGTCTCCGTTCTTCTCTAACCCATGCAAATCCTTGAATTTTTGGAATTCGATTGGTGGGGAGCCATTCTCTAGTTTTTGCAGTTTTCCTCTCTAGAATCTAGTCACTCTGCTTCCGTAGCCAAATTTCTTGGTGAATTTGAGCTTCAGGCACACTTTTGGCTTCCCTTTTAGTCAAGCTCAGGTAAGAAAGAGAGGGACTCTCGCCTGGTTTTCCTTGGGCAGCGAGGAGGGCTATCTCACTAAGTTGAGAGAGAGAGAGATACTCACACACTGACACAAAGAATGGTATATCTCACACCAGTTAGGTTATTTTTCTTATTAAAAATTTGATGTTTGAAAAGCCATTCATTTTCATAATTATAAAAACACAATTAAATTAAACCAAACAATTACTTATTATATGTTTGCCATCAAAACATTGTTATCATATCTATATGTGTTTAGTCAAAACATTGTTAAGATCATATCTATAAGATCGGATTGCACAAAGAAGTATTTTAAGAATCAATTTAAAAGGGGTGTGCAGGCTCTTACAGTGTTACAAGACATGCTGGTCGCATTTCAATAGAGTATATATATATATATATATATATATATATATATATATATATATATATATATATATATATATATATAGAAGCAGGCTTCTTCTAAGATTTTTTTTAAAAAATTACTAATGGCCTCCTGTGAACTTTTTTTTTCCTTGGTTTGGTTCAGCCGCTGTGTTTCACCAGTGGTTTACATCCTAAGAAAGAGAACCCTTAACCATTGTGATCCTTGCATAGAACATGTCAAAATAGTATAGATTTAATAATCACATGTGAATTTAAAAAGTTTGGATTTAAAAATCCTTGCATAGAACATATCAAAATAGAACATATCCTAAGAAACAGAAAGTTTGGATTCACATGTGAATTTAAAAATCATATTCTGATCAGATTCCAATTGTGAACTTAGCTTTAAATTTGGATAGTGTAGATTTCTCTTCTTTTGTATTCGAATCCAAATTTAAATCTAAATATATGAACATTTTTTTAATGTCGTAAACAGTAAATCCAATTTGAATATGATCCATTGACATCTCTATTCATCGTACTTCCAATTTGAATCGGATCCATCAACATCCCTATACATCTTTTGAATGGGAAGAAGCAGAAATTGAGAGCCGTTTGAGAACGAAGGGCGAAAGATTGTCCTCTCCCTTTTTCCTTTGGCAATTTCATGGCCGGATCCGGCTACCCACTTCGTCATTTACTGTTTGTGTTTGCAGGTGGGTAGATTTTTTTTTTCTTTTTTCAAATTGCCCACTCACCTGAAACCGTAGAAGGGGAACTTCGACCAGGCTGTGTTCTTAGCACATACTTTGACAACATAAACGCAGGGCTCTAGTGAGTGGATGACGTAAAGTGGTGAAAACGATTAACCACACCTAACCTCTATTCTCATTGTCATTAAAATGGGACCGAATTGGTCTCTCGGATTCTGTGGCTGATTCAGCACGTCTTGAAATATATTTAATACTTTAACAAATTTGCCATTTTAGCTGTTTCTAAATAATTTATTTATCTATTTGCAGAAGGAATCACTTTTTTTAAATTTTAATTCATTCCAAAGTGATTTGACCCAAATAAGCGAACCGGCCAATTTACCAAATCGGCAGCCTCAACGAACTCTGTTTTACACAGAAGTATAGGGGCTGGAAAGCATGCACATGTGAGGTAGAAGAAGAGGAAATATGGTTCCTATAATAAATAAATGTCATGGTCGAGGAAGTCATCCACACACTTATGAGAACGCGGAGTCTGGCTGTATCCCCAAGGTAGTTGGTGTAATGGTTAGGGTGGGGACTGGTAGGCGGCCAGTTCTAATTTTGAAGTTTCGCTGCTTCAACCCTGTATGCCTAAAAAAAAAAGACACCAATATGTAAGTTGAAGTATAATAGAAGTGTTACCTAAAGACACTATAAAACAGTTGAGCCAAACATATAAAATACCATGTCCTAATTTCCTGTAAATAAGAAAACTAACATAATGTTCTACAACTCTGTAGATTGAGCCAAATATATAAAATAGTGTCCTAATTTCTCGTAAATATGTCTATCTTTACACTGTAGCTGGAAAGAGAGAAATTCATAAAATACCATAAAGTCACAAAAAGAAAAACTATAGCGGTGATTCTTCGTCGATATTAGCACTATCTCAGTGAAAGTTAACGCTAGTACGATGACCGCTATTGGTCCTGCGGTAGCCTACAGTGGTCAAGTTGACATCAGCGGTATAGTTATCTACAGCAGCGATCTGTCTGACCGTTACAAAATGCTGTACGAGTGCTTTCTTCTCCGGTATTACCACCGATGTAGGTATAGAGCATAAACCTGGCGTAGGTATAGAGCATAAACTTGGCGTGGCACCAGTACAACATTTAATAATCGCTGTGCGTCACCACTATACGTTCTACAGCGGTGCGAAATATCGCCGATATAAAGCTTACGCGGTGAAAACTCAACCATTGAGTAGCTGCATAAATTTGTCACCCTTATATCACTCATTAATAAAAAAAAAGCACTTTATAGTAAAAGTTCATAAAGGATTTACATAAAATCCTGCATGGATCTAATGGAAATAACTTGTTTCTAGTATCAAGAAATTTAAAATATTTGTTTACTAGTAGCAGCTGTGTTAGTGTGTTTGTAGTAGTCGTACTAGTGTTATAGCTGAAACCTCTAGGATCGTAGCTAACTGGAAGACTTGTTGACACAAAGCAATGGTACTGGAAATGGTACTGGAAGAAGCAGTTACACCTGAAAGTTAGTTAAAAGATGTTTCAAGCAGCTTAGTTTGCAACACTTATCAGCCACGTCATGGTATTTCGCCTCCACAATGGATCTAGAATGGTCGGCTGCTTCTTTGTCTTCCATGAAATGAGGGTACCTCCTAAAAAAATGTAGTATCTAGTAATTGACTTCCTTGTTTCATTACAGGCACCCCAAGCAGCATCACATAATGTTGAGAGTTGGAAGTCATTGTTTGCTAGAAACATAAGTCCTACACCTGGTTGACCCTTCAAGTAGTGCAGCACCTTCAATGCAAAGTGTTCAATACAAAGTTATGCTTCAAGTAATGCATAGTTGTAGGTCTCTGCATGGGTCGATGTTTGCATCCCCAATTTTTTTTGTTTTTTTAGAGTGCTCAAAAAAAATGAGTTTCTGTTTTGAAAATGAAAGAAAAAGGAACTTGCTCATTGGTACGAGGATCAACCGTTCATGACACCTTTACCGGGGGTAATCAATCCAATGGTTATACATGCATTTCATTTTGGTTTAAACATCTTTTACTATAAATGCGGTATAGTGTTTGAAAAAATATTGAAATTTTAATGTTTCAAATCTTTGAGAAAGTTTTTGAAGAATCACTTGAGAGTATAAAACATTTTGATTTGAGAAAATCTTGAATCGAAAAATCTTTACAAATACCATTTGAAAAACTTGAGAAATCATTTTTGAAGTAGATTTAGTGTTCTTTTAAGACTTTAAGTAGGTTTAAGGTTTTGCTCTAATTCAGTTACTATCTACTTAGAGCTTCATTTCTTCTTGCTTAAGTTCTTTTAAAAAAGTGCTTATGATAATAAGTAATGTTAAGTGAGTGTGAATGCATGGCATTGATCCTACATGATTGGAAGAGAATAATTCATTCATACCATAACATTCATGTAAAAGCGTTCCTACCATTACATACATCTAAGTTTCTCATTGTTTGTTATTTATAAGATTGTCATAAATATTGTTATGAAAAAAGAAAAATTTTGAAAACCAAATGGGGTTGTAGACCATCAAACATGATTCTAATATTGGGTCATTACTTGATTTTCGGTCTTAATAAAGTCGATACATATAAAGTTAAATCCTTCGATCTTTAGAGAAAAATATCCAAAAGAAAGGAAAAGATGAAATACTCCTTGTTGTCATGGCATAGAGTCGAAATGTTCTCTATGGCTACGTTCGCCAACTGCATCATGTATTCATAAGTCTAATAGTTTCATGTTGTTACGTCTGCAACGTACGTTAGTGTCCTACACAAATTCTGGTATGGGTTAGGTTGCGAGACTTATGACCATCACAAGAAGGAATTTCGAGAGAAATCTTCATCAACTCCACCTTTAAATTTTTAGTCTATCTACCTAGGATGTATCTATCTGGTAGTTCCAGAATGTTCTTTCGATCGAAAGTCTTTAGAGCATAGTAATACAAAATACTTGTAAATTCAAATTTCTTAGAGGAACATTTGACATCACCTATTTCGATGTCATAGGTCACGAATGCATCATTGGTCTTAGTCGAATCTCTCTCTCTTTTATCACAAGATATACATGACAACTTGATTGTTGTGTATGTAATTCTATATCACAGTTAGTTGCTTGAATGACCTCTTTCTTAAGTCATTCAAATGCAATTGGTGTATACAGAGTTGCAGCTTGGTGAGGGATATTTATACACAAACTTTGAGGCCAACATACAAATGCCTTCACGTCTTCTTCTAGTGTTCCATGAATCGAGATATTTGTAAGCAAAAGTACAATCTCCTTTTTAGTACAACGAACATGCTCTCTACTTTTTGTGTTTATCATGCTTGTACAAGAAGTATTGTCTTCCATATGCCAATGTCCACTTTTCTTTGTCCTTATATAATTTTTGAAGCCACTTATTTTCTTATAGGTTATATGCTTCAATCATTAGTATTGTCTTCCATATGCCAATGTCCACTTTTCTTTGTCCTTATATAATTTTTGAAGCCACGTATTTTCTTGTAGGTTATATGATTCAATCATTTGTGTCCACATACATTTGAATATCTCACCACTTCACACTTAAGAATACAATTTGCAAAACTCTCCTTAAAGCCAGTCTTCTTATTCATTACATGTCGTATGTTCTTCGCTGCATTTTGAAATATATGCCACAAACACAAACAATGATGTGTCTCTGGCCATACGATGGATACTGCAATAGCTATTTCACTGTCACTATCTATCAAAACAACTTTAGGGTGCTTCATGTTCATGGCCTCGGTGAATACCTTAATCAACCACTCAAATGTCTCAGTAGTCTGATCAAGTAGAATGCACTATCGTTTCAAGTGATGGTTCACCCCCACAAACTGAGCAAAGGGCCACCCGTGGGTATTGACCTTCACGATTCTGTAAAAAATAAGCATGTCCCTGAAACATCCATAATCTAACCTAGGCCTCGAATATGCCCAAAAGGCGTTTGTAACATAATCCTCATCCATCTGAATGTCATTGTAAAAACCCGAGTCTTTGCTTAATCTTTTCTGAATGGATTCGATCAATACCATAATTTCTCATTTTTTCATCGATTATGTCATATTTCTCCTCAAGTGGTTTTTATGATTAATGCGTGTGAATGGAACATTCTGACGACCACAATCTACTTTAACAAACATGTCATATGCCTTCATTGGCAATATACTTGTACCATCAACCAGCTCACTTATTTCAGCATGCAACAATGACAATTTATGAGGCGACCTCAACTTGTGACTCATGCAAGAATGTGTCAATGGATAATTGCGTGAATACAATATTTTCCATTCGAACGCCTTTTCAAATCCAAATTAATAGCACAATCGCACCTTATATCAAGCCTATGCTTGGTTATACATGGAACTGATTTCTTCAATCATTGTTTCGAACAAAAATATTACCTTCACACAATTAGCCCTATGCATTTCTCTTTATCCTACCCTTCCGTATACTGAACCTATGGTCTCTGTCTCAAACTCCATTCCTACAATAGGAGCACGTTCTTTGAGATATTCCATCTCAAACTCCAATCCTATAGTAAGAAAATCCAATCCTATAGTAGGACTACGTTCCTCAGGATCCTCCATCTTGAACTCCATTCCTATAAAAGGAGCACATTCTTCGAGATACATTATTTCCTTCCAAAGGGACTTAATCTTTTGCTTGTCGCCATCTGATGATGTATACGTTTCATACGTTGTGTCATCTGCAATACATAAAGTCCATCAATCAAATAATATTTTAACATTATCTCACGAATTATTTATTCACGCATAAATACATTCCATTAAATAACATTCAACATTAACTCACCATAAAGTCTGTCGATCAATAACAAACCTTATCTCAGACCATTTAGTTAACGTTATCTCCTGTAGAAGCATTGTTATCTCTTTCTCTCATTACTATTTATGGTCTTCTTAGTAGACTAGTTGTTATCACATTACTTTGTAACCATTCATTTTGTTACGTGATCGTATTATCTACTATTCATTTACTTATTGCCTAGTTTGTATGTGTGTCTTCTCTCATTTAGTCAATCAATAACGAGAGGAATGATTATAAAATAATGAGATAAATTGGGATGCATAAACTTATCCCCTAAAGTTGTTATTTTACACATTCGTTACGCCACAATTTCGTCATGTCATGCAAATTATCTCAAACACGTTACATCATAACATTATCTATCACATGAATGGGATGTACTCGTTATTTCATTTGTAATATTATCTACCACATGAGCTGAGATGCACTCATTAACTATTGCGTCGACATTTTATTCCTTTTCCAGCTTTATCATCACCTTTACCTTCAGTTTTTCAAGAAGTGCTCATTCGATTTCTTCAAATCTCCAACTATAAAAAAAAAAAACAATTGTGGAAGCCATTGCTTTTGTCATTTAGCATCTACAAACAAAAAAACACATCAATATTGTTGTGAACTCACTGTCCTTTCATTCTATTGTCATTGTCAACATTTTTGCTTCAAGGCCAAGTTTTTTTCACTGACAACCTATGTTTTCCTTGGTTCCTTCAATGCGAACATCTCTCTTCTATTTTTCTTCTTTTTGACCGTCTTCCTTCATTTGCGTGAAAGAATGCATGTGGCCTGAAGGAACACAGGTTAAGTATGTATGTTGTGTTCGTGCAATGCAAATGCATTCAAGTAAACATGCACAAGTACTTTTTCTGACACCATGGTCATTACTGAAACTTTTACATATACATAGTACGGTCCACCTTATAAGGACATTCAATTAAATGTGAACATTATTTTTTTATCCACTAAGGTCAATACTGAAACTTTACATATACGTAGTAAGGTCTACCCATAGCATCATTTGTTGTGTCCATGGGGTGGTACACGTAGCTCGCTCTTGTCGAGATGTAGCATGAAGCCTAAATATGGATGGAAGAGGGCCTATAGAAATAGACTAAGTTATTGATGTCAAGATAGATAAGCCACTTGTTGATGTTGACACAATCGAGATGAATGTGACTTGGTGATGACGGTTTGAATTACCATTTGAAACCAAAATCAGTATGAGTTGGAAACATTTGTCGGCATAAGGGTGCTAATAATCCAGCTACGGAACGTTTATTGTAGCAAGAAATGGTTCCAAATGTGCTATTACAAACATTAAGCTGTTTGACATTATCATAAAATATTACAATACTCTGAACTAACAAAAACATATACAATCACGTGCACCAACATAATGGACAGTAGTCAGACGCCTATCCCAGAAACAAACAACAGACAACAGTCACACACCCTTCTCATCCCAGTGAAATGAAAACAATGAACGGATTCTGTTCTTGAGCCAACGAATTAAAGCAACCTCAAGATGATTTTAGAAGTGTTATTCCTAATTTGTTTTGAGAAGACTCATGTTTCTAACGAGCGCCCATATCTCAGATAATTTTCATCATTAAAGATTGAATGACTACAAGAATAAAAGGAGTTGTCTACCGTGTTCAAGATCAACGGTACACAGGTAAACAAATTGGAACTTGAAAGTTCATTTCAAAGTTTGCTCGAGGCCGGAAATGACACAAAGAACACGTAGCAAAGGTGATTTTATGGCGAGCACAGCCTGCGCTGGTAGTCCAGCGGGTTTTAAAGGTACGCATGAGCTTAGGCCTCGGGTCTCTCTCTCCCGTCCCTGGCGTCTGGCGAGGGTCCCGCTGGAACCTGCCAATCGATTCCGGCTTTGATCCGGAACGCTTTCGTTGCCAAACAGGCAACAACGACGCCACGTGGAAATTTCTTATTGGAGCTGTGACGTCGATGGCACTCGACAAAACGGAACGCTCGGGGCTTTCTCCCTCCTTGGAAACCCCCAGCACTCTCTCCTGGAGGCCCCTACCGACCTACCAGCCAGAGAGAGAGAGATAGATAGAGAGAGAGTCGCATTGCCTTCTCTTGTTCTTCACTCTGAAGCGGAAGCAAATTGTTGGTGCAGTGTGCTGAAGGTCTCTCCTGTGCCCTGTCTTTATCTCTTCGACGGGGAGGATGTGGAGGAGTGCCATGGTTAGCCTGCCCTTCCTCCTGTGCGCCCTTTTCTTTCCTCGATTTGGCGCTGCCCAACAAGGTACTCTCGTTCTTTTCCGATTCTCTAATTTTTCCTCTCTTTCATTTCCATTTACTTCTCTCTTCGATCCCTTACTTTCTTGGTTCATTCGGTGAAGAGTCGTTGGCATTGGTTTGCTGACATGGGTCTTGATCCAGGTGTCCTTTTAATGAATAGCCTTCATCTTGTGTTTGTCGTGTTGCTTACTCGAACGATCCGTTTTTAACTTGTCAACGCTTCTCTTAATTGTTGGTAATTTCTTTGGTTCCCTTTCTCTTCATTTTTGGCGGTTTAACACGCTCGTTTTTACGGTGGTCTTTCTCCTTCCTCGGTTCAGGCCTTCACCTTACTTTATTTGCTTCTCTTAATGTTTAGTGAAGGAACTGTGAACAAGGGGTGATGAATTCATCATTGAATTGGCTGTTAGTGATTGAGAAAGGTTTGCGGTAAGGAAGGGATAGGTGTTGTTTAATATGCTTATTTAGGTTTAGCTCAAGTGGATAACTGTGGCATGAAGGATGATGGTTAGTGACGTTTCAGATTAATTTGCCGTAGATATTTTTGTTTATTTTGCTTGGACATTGAAACATAGTTTGAATCCCCACAGAAAATATCAAAGCGGTATTAGCGGTTTACCAATTGAGTGAGTCTAAATAGTTGCTGGAATGCCATAGCAGTTGTCTGTTCTGGATAGTTCTCCCGTGACGTATTTCCTTCGCCTTTGAGCAAATTTATGCATTTGAATCGAAGAACTTATGTGGTATTTTAACGCGTTGTTCATTTAACTATTCATCTATATAGGAAATAGGGTGAGGGCAAGGGGTGTGGCTTCTCTTGCTATAAAGGAAAATATCACTTGACACGGCCATATAACAAGAAGGACATCACGTTATAAGGTGACATGGTTAAGCAACAAATACAAGTAGGTTGTGATATGCCTGCACATCACATCTTCTAGCATATCATTCCATTGTACATTTAGCATGTGTTGTTTGTCAATCACTGTCATTTTGTGATGCACATTTTGTCTCTGGTTAATTATAAGGTAATGTGGCAAATATGGATTTGTTATCTGGAGAAAGAATGATGAACAGCTAATTGTAATTCCATTCACAAGTTGCGCAAGTCTTTCTGTTGTTTGACATTGATGTATCTTTGTGAATAAGTTGACTGCCGGTTCTTGCTGCTCTAGGTTGGCTGAGCAGCTGAATTTGTTTCCCCCTTCTCATTTACTAATTTTTTGACATAAGCACCGTGTTCTATCTCAGTGATTTTTCGACCATTTCCTATATGTTCTTAAATGTTAATATGTATGACTTTGTAATCTTTTACTGAGAAGGTTGGGAAGAACTTTAAGAACCAAAGTACTTCCAAAAGCAGTGATCTCTTTATTTTTAAATAGGTAATGTCTACACAGGTTAAGAGGAATTGTCCAACTGCTTATAAGTTAAAGGAGATATTTCTATGTGGCATATTTACATGTTATTTTTTATGTTCTCTAATATGTCTAGCAGCTTATGACATCCATTTTTTCCTGGACTGTTTGTCTTATAAGCTATTTATTCATATCCTATGAGTTACAGATTTGCAAGCATGCATACCTGGACTTTTGTTTATAGCTTCATAGGTATCAGCATCAATAAGTCAAAAATTATTATAACTTGTCTTAAAGAGAATGGAGAGGATTGATATAAGCATGAAACATGCAGACACAAGAATTAAAAATATAAATGGAAATCTGTGTGTGTCAGTTGTCTTTCATGTACAAAGATTTTTACGCATCCATGATCAGTCAATGATTTTGTATCCCACAATTAGCTCAACCACTGGCTTCTATTTGGCTGAATAGAATGAAAAACTGAGCTATAACAGAATGACTGTTAAGAGCATGCAGAACTAAATCTCCACTAAGGAGAAAGAGATTGAGTAGCTGATTCAAACAAAAACATTGGCTTGAATATACAATTTAAACTTGGCATATAAAATTTATGATAACAGAATGACTGTTAAGAGCACGCAGAAGTAAATCTCCACTAAGGAGAAAGAGATCGAGTAGCTGATTCAAATAAAAACATTGGCTTGAATATACAATTTAAACTTGGCATATAAAATTTATGAATTGATAAGAGATTCAGTGATTTTTTTAGAAATTGGAGGCATGTAATCTTTTGGTGCTCTTATTTCTGCTTATCCCACATTGACTTAGATAAAAATGCAAGATTTGGCATGTATGCACTTGGTAGGATATGTTAAAGTTAGGATGGATACACACATATATGGAATTACCATTGGCCATCCAAGAATCTGGCAATCTGCCTATTTCAGTCAGATCCCAGTAGATTTTACCAGTCCAGAGACGTGGTGGGCTATCCAAAATGTACTATTTTAAAGAAGAAAGGTGCCGGAATTTAATGTCTAGCTTGAATTTATAAGGATTTAAAATCAATACTCTTCAGCTTCTTCAGTCATAAAATCAGATCTGCAGATTGGATTTGGTGACTTTTTAGTTTTTATCCTAGACTGATTGACACACCCCTTTTGCTTGTTTTTTACTTGATCTAACCTTGTAGATGCAATTTGAATATTTTATTTAGTAGAAAAATATGCCAAAATTGACAATGTTTGTGCTTTTAAGCAAGAACAACAACTCATATAATGCCAAAAACATTGAATAAGGACTCCTCTTCATGTGCCAGACAAATAGACAATCTTTAATGATAGTTGCCAATTCTGCAGATTTTTCTAGTGAAGATGCTGCTACCTTGTTGAAGAAAGCATCAGAAAATATTAAGATCGGGCACTATACCAATGCATTGGAAGAACTCAATGCTGCGATAGTATCTGATCCAACTTTATCAGAGGCGTATATGCATCGTGCCTTTGCTTATCGACAATTATGCAGGTAGGCCTGTGCTATTTATTTAACAACTATATTTATGTCTACGTTTGACATAGCTTATCTTTTGTGTACATGGGGGTAAACTTTTACTAAATTCATGTCTCTAATACGTAAGATTGTCACATAGGTTTAACCATGTTTCTGTTGTCTACCATAGGAAAAGATTTTTTTTTTTTTTGGTATACAAGCAGGAAGTCTTTATGAACATACTTTGCTAGCACCAAGAACTTTAGCCTTGGTGCTTTGGAGTTTGTGTTACATCTGATTTAGTAGATCATGGACCTGACAGCTCTGTCCTTTTCTTTCCATTTTTTAAAATCTTAAACCTTTTTGAAAACTAAACCAATGATTGGGTGGATCTTTTGCATGGGTGATGGACCTCTGATGGCCCCATATGCACTTATGTTTCCTAACTTTCTTGCACCATTATCTGCCGATACCTCTTATTGAAGATGCTTGTTCATGCAATGTAACATCTTTTTGCATCTTTTACGTTGTCTCTTATAGTCAATCCACTGTTAGTGACTTAGTTCCTTCTCTTCATCTCATATTTAGCTACTAGCTTACTGCTGGTGCTTCATCAGTTCTTCTGGTCTGTAGTAAGATGATTACATAATATGTCCTACACGTTCTTCCACGACTGCACTTAATGGCTTCCAAGCAATAAGAAGAGAACTGATTTTCAGTTGTTTCAGCTTAGGTTTTTGAGCATGTTAGTAACCAGTTTTAAAAGTGTAGGTGTAACAAGACAATTTTTGAAAAATATAAACAAGGTATGAGCCTTGAGGCATTCAGAGATGCAGTTCTTGATTTCTCAAGTATGGTTTCAGGAAGAGTCACAAATGTCACTGATATTTCAAATATTGGGATAAAAAGCACCAAAAATAAGTGAAATAAGGAAAGGGAAAGTATTGCAATGTTTTGAAATATTTGCCAAAATATAAATATTGAGAAAATATTGTATATTTTCCAAGAAATCATTTTTTAATATATATTTTAAAATTGGTGGGCTGTAAATATCTGAATGACTATGTTAAAATTTTGTCAATGTTTTTATATGAAATTAATTTCAAAATTTTATCTATTACTATATTTTAAAATTATGAATTACAGGAGAAAATCAATCTTTCTGATTAATAACTGAAAGAAACGTGGCCAATAAGATCCTGAAAAATTTTTGTCACTATTGTAAAGTAGGATACCAAAACTATAGCTTTTATCTGTAAGTTGTAAACACTTCAATATGTGCAATCTAACAAAAATAAGATTTGACTGTTGTTGGTGCATTTGATACCAATACTTTTAATCAGTTACCCTGAAAGTGTAAAGTTGATGGAATGTGGATATATTTGTATATGTATGTGCCTGGGTGCATGTAGGTGTGTGTTCTGCTGCCCAATAGTTCTGCCACCCAGATCGCTGTCTATCCAATTTTATCCAGTTTTTAATGTCAGATTTCACAAACCCAACCTGTCTGGACAGATGCAGAATTATAGATTTAAAAAATCGTGAATTCAACGTCTAAATAAGATTTTATATGAATTTTAAACTAACATTCTTAGCTTTTTGGTCCATAAGCTCTGATCTGCACATCGTTTTCATGATTTTCTTTTTATTCCTATACTTTTTTTGATATTTCACATCCATTCATGTAATTATTTTAGAAAAATGCTCAAAGACACCAGACTGGCAGAGACTCCAATAAAGGGATTCATTTTCCCTATTTGGATATCCAAACCAACACCCACTCACACATCTTCTTCCTTGTCAGATCCACATTCAACATTTCCTGAAAATGTTGCCTGTATCCAAAGATTCCAGTCTGTGCCTATTGCACTCATTTCACATAGAATATGTGCTCCAAAAAAAATTTTGGCTATCAATTGTACAAAATTTTGGATTTACTTTTTGTCCTTTCATTATTTTGTAACTCAATTTTTGAATGATTTAATTATGAAAATTCTAAAATTAGATGCTTGAACAATCTTATATCAATATGAGCTTGAAAAACTGCTATGAAATTATACTTTTTCCCACTAATATTATTTAATGTGAAATCAATAATTGCTACATTATTTTTACTTCTCACATTTTGTTTGTGTGTCACTTATTTTTTATTCTGAAATTTTTGTGAATAATCAATAGAGTTATAAAGATTACATATCATGTTCAGTTTAAGTACTCAGATTCTTATTCTAAGTTTGGTTTTACATTAAACCATTTCTTCTAAGGGGCTTAAATTTGAATGAAGAAGAAACTTAAATCTAACGATTGGTTGCTCTACAAAAGTAAATCACATTTTTGAGGTGTAAGCCTCTATAGAGAGGCTTAAGCCTTATGTAAAGGCATATGCCTTGAGACAAAGCAATGGATGAGGTGGAAGTAAATACCATGACCACTATGCAAGTTTGGAGATGCAATTGGAGACAAGCATCATTTAGTTCATATATGTAATCAATTCTTTACTTTTTCATGATACCTATAAGAGAGCCATGGTGGGGCGTCTCTAGGATGTGGGAAAGCATAAATACATCCTTGATCCTCCTTCATCAGCTTGTTAATCAGCTTTCCCAAAATTTCTAGAGTGCTTTCCTTTTCCTATTTTTAACCTATCTTATCATGCTTTTGATTTTATCATGCTGTTGCATGATCCTTAAAGGGCTTATCCACTTGTAGTCTTTTAGTTTGTATTGGTAAATGTGCTTGGCCTTCTCCCTAGGCGATGTGAGCCTGGTCTAGGCCCGCTTCCAGGACCCTGGGGTGAAGCTTGGCCAAGTGTGGCTGGGCTGCCCTGCAGCCATGGTTGGGAGCGGCCACGCTTGGGCGAAAGACAACTTTGCTCAACCATGTTTTTGGCTGTTAGAAGAACTTTTATTTTATAAGCTCACAACCCATATGATCCAAGTATGAGAGAGGGAGGTATGGCCCTTGGAAGTTGGTGGGCCAAGTGTCGAACAGATGGTGTGCACAGGGACAGGTTCTGGTCGATACACAGTCAGTTAGATTAAAAGGATAATAGCTCACTCGTCCAAACTCTAATCGAGTATGTAATGGCTTGTTGGAAAGATAATTTCAAGAGCTTTCCAACAAGTATAGGCACAGGTGGATCCAACATTGTTTGCTGGGGACAAACTGTTGAGGAAAATGACATCTCAATCTAGATTTCTGCAGAACAGAACCTCAATGTCGGGAAAACATCTGTCTGTTGAATCAATGATAGCTCTCTTGTCCGGATTCCGATTGAGGTGAGTAATATCTTGTTGGAAAGATAATTTCAAGAGCTTTCCAATGAGAATAGGTTCAGGGAGATCTGACTCGTTTGCTTAGATCAATTTGTCAAGAAAGTGCAGCCTAGATCCTGTTTTCTACAAAACAGGATCTGTAGGTCTTTCGATCGGCCAGATGTTGCTTTGATGGAGTAGATTGGGGCCTAGAATGCATGAGGGTGGAGTTGTCAGCAAAGTAGCCGTGCGGGGTCTCCTTTCTCGCTGGAGAGCTTCGCGTCTAGGGAAGAGTTGCGACAGTCGGACCTTGCTAGGCGATGGTGGACAGCCAGTGCATGGTTTGGGATTGAGGACAGATATAGAGAGTAAAACCATACCTTGGACAGCAGCAGCGGTCGTTGGATGGCGGCTGCCGGTTGGCGGTGGTGGTGGCACTTGAGTAGGATGCAAGAAAGGGAAGGGGGAAGAGAGAGAGAGAGAGAGACTCGCAACTAAATTTTCATTCTTCAAATTGCATAATCAACTAATGAACAATAGCATACTTAAATAGGTCCAGACATCCCTTACCTCGGTAAGGAAAAACTTCAAATTTGAATTTCCCTCCTAAAGAGGTTTCCTAATTCTAGATGGCTATAATTAAGGAGGGTTCTATTTCTGGAACCCACCCAAATCTGGCGTACATGGGAGAGAGGTCCACGTGGGCTGATGTGGTGTCCGGTTGGCACTGATGTGGCAGGGATGATGCAGGTGTAGTGCCCCTGATTTGGAAAGCGTGTCCAGCTTGCATACAGGTTGTTTGCATCCTGCATGGGTGGTGTTTGCTGGTGTGTGGACGGCGTAGACTGGTAGGTCGCTGGATGGGGTGGAGCACCAGAGAAGGAAACTGCGGCTTGGCCGCATGGGGGTCTGAGGCGCCAGCGTGTATGCATGTGGGTCCGATTCTAAGTGTGTGGAAGGCTGCCTCATGCTAAATGGATGGTGCTCACGCCTGAATCGGGTGCAATGCTGGATGTGGTTCAGCTTGATCGGGCTTGAGCTAAGTGTGCTGGCATGTGGACGGCGCAAATTGGCAGGTGGCTGGATGAGGTGGAGCACCAGAAAAAGGAGACCACGGGCTGGCTGCATGGGGGTCTGAGGCGGCAGCGTGTATGCATGTGGGTCCGATTCTAAGTGCATGGAAGGCTGCCTCATGCTAAATAGACAGTGCTTGTGCCTAAGTCGGGTGCACTGCTGGATGTGGTTCAGCTTGAGCGGGCTTGAGCCGAGTGTGCTTTCTCAGGTTTGACCCAAACTCCTCCTAAAAGATCTGTTGAGTTAGCCTAGCCTCGGTAGGTGCTGCGGCTAGGATAGCCTCCTCTTGAGGTGCAACAAGATGTGCCAGGTGAAGTGTGGAAACTGAGAAACGTGAAGCGCGTTGCCCCTTACTGAGGTCTGCATGGGTACGGTAAAGAGGGTTGGGAGCATTGTCACATATATCGTGTACGGGTATTATATGACGAGGAATTTCTCAGGTATAATACGACAAAGTTGTATATCTAGAGAATATCCCAGGAAAATCTCCGCAAGTTTTTAAAAAAATTTAAAACATTTAATAAATCCTCAAAATTGTAAAAAAATAAAAAATCATAAAAAATACGAAAAAGCATGAATAAGACGGGTTTTTTGTGACAATGGTTGGGAGGCAGCAAAGTGTGGGTCATGCTCTAGGTGGCTAGGGCCTAGGTGGACTGCGTCTTCTGGGCCTAGCTCTCGTGTGGTAGTCGGTCGGTTGAGTTGGGGTGGCCAAGGATCAAGCAGGGCTTGCTTTCTGTGTTAGCCTCCTTTGGAGTTGCTGGATCTGGAAATATGAGCTCTTCATAGGCATAAGCCAGCATTTACCGAGCTTGGCTGAGTTGCGGCCAAGCCAAGGGGCGATGTAATGGATGCGGCCCAAGGCAGGTCCGCATCACTAGAGCTGCCTGTTTGAACCATTTACTGCATTTTAACTGATTAGAAAAAGTTCAAGAAGCCTTGTTTGGCCTTTAGAATAGCTGAAATAAGCTTACAACTGCATCCTTGGTTAGGGAGTGCCAGTGACACCTCTTCACTGTTGGGCATAATATATTTAAACTTTAAAGATTTTTTTTTTTTTTTTTGACTTCTCATCCTCTGTATCAATCTCATTCGGAAACTAAATGATGGATAGACCTTGAAACCAAGCATACCTAGTTTAAGTTGAGACTTTCTACCATGACCAGGGTTACCAAAATCACCCATGGGGAGTGCAAAGTGTGCTTTGGAGATGAAGAAGAAAGCACTTTTGAAGCTTAGTATTTAGTAGGAAGCATCCTTTTAGAAAAGGAAGCGAGCTTTCTGCGCTTCTGTTTAAAGGAAGCATACTTTTGAAAAGGAAGCAAGCTTTCTATTATAATGGAAGTGAGTTTCCCTTTTAAAGGAATGACACTACCAAATTGGAATTGAGATTCATGTGGTAGGGAATTGTGGATGCTAGTGGATTCCAGTATCTTATAACAATTATTTTCTTTCATCATTACCAAACTTAAAAAGTGTAATTTAAAGATAAACACGTTTAATATTTTTAAGGTACCAAGGACAGAAAAGGGCCTTTAGTTTGAGCTGAATTTCTTTGTTAGTAAGAAAAATTATATTTTTTGGTCTTCTAATCACTTCTTTGCGCTGCTCCACTTTGATTCACTTCTTTGATTCTTGGTCTGCTTCTAGTTCATTCATCGATTCCCACATTTTAAAATTTTTAAGGGCTTTGGTTCCTACTTCTGCTTCCGAATTGCTCCTTGCTCTTTCTCCTGCAGTTGGTAACTCTGACATGACTGCCATGCAAGTTCAGAGATGCAACTGGGTAAGATTTTATGTGCATCTGAAGATGCCATCCATGCCTTGCTTTTTCATGACATTTGACTCTTGTATATATATATATATGTGTGTGTGTGTGTGTGTGTGTGTTCTTAAGTGCCTTTACATACCTCATACCTGTGCCCAAGCATGGCTTGACTGTCTTTTTGAAAAGTGTATCAGTTGTGTAAAGGGTATACACACACCCTCTTGCATCAACTGGTTAATCAAGTCCTCAAAATTTGTGGGTTGCAATGTTTCTTATGTTATCATGCTGTTGCTGTTGGTTTCTAAACTTGTAATTTTCTACTTTCTGTACTTGTCAACTTACTTGGCCCTCTCCAAAGGCTGCCTATTGGACTATGTACTACATCATGATTGACTGGGAAAAGTTCAAAAAGCCTTATTGGCTTGAGAGTGGCTGAAATAAATTTATATCCATCCCTGGTTAGGAGAGCGCCGTCAACATCTTCTTACTGTTAGGCTTTACACAATTAAAACAAAAAATCTCTGAGCTTCTATCCTGGTTGAATCCAAGTATGGTTAGCTTTAATTCCAGAGTTTTGGTTTTCTCCCTTATATCAAACAGTACCTGAAGCAAATGGAGCTTGCCATGTAGCATCAGTTTAAGGTCTTTGCGGTCATGCACAATAAGGAAATGTTGTCTTTTGCCTCAAAAACCAGTATATAGTAACACCTTTGAACATCGTTGTTACTTCCTGAATTTCTTGGAACAAGTTTATTACCTGGGCAGCTGTCTCTTCTGTAAAGTTCTGTCGTATCCTACCTTAATTCTTCTATCTCACTTTAAAATACTTTCTTTCATTGTCCCATTTGTGCAACTATATAATGCAGAACAAACTACTTGGAGTTTCACATTCAGCATACCTGGAATATGATATGTGAGTAAAACAAAAAATTTGTATATATGAACCTGTACTTCTTTAGAGCCTACTCTGCCTCTTGAATGATTACGATAAGAATGTCAATCTTTACTCGCAGTAGCAGAAATTGTAGTGAAAGGAATTGGAGTTACTTAAAAAGATTTTTCATATTCATAGCATATCATGGAACTTGCTCAAAACATGCCTGAGTTGGAACTTTCTCCAAATGTTATTCCATTTGTATAGGTTAGAGTCCTTATTTACCTTTTGTTTTAGAGATTATCAAATGAGGAAACTGTCTAGCAAGTTCATTGTAATCAGAATTAAGATATTTACTAGAATTCTTTTTTGATGGTTACCTAATCGACTCTATGAATCAGGAGGCATATAGGTTATTGTTAATTCACTAATGGTTTTGTTGATGTGAAAAATTATTTCATTCCTTACTTCCTGTTTCCTTTTTTAATTATAGCAAATAACTAAAACTGATCGAATTTTGGCTGAAATGCAGATATGAAGAGTCAGAGAGAGATTATAATAAATATCTAACTGAAAAATCTGGAAGTGCCACTGTGGAGAAGGAGCTGTCCCAGTTGGTACAGACCAAAAATGCTTTTGATAAAGCCTGGAGTCTTTTTGAAGCAGGGGATTTCTCAAAATCGCTGGAATACCTTGATAAAGTTGTCCTTGTTTTTTCACATGAATGCTCCAAGGTATCTAACTTTTCACTGTCAATGGGTTGAAGTTGCTTTTGTACTATGCCAATTTGTAGGTGGTTCTCTTTTTATTCTAACTTGTTGGGCAATTCAATGCTAACAAATCCGTTGCTGTTTCATCATGGATCTGCATCAAAAATGCAATCCGTACCTGAGTGTATGAAGTATGACTATTGTTATTTTTCAGGCTAAACTTCTTAAAGTGAGATTACTCATAGCTCTTAAAGATTACTCATCTGCAATTGCTGAAAGTGGATACATACTGAAAGCAGACGAAAATAATTTGGAGGCTTTACTACTCCGTGGACAAGCCTACTATTACCTAGCTGATCACGATGTTGCTCTAAGGTTTGCTATGTTGCTTTCCTGGAAATTTGTCTTCTATATCTGCACTGCTGAATCCAGATTATTTTGGTGATATCCTGAAACATCTGTTGCTTTGCTTTCTACAATTTCCAAATGGAGAATTATGCTTTTCAGTTCAAGCATGTGCTTTTATTGTTAGTTCACAATTATGGTCGCTTCAAAAAAGTGTCTGAATCATAGTTATAAATGTTTTCAGATATTTACTGGCAAGTTTTTTCATGGATATAATTGGGAAGATTTGTTTTTCTTGGGAAAATTTCTAGAATTTAAAAAATTAAAAACTATACAAAATACTAAAAACATTGTGAAATTATGATTTCGCTGCTAATTTTCTTAGAAAACATTGATAAAAATCAAAATAGTTATTGGAATTTTAAAGCAAAGGTAAAACTTACAATGTATTTAAAATATATTCATTTTAAATCTCGTGATATTTTCAACAGTTGAAATTGGATTTTCTGGTATTGCAATAGATTCCCTCTTCTTTCTTGTTCTATACTTTTTGGTGATACTATCGTGATGTTGATCTTAAATGCATGGATCTCAAAATCTGAGTCCTTGAGAGTCTAAGATCACATTAGAATGGAGCTAATGGAAGCACCTTCTGAAAGAGAAAAGCATGCTTTCTGTCACTTGATGTGGGTCCATAATTTCTGATTCAAGCCTACAGATTTTTCTGCTGTTTATAATATTACTTCAGCCTTTATTATTAACAATGAAAATGTGTATTTGACAGGCACTACCAAAAAGGTCTGCGGCTTGATCCAGAGCACAATGAGCTGAAAAAGGCATATTTTCGCTTGAAAAATCTGCTAAAGAAGACAAAGAGTGTAAGATCTACATTTTTTCATATTAAATATGAAAATAGAAAATATGTTTTCTGATCATAGTTTTTCTGTCTCTTATCGCGTTTATCTGCTTATAGGCTGAAGATAATGTGGAGAAGGGTAAGTTTCGGGTGGCAGTGGAAGAATTTAAAGCAGCTCTTGCATTGGATTCCGATCATGCTGCACATAATGTGCACCTTCAACTTGGTTTGTGTAAGGTTTTAGTGAAGCTTGGAAGGGGCAAGGATGCTTTAGCTAGTTGCAATGCAGCGCTTGAAATAGACGAGGAGCTTATTGAAGCTTTAGTGCAGGTTTTGGACGCTTCCTGCTTAAAATCTTGCTGGTGCAAAATTCTGCACATGGGTCAATCTATTTGCATGTGATGCATATATTGTCTACATAAAACAGTAGCTTTTTGGACACCTGTTATTTCTTTTGTTATTATGTTGTTTGATAATCGTCAAATGTTCAACATACGTCATGCATCATGGATTTACATTGTACAGAAGTACGGAAAGTAAGTTATTATTCAAACATGTGAAAGTCTGCACTTACCAAAAGCTGGAAAAATTAGCAGAGAATGACAGGTGGACGGTCTTTGTAGAAGCCATAAGAAATTTCATACTTGTGGGTCTAAGTGGTGTTGCTTGACTGAAGAAAATACAACAGTTTCTACTTGAAAGAAATCAAGTGTCATGTTACAATTGTAAAAAGGAAGGTTAATGTTTTCCATAGGAGCTGCCACTTAGTTCTGTAAATTCGTCTAATTTTTTCTTGAGCCATCTGAGATTCTAACGTTATTTCTTATATAGTCTTGTCGCAGTCTTCATGACAGTAAATTAGGGTATGGATATTTGTGAGGTGCATAAGCTGTTCTCTAAGTCTAAACTTCTGAAAACCTCCAAATTTGCTGTAGGAGATTTAAGAGACTAAGACCATCTCTAAGTTCGGGATGCACAACAGGCTACTTATTGCTAATGCATATAAATAAATCAGATGCAGTTTTGATATTTCTTACATCTTAATTTACGAGTTCTGTTTTATTTTCTTCTACTGTAATTTATTCCTTGTTGTGCATACTTAGAGAGGTGAAGCCAAACTTTTGACGGAGGATTGGGAGGGTGCAGTTGATGACTTGAAAATAGCAGCTCAGAAATCGCCACAGGTATGCATATATTTCTACAACTATATAATTATTGTGGTTACTTGCAGCCACTGCCTACTTTCCAGCCTTATATTCTGTGAGTAGAATTAACTGGGCCAGTTTTTTAACACATAATAGAGTTCTTTAATCCTAGTCTTTAAGGGAAGCACCCTAAGAATGGCGTAATATTGCTTGCATATACTAATCTAGATGGCCAGATTCAGAATGCTACTGTAATGCTTTATCTTGAGGCAATAATAATATGATCTACTCGATGATGTGTTCCAGGAAAATAGCATTTAAGTTGTTAATGATGAAAATTTTGAATAATTTACTGTGTTAAAATGGTGAGCATCCTAACCCAAGACTCCTTCATTCTTAATCCTAATGGTATCTTTTTCAGATATTTACCATATTTTTTTTGTAGGGCAGTTGAAAGCCTATTTTTGTAGTATATTTGAAATCTTTCTTTCCCCAGCTTCGTTCATTGTTGATCCAGAAACCTTTCACTTCTTCATGCCTTCCTTTCCATATTACGTTCTCATTTTTATATCATTATTCTTGAGATTGGTTCTCACTCGTTCTGTGCATGTGTACTTTACAATTCTTCGCTAAACGGAAAGATAGTCTCACGGAGTAGTTGGGGGAGACATCTTTCTCCACTTTGAAACTTTGGGATCTACAATTTTATATGTACATGTAATTAGGTCATAATGAGAACTTTATTTCTTTGTGGAGCTTGAAATTTTTAGGATCCTCATAAACTGTCCAGATTGAAACCTTTTGGCTTTTCCCTTCCCTTTCCTTGATTAAGTTGGTAAGCTTCAGATGTGGTGTTCTATAATTTTTCTAGGATAAGCCAGCTTGTTTTTTCTTCATTAGAGATATTTGCAGAGCAGAAGTTCTTTTGCATTCTAATAATCCTTATATATTCAAACAATTGTTTCCTATTGCTTGTTTTAATTGCTTGTTTTACTTGCTTCGGCTGATTGTACCTATTTCTTTTACAATCTGTCTTTTGCCTCTTTCTTTGACCACCATTTTTCATGTTTTTGCCTATTTCCGTTGGATAAGTTTGTGTTCCTTGTGAAGCAAGTTCTCCGGGAGCTTTCAATGAATGTAACCCATAAATCCCCTTTGCAGTTGTGGAGAACATAGTTCCTTATTTTTTCATCGGCAGGAGGGGTCAGGCACATGCAAACCAATTGTAGAGAACATATTTCCCAAGATAAACAATTCTGCTCTTTAGTTGGTGCTTTCTAATCATGTTAACTAGTGATTTTTGGTCGTCCTATTTGAGACTGCAGTCGATTTTAATTTTGCTTCATACATGTTAAATTTTTGTTTTTATTTTTGTTTCCAGCATGTTGTGCACGTCATGGAAAGTGTTGCACCCTCCTTTTTGTGGGACAAGCCTGGGCACCGGGCCGGGCTGGCGGCAGGTACCCGGTACCCAGCCCGACCCGGGCCTGGGCCCGGGAAAAAGGGCACCTGGCTGGCCTGGGTGGGCTCGATAAGCCCGGGTGAGCCTAATAAATTTTTTTAATATATATATAATTATATATATATAATTATAATATTTTATTGTGATTAATAATATTTATATATTATTGTATATTAAAAAATATATTTTTTAAATTTAATTGAGCTGGGTTCGGGCTCATGTTTTCATTGCCGGGCCAGGCCGGCTCGATGCCCAAGCTTACGAGTGTGGAACACTCTTTTTCCTTCTGCTTCTTACTGTTGCTGAGTTCATTTGGTGATGAGAAGAAAAAGAGAAAAGTGAAAGAAAAACTGGGTTTAGTTCGTTCTCTACATTTCTTTGTTTCATCCCTTTAAAAGCTTTACAGTTTGCACAAGAAAAGCTATTTCTGCTCTTAGAATAAAAAAGACCAGCCTACTATGTCACGTAAGTGCAGGTAGTGCAGGTGTACCATATTTTACCGAAGAACTTGGTGTAAATGTGTGTGCGTGCATATTATATATATATATATATATATATATATATATATATATATATATATATATATATATATATATATATATATAATAGGGGGGACTGGATTTTCACCCCCTCTCTTCTCCCCTCTCATATATCTCTTTCTCTTTCTCCTCCCATACCCACGAGCACTCTCCTCCTCACTAACGCTTTGTTTGGATGGAGGGAAAGGGAAGGAAAGGGAGGGGTCGGAAAAAAGGAAAAGAAAGGGAGGGAAAGAGAATGAGAAAAGAAAGGAAAGGAAAAAAAAATGAAAAATGTGATTATAAAACTTGTTTCGATAGAAAGGAAGAAATTACTAAAATCATGTTTATTTAGACTACATAAAGGAAAGGATAGAATTTATATTCCTTTACAATAATACCCCTGCACTAGATGAGGAAGAGGGAGGAGGGGGCATCGCGAACGGTGGTAAAAAGATAGACAGAGAAGAGAAGAGAGATGAACCTGAAGAAGCTTCTTTGCTGCGATGGTTTACCTGAACAATGGTAAAAAGAGACTCTGGATCAAAAAGGATGTTGCTATCATGTAAAACATTGTTCATGCATCCACAAAAAGAAAGAAAGGACATATACGGTAAAAAACGATAAGCCTTTCCTTTCCTTTCCAATGCCTCCAATTTTGAAGGTATTTGATTTGCATTAGATCATCCTTTTCATTTCCTCCCTTTCCGTTCCTTCTTTTGCAACAAATCAAGTTTTTTATTTTGCTTTCCTCTCCCTTCTTATTAATTAATCAATCAAACAAAGGATTTATTGTTCTTTTCTTTCCTTTTTTTCCCTTTCTCTCCATCCAAACAAGGTGTAAGGAAGTAGGTAGGAGGAGAGAGAGACTTAGAGAATTGAAAGAATCCCACCCCAAATTAGGTATGGAGGAATCTATATATATATATATATATATATATAGTGAATGAATGATAACTCTAGCTGTCCAGAGCTACGTCACATAGGTGTGGGATGCGGCTAGTTCCAAAAAAAAAAATTTGAGTGTGAGTGCGGCGAGAACATATATATATATATATATATATATATATATATATAATTTGTTATATCTAAGTAATTTTTGTTTGTCTATATTTATATTTTTAAACTTTTTTTAATCACGGTTACCTTAATCTCATACAAAATCCAAAGTTTTATTAAATAAAATAAGGGGAGAGGGAGAGGAGGGAAAAAAGAAGAGGGAAAGATAGAAGAAGGAAAAAAATGAAAAAAATTAAGAGGAAAGAAGAACGGGTCGGTCAGCAACTGATTTGGTTTGACCGAGTCGGATGCCGTCTTGGGCCGCACCCGCACCCGCAAACATTGTGGGTGCGCCACCATAGTTGGCACACCTATGTGACTTAGATTCAGAGTCACTAGCCATCTGGCCAGCGCATGCATATGAAACAAATGGATGATTGAGAGAAAAACAAGGAGAAAAAGATGGACTAATATTAGATGATAAAAATGCCCATCACTTTTTTTTTTCCATTGTTTTCCTTTTAATCATTCATCATGATAGATCAGTCGGTCTTTGATTAGATGGCTGGGTGACTTTGATTAGATCAACAACCAATTTGGTTTGACCGAGTCGGATGCCGTGTTGGCCGCAACCGCAAGCAGTGTAGGTGCACCACCATAGTTGGCACACCTGTGTGACTTAGATCCAAAGTCACCCAGCAATCTAGCCAGGGCGTGTGCATGAACTAAATGGATGGTTGAGAGAAAAACAAGGGAAAAAAAGTTTGGACTAATATTAGATGATAAAAATGGCCATTACTTTTTTTTTTTTTCCTTGTTTTCCTTTTAATCATCCATCATGATAGATCAGTCGGTCTTTGATTAGATGGTTGGGTGACTTTGATTAGATCAGCAACCGATTTGGTTTGACCGAGTCGGATGCCGTGTTGGCCGCACCCGCAACCGGTGTGGGTGTACCACCATAGTTGGCACACCTGTGTGACTTAGATCCAAAGTCACCCAGCAATCTAGCCAGGGTGTGCGTATGACACAAATGGATGGTTGAGAGAAAAAGAAGGAGAAACAGGTTTGGGCTAATATTAGATGATAAAAATACTCATTACCTTTTTTCTCCTTGTTTTCCTTCTAATCATCCATTATGATAGATCAGTTGGTCTTTGATTAAATGGCTGGGTGACTTTGAAATGCCATAGTCACCATTCAAATTTCCTATATATATATATATATATATATATATATATATATATATGTATATATATAGAAGTATGTGCATTTAAATTACGGCGTAAAAGTACAACCATATAAACTATAAACTGCTGGATCCACAACGCATCTTGTGGGCACCTGACCTGTGTGTAGCAACCATTTTGCAGCACCCATGTGACACCAGTGCCACGTGAAAATGAGTTTCAAAAAGCGGAACTGTTACCTGTATGGTTTTCTCAATCTCTTCGATGAAATGGAAGTGGTATCTTCTACGTTTAAGAATCAAATATTGTAGTTGTTTTATTCGTAATGTATTTGCTTCAATCCTTGTATGACTTGCTTTTCTTGTGAACCTTGTTATGTTATGAAATTGGAAACTTTCTTTCTTCCTTTGATACCATTCCTTGCATAAAGGACTAAGCAATGGGGAGATTTATATTCCTGAAAGGCAACTGTCCTTTGCACAATGAAAAAAAGAAGACCTCAATATTCGGAGTGGTGGTTCACTATTTTGTTTGGTTGGAGGGTTTTTATGTGTAATTCGACAAACTTATTGTAATGCAACTAGCTGACACTGGTGTACCAAGAATGTAAGGCCACTGGTTTCAATGGGATGATATAGAACACGTTTTCTCTGAGAATTTTGCGAAACGTATCCAACTTTTGGTGGTAGACACAGGCACGCCCAACTTCTGAATGGTACTTCATTTAAACCTCTTTTCATGTAATCACACGGTTAGAGCAACATATTCAAACATGCTGAGTTTTTGTTGCCCTTTGAAGGTTTGTTGTGCTCTTTGTAGAACTTTCCTTTGCTTGGTTCGTCAGTTATCATTTGAAGTTAGTGAAATGATTTAGGTACCTTTTATCAGTTCTGTAGACATAAGGTCATCTGCTTGAACTGTTGTTCTGTCTAACTTGTCATGTATTTTAGGATATGACTATCAGGGAGGCACTGATGAGAGCTGAAAAATCATTGAAGTTGAGTAAACGGAAGGATTGGTATAAGATTCTTGGAATTCCCAAAACTGCCTCTGTTGCAGAGATCAAACGGGCATATAAAAAACTTGCTTTACAGTGGCATCCTGACAAAAATGTGGATAACAGAGAGGAAGCAGAGGCCAAGTTTCGTGAAATAGCGGAGGCTTATGAGGTATTATCTTACCTGCTTTGTGGCTTAGATTTGTTCTAGTGAAAGTATCCAATTTTTTTTTCCCAAAATGGACGAAGTTCTATGAAAATTCACAGTTTTCCTTTGGATGTGTTTACATTTTTCTTTTTATGGTTCCAATGCACCGCAGGTGCTTGGGGATGAAGAAAAGCG
Source organism: Nymphaea colorata (assembly GCF_008831285.2). Classification (NCBI taxonomy): domain Eukaryota; kingdom Viridiplantae; phylum Streptophyta; class Magnoliopsida; order Nymphaeales; family Nymphaeaceae; genus Nymphaea; species Nymphaea colorata. The sequence goes on from NC_045142.1 coordinate 19,218,777, forward strand.
TGTGAGGTATGACAGAGGTGAGGACTTGGAGAGCACGGGTATGGGTGGAGGGGGCTTTAATCCTTTTGCTGGTGGTGGACAACAATTTACGTTCCATTTTGATGGTGGCTTTCCTGGTGGAGGTTTTCCTGGTGGATTCCAATTCAATTTCTGAGATAGTTAAAATAGGTTCCCTTGGATTTTGATAAAAGGAAGCTGACTATATTAGATGGAAGAACTCGTAGATATTGGATTGGAAAACGTGCATCCAACTGCTAACAATCAAGTCATAGCTCGTAAGTTTTCACAAGCATGGAGGGAGGTGTACATGCAACACGTAGGTGAGGCTAGAGAGTGCGGGAGCTTCTCAAGACCAGCAGATTGCAGTTCTTGCTGTCTTTTCCTTCTACTTGAGTCTCCTTTTTCTACCATTTTCCATCAAAAGATGTAAGGGTGGGCGGGGGGCTTCCAATAGATAGTGCCAAATTACAATCGAACGATTATTTGGCATCGCTTCTGTATAACAGAACCTGCATTTTGTTTATTCATTGGATCTCATGAGTTTTCGAAGGCAAACTCATGCACGTGTTGATTTGCCGTCTGTGTTTCTTTAATTAAGAATATCCGATAATATTTCTTCTCCCATGAAATTCTTTGAATAGAATTTTACCGGAAATTATGAATGTCTCTGCATGCGTGTATGGCACAAGGAAGTTTCGGGTATAAAAAAGGTTTGGTTTGGAACAACAGGACCAAGCATGAAACTGTTTGCGCCTATTCCATAGGTTCCCTTGCGTTTTGATATTAAGGTTGCGTTTGATTACCTCATATCTTAGATCTGAGGTCGGATCTGATTTTTAGATCCTCAGTTTAACAAGTAGAGAATCTCAAGTCCGTGGATTTTTAGATCGCAAGGGAGTGGGTCTCTGATCTCGTGCACGGATCTTCATCCATGCGGGAGCCACTGGTGGGAGATCTTCCAGACGAGAGAGGAAGGAAGAGGCTGGCCGGGAGTTTTGAGCTGTGAAAAACCCTTGATCAGTGAAGGGTTAAGCGGGAGAGATGGGGAGGTTGGTTGGATGCGTGTTTACCCTCAATTGGCAATAGAGAGAGGTCGAAACCCTAGGAAGGGAATCTGTCCAACTCCAGTTTCCCTCTTCCCCTTTCCTCGCGTCCTGACACTACTCTCTCTCTCTCTCTCTCTCTCTCTCTCTTTTTGTGACGGTTTTCCTCATCTCATTTTTGCTTTTCCCTCTTTTAGCGTCCTTTTTTCTGTTCATACAACTCGTGTGAAGCATTGAATCTTGACCGGATCTTTTTTCTTGCACAAGCTAGAGATTCTCTTGGGAGAGATCGCCGTGGTGAGCTGTAACTTACTATTAACGTTGTAGCTTATCCTGCATCGATGCAGTAAACCCAGTTTTGTCTACTATATATATATATATATATATATATATATTAGTTGACTGAAAATTGAATACGAAAATATTGATATTTTTCCCCCTTAAAAGGGGTAAATCTGATCTTTTCTATAAATGAAGAAGACTAATTTCTTTACTTCGTTTCCTTCCCCCATTGGTTTTCCTTCTCTTTTACCTCATTTTGTTATTTATCTTTCCCTCTTACTGCGGCCATTTGGTTATGTTTTTTCTTATTTTCTTCCCTTCTGGGTGCAGTGAGAGTTTGAAAGCTATAGATCCTACGCTGAGATTTCTTTGTTTGTTGTTTAGGCTTCCTCTTGCCATTGTATTTTGCCTTGCTGTCTGTTTCCTCTAAAAAGATTGAGTTCAAAAGCTTCTTGGTTTTAGTTTCTGTGAACCTTCTATCATTCTTTTCTTCGGTTTCCCATTCTCAGTTGCTGTATTCTAAGTACTAAAGGAGTCCGATGCTTTTTGAGAGTTGCATTTGAGCTGTTGATTGTTCTTGAGCAAAAAGTGCTATTTTATGTTCGTCTGATTTGTTTTATGAATCTTGTATGAGATTATATGCTTCCCGTGGGGGATCTGAAAAGTTTTGCTGTTTCTGCTTTTAATTCTCTTTCTCTTATACAGCCATATTTGCCACTACAAAACATTTACTCTCTTTTTGGCTGAAGCAGCAAAGTCTATTCTTTTCAAATGTTTGTCTTTATAGGCTCAAAAATTGCTTTCATATTGGTCAATTAGAGGATCTTATCTTTGGATGTTTGTCCGGGACTAAGTTTCCCGTCTCAAAAACTCATTGTCTACTGCTGTGCGCAAGATTCTTTGATTAGGTGCTTGTGTGGTGATATTGACATTCTGATATGTTATATCCTAATCGATTGGTTCATCGCTTTTGCACTTTCTATAAAGTTTGCCTTAATTCTTTTGTTTAGGGCCTCATTTTAATGTTTCATACATGCAATTGGGACAAATAACGTAAAAATGTCCTTTTTAGAAAATCAAAACAAGTTTGACTTATAGAAGCCGTTTGCTTTGTTTTCAAGGACCACGATATCTATAATGTCAATTTCCAAGGCCTGAACTTTTGTGTAGACTCAGCTTTCTTTTCTTCTTGCCCTTTTAGTAGCCACAGGTGATTCTTTCTACTGAATCATGATAATAGATTGATTATGGCTCCAATAGATGCATCAAGGAGGAAGGATCATGTTTATTGGCGGGTAGGACTCATGAAAGAACTACATCCTGGAGGTTGTTTCACCTCAACAGGGTTACCACTGGATGATCTAATCTGCTTCAAAGAATTTCGGCAGGTAGCGTTTTCTGACTAAATGCCTATGGCAGCTCTTCTTTTGAAAAAACAGTTCTCTTCTGAAGTTTTTGCGACATCCCCATAAAGCCATAAGCCTAGTTTGAACTTGTTCAACATGTTGCTAGTAAAGCTTCTTTAAGATAAGGACGATGAACCGTATGTGTCGGTTTCCAAAGTTCCAGAGTCTCAAGGACTAGAAAAGAACGGTGATCCTTAACCTTTGGTCCCTCCCTAACTTCTCTAACTCTGTTTTGGCAGAGCGACCGAGTCCCATTACGTGTGCTATAATCAAACACCCGTCTGAAAGCTCAGGTTTTCATGCTGCTAGCTTGTTTCTTGAGAGAGTATAAGGTTTTTGACTCTCTGAATAAGCTGCAATATTATTACAAGTTACACTAATTAATCTTTATGTATATTAATTTGCTATGCTTGTGCGATATTAGGGCATTGAAGTAAATATGCATGTTGTACATTCTTTGTCACAAAGGTCAATATTGAAAGTTGATATATTGGTCGCAGAGTCCATCCCCCAGCATATATATGCTCGTGGCGTTACACGGTGACACGCAAACTTGCTCTTAGAAAACCCCTCTCCAAGGTTTTCAACATAGAAACCTCGGTAGTTGCCAAGGGTTTCAACAAACATCAATTCTTGGCAAGAACCAGGGTTTCAACAGAGATTGGCTGAGGATTTTAGCAGATAAAAACCCTCACTAAGGGCATCAACACAAAACCCTCAACGGTTGCTGAAGGGAAAAGCCTGTCATTTGATTGGCTCAAGCTTCATTTAACGTTAGTCAGTGTGTTAATAGTAAGCCTTCCCACCTGCACAAACTTCTCGATTCTCCCAAATGTCTGCCTGCGAGGAGGGTGGGGTGCAATCCTACCATCAGTGGAAACAACCTATCAAATGCTCTGCTCGCTTATTATGACAAGCAATTGTGATATACTCTTGATTGTGGAAGAGCAATGAAGTCATGACCACGAAGGGTTGGTGTCATTTCTAGACACCCTTGTTGATGACCACAAGGGTTTCTAGAGAAAAGAAACGCATCGTCGATAGCCGAGATATGAGAGAGAGAGAGAGAGAGAGAGAGAGAGAGAGAGAGAACCTGCTAGCTGCTGCCTGTGTTGCGTCAGGGAGGCATGGTCAGTCGAAGTCTAAGAGAGTGAGAAATTTGGCTAACGTTCTAAAAAACTTGGTCCACAGGATTAGAGTTACACGAATACATCATTCAACCAATGATGAAAGAAGAGATAGAAACTCTTCACTTCGATGCCAAGTTATGTATTAAGTCTCCACTTTGATGCCAGGTTGTGTATTTTTAGACAGTAGTGTACTATTTGTGAAACATGGTGTGCAGTGGTTGATAGTGTGATCATGCATCTCCTATATAGTTCGCATTACGAACGTCCCATTAGTCCATCAGAAGACGAAAAGCCATGTATGCATAAGATTAACCACTTGTTATTGGCAATTGACGAAGGACCTCTTAAAAGATCCCATAGAAGAGATTAAGGGTGCCTAGACATGGCACGTTATGGACCGGGTTCCTGATGAGTCCAATCACAAGTCCTTGATCTTTTATGTTCTTACTCATTAATAATAAGTTTTTTAGATAGCGCAAATCTTTGAAATTATATTGACTAGGTGATCAACTGATTTAAATGGTGCCGGGAAAAGAAACACGTGGACCATATGTAGGCATGAACACAAGTAGAGTCGAGCCTGAGCTAGGCCAGCTCCAGCTTGGCTAGACTCATGAAACCTCGAGCTCGAGATCAGCTTGAACTCGAGTCGAACTCTATAGAAGAAACTCGAGCTCGACTTGATAGTACAGTGCCAAGCCTGAGATCGACTCAATAGTACAGTATCAAGCCCAAGATCGACTCAATGGGCTCAATAAACTTGTTTCTGCTTGAGATCGACTCAATGGGCTCAATAAACTTGTTTCTGTCTAATTGTTCTCATCTTCTTGTTCGTTAACCTCATTGAGCTCGTTTGAAGGTCATTGAAATGAGCTTAATGAAGCTCGTTAACACAATGAATTTACTTTTTTTTTTCCTGTATAACTTTTTAAAGTTATGATTTGTTTTGATGCCATTGCAAGATAAAGAATAATTTGAAGTCCGTATCTCATTGTAGAGCTCCACATGTCTATTGTCCAAAAACTAATAAAACTGGTACATCCATACATGGATTTTGGATTGAAGTTTAAAATAAATAAGAATTCAACAAACAACTGGTTGAATATCACTACACCAGTTGTTTCTCCAGTAAAAGACATCCATTGCCAGGGGCTTGGGGTCAGCAGAATAGCAAACAAACTTAATTTACATATCTCAGGTAACATATCAAAAACAAACAAATGAATGAAAAACAGAGAACATATGATGGTACGTGGTAGAGCAACATGCAGTGAAGCTATAAGGGTTGGTAGTTCTCAAGGCAATGCTGAAGAGAACACCAATGAAATGTACAGAGAGAAGAAGAAGAACCACCTGAACAGCCTACAGAACAGGGGAAAGAGTGTCAAAAGCTGTGTAACACTTGGATTAAAAGATTGCTCTAGTATTCAAATATTTCCAGCTTCATGCGGGGACTGGAACAACAATCAAACCCATCCCTTTGGAAAAAGAAAACAATTTATCATCCACTAATAATATATTCTTTCTAATTCCTTATTGTTTCAACCAATGTTATAAAAGGCGTAGCGTATCGCGTATCGGTCGGGCCGACCTATACGCCGTATCGTAACGTATCGTAAACGTAGCGTAACGTATCGTAAAATTAATTTTTTAATTTTAAAAAATATTTAAAAATCAGAAAAAATAGACAAAAATTCTCAAAAATCTGAAAACAATGAACAAAAAATCAGAAATCAAGAAAAATAAAAAATGTATTCAAATATAAAAAAGATCATCATACATAAGGAACATTCATGTGTATACTATCAACAACACATTCAAAAATAAGAAATCAAATATTCAAATTAACATAATAAGCATCTATCACAATTTTAAACTTGAAAATTTTATAAAATTTGAGGACTTAGAGTCTTAAGTCTTGGAGTTTTAGGACTTAGATTACATCAGAATTTTATAAGTTCAAACATACAGTTATCATATTTCATGATTCAACGATGATATCTCTCAAATCGATAAATCATCGGTTAATTTTTATGAAAATACGCAAAATTTCTCCCTCCTATGTCTATTGGAGTCTTTAAATACAAGAAGAGAGAGAGGAATGAGTGTTTAAACTTTTAAAAAATAAAGAATTTTATGTTTTCTCCCGTATCGTACGATACGGCCGATACGGGTACGATACGCACGCGTATCGTGTATTGAACATGTATCGTATAGGTTTCTTCGACCTATACGATCCGTATCGTACGATACGCGTGCGTATCGTACGATACGGATAACATTGGTTTCAACTGCTTTTTTAGTCTTCCTCCTCTCATTGTGGAGATACAATGTCTCAACATTAATCATACACTGGAAGTTTGAAAGCATGCATCACCCAATTAAGCACCAAAAACCTTCATGGGAGTCATGCAGCAACAACTTGGTATAAATTAGGCTTAGACTACATAACTACATTATCTGGCATGAAACTGTGAAAGCTGAAAAGATCACGCAACCCAATAAACAGACTAAGAATCATTTTCTGAAAGCAAATTCTTAGCATCCATTTAGTGCATATTCCACACTATGCTTTTCTGTTTAAACTTTAGCTTTAAGTGAACTTGGATGAACAATCATTTTCTTGAAAACAGAATGGCTCATGATGACATAACGCATACATATACATAAGAGCATAAGAGCTCAGAAGCACATAACCACATAGATAATTTGACCCAGACATGCATCCAAATTCATAAAGCATCATACGGTAGTAATACAATATTTAAAATAAAAAAATCACTAGACGTGTATGCCTGATCAGAATGACCTCAGGAGTCAAATAAGCTACTTTTCTGATGCTTTTAATTTCTACAGCATGCATTTGAACGTTAATTAGCACACTATGCTGCCTGTCTCTGATGAAAGGTATTTTTCTTACAAAATACATATTCAACAAAAAGATTCAGTAAAAAGTAAAGTTCAGCCTTCAAGCCAAATGAAACTAACAAAATGGAACAATTACCTAACCAAAGAGAACTTAGGGAACTTGAACTAAAAACAGAGAGAAAATAACCACAAGCAATGTGAAGGAAAGAGAACATCAAAAGTCAAGAAATCAGTTTCTTTTATCTGAAACGTCTCCCTTAGATAATTCAACCGAGAAAGCAGAATCCTGAAAATGCAGATGCAAAAAGGGCCCTTAACATGGAATGCAACAACCTTAAGTCTTAGCCACTACTACTCCACTTAGTCCAAAGTATCACAGAGAAAAACAAAAAGAAAATATTAGCCATTTTCACATTAATATAACAAGGTTAAAACTTAAGCATGTTGAATACATGAAGGGGCTAGCCTTGACTTCCTAATACGCTCTATGGGGAAAACACTTTACAGACCAACCTGCTTTGTGAATCTGAAATGGAATCCCAAATATGATTATAAGCCTCCCAAAGTGAACAAAATCGATACCATCCTTATCTTTTTTCCATCGACAGACATCGTAACAGTGATGCGCCGATGGGCGATGGTTGCCGGTGAAAGAGAAAAGGGATCAATACCTTCTTTATTTTTTCCATCGGAAGCCATCGTAAACAGTGACGGGCCCATGGGCAATGGCTGCTGGTGGAATAGAAAAGGGAGCACGAGGCGGCGAGAGACTCTTCGCAGTTCGTCTACCGCCTACCCCTCATCAGAGAGAGAAAGAGGGAATTTAAGAGAGATACCTGATGCTTCACGGAGTGACGACCGACCGGGGATGCTAGAGGAGTCACTGGAGCTGCTAAGCTAAGGACGCCAAACTGGAGGTCGACCGTCAGAGACTCGGGAGCAGCGGCAGTCAGGGACAACGGGAGTGATGGACTCGAAAGAGGTTGGAGCGACGGGGCGTTTGAGTTCCCGCCGTCAACCCGATGAGTCTTTTTTTCTTTTTAATTTTTTTTTACTAATTTGAAAATCAGTTTAGTATTAAAAAACGAGTCGATACGAACCAGAAAATCACAACAATTAGAACCATTCGACCGAGTTCAGGGAACTCAAACTCGACGCGGCTATATAAATAAGTCGAGTCATGAACAATGACCCGGCTCGAGCTCTAGTCCAAGCTTGACGAGTCAAGGTTGAGCGTCGTTCCGGCATTCTTTTCGGCTCTTTCATTTTTCCCCACTCTCTCTTCCGATCTGGTTCAACTATCCGGGGCCGCAGTATTTTAGCACATCCATGAGATGAATCAAGTGTGGCGTAAGCGTCGGCCTTGTGCATTGGCTGAAAGAGCCCCAGCCATAATCGCGGTGTGGTTGGCTGCACGGATGTTTGTTTAGACCTTGCCCATAATGGCTGCAGAGCAATCCGGCGTTTGGCAAGGTTGGTCATGGAATGCCTTCTCGTGCATCTTCTTGATGTTCGCGTTTATGGCCTGCCATTCCGTTCTTTCTTTATCATTTTGGTAATTGATGGGGAAGAGATTCTGCAGGAAATTGTGAGGGTGGCAAACCCATCGTCCTGATCCTAGTGGGAGCTCCCGGTAGCGGGAAGTCTACCTTCTGCAATAACGTCATGAAGGGTGCTTTGAGGCAATGGGTTCGCGTCTGTCAGGTAAGTACATCCCCTTTTTCTTATTTTTCCTTGTTGCCCATGGTGGGATTTGGCGGCTCTTCCGACAGGTGGATTTGATCATCTTTATGTTTGTGGGTTTTTCTTGAACTTTCGTGTTTGATGGATTTTGTTGGGTTTTGTTTGTGGTTAAATGTTTGTTCTTTCATTGAACACTTGAATTCGAGGTCTGCCGTTTCTGCAGAGGCCCAGAGGTTTTATTTCTTTATTGGGCTATCGTCTCTGATCGATTTTGGTGTGCTTTCCAAGCTAAGCAGTTGCCCAGTTAGTGGATTAGATGAGGAATAACTATTCTTTGTTCAGAGATGCTACGTGCTACTTATTGACCATATGTCCCGAGTTGATGGTGAACTACTAGTTTTTTACTTTATATTGCTGATTGGAACATGCCTGTTGTACGAAAAGCCGTTTACAGTTTTTCCACAATATTTTTAAGCAACCTGAGTTTTTTTCCCCAAGCTGTGGATTTAATGGGTCAACTTCATGCGAGCATGCCAATTTCATGGATGTACTATCATCTTTAGAACTCCGTGTCCATCATATTTGGCTTCAACAAATTATTGTGGAACTTGGCTGATAGACATGAGTGGCTGATATGGGCTAATAATACATGTGTGGAGACTAAAAAGGTCTCAAGGATGAAAGTAATGTGCCAAGTCTATCATACGATGCTCTAGCCACTTGTTTCAAAGTCAAACTGTAGAGAGCTTTATTGATCTTACAAATATGATGTGGCTTGGTTTGATCTAGAAAGTCTACTGGTTTTTATGATGAAACTGCCTCTTGGAGACATCCACATAAGAAGGTTGTTTAACACCGAGTTGATGAATATCCCAATTATAATGTAGAGCAAGAGACAACATAATTCCACCGACAGTGGGCTTAACAATGGATGAGAAAAGTTCAACAAAGTCAATTTCAAGTATTCTATCAAACAATTAGGCAACTAATATAGTTTTTGTCTTTCAAGAGAGCCATTGCTCTTCAATTTTATTTTTAAAAACTCATTTACTTCCGCATGGTTCATCTCTTTAGTATGGGGAACCGAAAAGCTAAGGATTGTTAATTGGAAGGGTCTCACTCATAGTGTTGACCCATCCAATGTGTGAAAGAGCAACCTTAAGAGCCTGTGGTTCACTAGGAATGGAGGGTACCATAAGGGATTGGGCTTAGCAATTCTGGCCTTAAATTAGTCCTATTGACCATGTAATCCATATTCAAACCAGTACGCACATTTTTCTATAATAGACCCTTCAGTAGTATCTTCATTAATATTTTGACTTGCATCATGCATTTGGTTAGCTTCCTTTGTTGGTCATCAACTCATCATAATCATTTTTGCTGATTTGATGATGAGATACTTGAACTGATTTAAGTGTAGGTTCACTAGTCATAAGATGGTTGGAAACATAGTGATTTGCCTTAATCATATTACTTAGCCATGATATAATTCACTGTACCAGTGTCCATGAACCATGCCTGATCTGTTCCTCCTGAAACTCTCATAGTGGCCAAAACTTTTGCAATATCGTCAGCTTGAAAGGCTTGACTAAAATGGTAACAGTATAAGGTGTTGGTATGTTCCTCCCCTTACAGGGATTCTGATTCTGCTGCTTTTAGTTTCCTTGTCTTTGATATGATCCATTCTGATTATTTTTGTCATTGTTATCAGCTTGAGTAAAAAAATCACAACCAGTAGAATTAAATTGTTCTCTGTGATTGTTGAATCTGAATTTTTGGTTTCTCTCCCACTAAGCAATGAGGGAAATGTTATAAATGACGCACATTAGCAGAATATAATGACCTCATAGTCTCATGGCTTTGGGGTAAGGCTACGACTGCTTTGTGACTGGGTTTGGTGGTTTCAGCATTGTTGTTACAATACCTCATATCCACTTTTGTGACCATTTGAGATCTATGTCACACAAACTCTTCAAAAAAGGAGTTGCACCAGTGTCGACACGAGGCTGGTGCTGGTGCTGATATGGGTGCAGCTCCAACACACACCGCAACTGCATCATTTCTTATGCATGTTCAAAATATTTTCTATTTATTTTTTTTTCTTCTCTCTGTCCTTTTTTTATGTACTGTAATAAAAGTAAAAAGAAAGGACAGATTAAGCTAAGAAACAAACTAAAATTATATACATTATGAATACATATATATATATGTATATATAATAAATGTATTATATACATACACCTCGCTGCACCCTCGCACTGTGCCGGCACCTGCATCTGCACCCGCGCCCTGCACTCATGTGACATAGTTTGAGATCAAAATGCTTTGTTATGATGAGTAACTGGTTGTGGGTAGGGGGTCGACCTCCTTGCTGTTGGGTAAGGAATCTGCCCCTTTTGCCTGCACCCACGTCTTGCAGGTTACCTCCACGCATGATAACCGACTGTCTGGCAGCTAACGGCACCAATGGAGGTCAGGGTAGCATAGGAAAAGGTACCCAAGGCGTCAATGCTTCTTCACATGGTCCCTAGGAATAGGATAGTCGATGTTGAACACTATGAACAACAAAAGAAAGGCGTTTTTTTGGCTATTTCACCTGTCATCGGTAAGATGATTTGAATCTCCAGTTGAAGCTGCTCACTTCCAGCATTGGGCATACCTCTCCATGGGTTTCTAACATCAGTTCTGTGCAAATGACCATCTTCAGTTGGTACGCGCAATGTAACATCCAGCTTCTTAGCATCAGAAACAGTTTATGAGTTACAATTTTTGCCCTAAAAGTTCTTGAACCCTACTGTGTTTCTGTGTGAGTATTGCTAAGACATTACATCAGAATTTGAAACTAATAATACATATAAAAAGTGTACAACTTAGAACCAGATGGAAAATGGATGTCTGATGGTTACAAAATTTGCAGTCAAACTAGAGTTTAAGACTCTAAAATAGTTCAAGACCTAGTAAGAGGGGGTATTATGGTCATTGGTCAGTGGCAAACTTGTAATTTTCAACCATGACCAGGGGTAGATTAGTAATTGGCTAATCAAGATTAAATTATGGTAATCATGATTAAGTTTAGTTACTGATAGTTTAAGAGCTTAAGTACCCAATTAATGAGGGATTAGATCTCTTAAACTAAGATTAGACATTAAGCTAAACCTGAAACTAATCATTTAAATCTAATTAAACAAAATATATTATTGTTTTTTCTAAACCTCCTCAAGATAGGATAATATAAAGTATAATACATTGTCACAGAAAACGCGTATTAATAAAAAAAAAAACGCGTTAAATTCACCAAAAAGCAGTCCTGCGAATTAAACGGCAATTAGACACATTAAAAAAAAACATTAAAAAATAAAAAATACGTATTATACCCGTTTTTTATGTTTTTTAAACTATCGCACAATTTTTTTTTAAAGTGCGAGATGTATTTTAAAATAATGGCACCGCATGTAATATTGAAGAAAAGTTGGTTTATTTTAAACTTGATCACCCCTTTTAATGACAAAAATGTACTTTTAGGTAGAAAAAGAGGGCTTAGGTTAAAATCGAAATCCTCATTCTCGTTTTCTCATTCGGATGGAACTTGAAAGTGGACTTTGAAGTTGAGAGGAGAGTCGCCGGACGGATGAACGCTGAGAGGGGTCGACGGGAGTCGCCGGAGGCTAACGGGAGTCGAGTATCGACAGTTGTCACATGGGTGCGGGTACGGTACGGGTACGGGTATGGCGATTTTGTAAATTATGGGTACGCGGATACGGCAAATTTTTAAATTCTAAAAAATGATCAAATAAAAAAAAACATTAATAGTCTTATAATCTACAAAAAATCTCAAAATTAAAGAAAAATGAGAGGAAAATATAGAATCTTATTGGAAGGGAAATATAAAAGAAGGAAAATAAAAAATTAGAGAAAAAATTAAGTTTGAAAATATAATTTTAAAAATTTTAAAATGCAGCCGTACCCGTACCCGTGTCACCGTACCCACTTACCCGACACGGGTACCTGAGCAAAACAGACATACCTGTGTCACACAGATCGACGGGAGTCGCCGGAGGCTGACGGTAATCGCCAGAGGCTGATGAGAGTCAAGCATCAACGGTTTGTCTCTTCATTTTATGGGACCTAAGCTAGCTTGTTATAAACTTATAATCTGTTTGTTGGTTAGTCGAGCATCAATGGTGTTGGGACGTAAGTTAGCTCTTTTTTATACTTTTATTATGTTAGAAACTTAGAATCGTGCAGTAATAGGCTGTAACAGCTAGGAAAAGTAATTGTGCAGTGTTCAGCTCTGTTTTATTCATCTTTATCTTTTTTTGCAAGCTGTAACATGATTTCAGCTGTAGATTTATAGATAATTAGATATATATACTTCATAATTGCAAGTCCTTTGAACGAAGTTCTTTAATTCTTTCTTAATTTGTTAACTTGTTGAATGGTTTAGGTGGTGTATTTTTAATCATCCCTAAAGGCAAAGATATATTCTGGAAACATGGAGAATTAAATGAAGAATGAAAATTGGTTTGCAATTTTTGTGGAGAACAATATGCAGGAGAAATCACCCTGGTTAAGTATCATTTATCAGGCCTTCAATGTCATGATGTTGTCATATGTCAGAATTTGCTAGAAAGTATCAAACAAATGGCACTAAACGCTTGTCAAGATATTAACGAGAGGCCTACAAAAAAGGGAAAAATGCAAAGCTACCTAATAAGTTCAAGTGGAAGTGGAGCATACTTAGGTTCTTCCAGTTCAAACTCATTTACTAAAGGATGAGGACAACACCAAACAATTTCAATCATGTTCAAAAAACAAGAAAAAGATGATATTGATAGGCTCCTTTTTAAAGCTATGACTATGAACAATCTACCAATCAACTTACTTCAATCGAATGATTTTAAGAATTTTGTTGTTGCTGTTTCACAGCATGGCCCAGGATATTTCCCACCAAGTAGTGAAACAGCGAGAAGTCTACTAGATGATGCAAGGAAAGAGGTTGAAGCATATATTGAAGAAACAAAAGCTACATGGGCACAATTTAGGTGTACTATTATGTCAAATATTTAGAAGGATACAATAGAAGCAGATCATACATAAATTTGTTGGTAAGTTGTCCAATAGGTACGATATTTTGGTTGTAGAAGGTTCCTAAAAGTGCATAACTTATAACTGAATTTTTATCTTCAGCTATTGAAGAAATGGGGCCAAAAAATGTTATATAGATTATGACAGACAATGGAAGCAATTACAAAAAGGCAAAACTTGTCCTTGAAGAAAGGTATTCAAATATTTTTACTACATCATGTGCTGCTCATTGCATTGATTTAATGCTTGAAGATATTGATACTTTGGAAAATGTAGCATCTAACATGACAAAAGCTAGACAAATTGTCAAATTCATATACAATAAGCAGCAAGCTTTAGATATAATGAGAATTTACACAAAGGGAAAAGAGTTGAAAAGGTCAAGTGCAACAAGGTTTGCTTCTCATTTCATTTGTTTACATTCTATTTTAAAACAAGAAGAAAATTTGAGGTTTATGCTTGCCTCCAATGGTTGGAGCCTTGTAGAAGAAGAAGTGGAAAAAGATCATCCAAGAGAGATTACATATCTTATTCAAAATGAAGATTTTTGGAATATGGGAAAAGAATTAATCATGTTTGTTGAACCGTTGGTGAAAGTATTGAAAATGGTAGATGGAGAAGGAGCCACTATGGGATATTTGTATGAGGCACTTGATAGAGCTAAAGAAGTTGTAAAGACTGCAAGTAAGGACAACAAGGAAAAATATATGCCATATTGAAAAATAATTAATAGGAGATGAAATCGTAACTTGCGCAATCCAATACATGCTACAACTGCTTTTTTAAGTCCTCATTTATTTTGGAATAAAATGGAAAAAATGGATGAAGAAGTTCATGAGGGTTTGGACATAGTGACAAAAAAACTTGTTCGTCGTGAAGATTATTCTGAACTAGCTAATGAGTTGGTCAAATATCATAATAAAAATCCTACATTGTTTAGCGGGGGATTAGCCATGACTGTTATTCATACTGCGCATCTACGTGTCTCAGACTCTCATTTTATTGGTTTTTCTTTCTATGTTTTCAACATTGATGATTGGTTATGCACTTATAATTTTAAATTTTGTTTTGTTTTTTAATTATGTTAGGGATTTAGTGGGAGATGTTCGGTTCTTTTGTTCTTGTGTTTCAAGGTATAGCAATCAAAATTTTAAGCCAATGTTGTAAAAAGCGTATCGTAAGCCGTATCGGTCTGGCTTTAAGATACGCTGTATCGTAACATATCGTATTTAAAAAAAAATCAGAAAAAATATAAGAAATTCTCAAAAAATAATAAAAAATCAATAAAAATTACCGTATCGTACAGAATCGTAACCATATCGTAATGTATCATAACCGTATCGTACGTATCGTAACCGTATCGTAGCCGTATCGTATCGCATTGTACGATACGGCCCCGCATCGTATCGCATTTTTGAAACGCGACGATACGTATGTATCGTATCGCATTTTTGAAACGCGACGATACGTATTGTACGATACGGCCCCGTATCGTACGATACGGCCCCGTATCGTACGATACGGCCCCGTATCGTACGATACGGCCCCGTATCGTACGATACGTACAACACTGCATGCAGTGCATCAGCCTGTGAAAGAAATTGGAGTGCATTTGATGCTGCTAACACGAAGAAAAGAAACAATCTTGCTCCATCAAGATTAACAAATTTGGTCTGAAGAAGAAAATTTAAATATTGATATGGCAAACTTATCTTAAGATTCAGAAGACGAAAATATTGATGAAAGTGAAAGACAAAGAACTTCAAGGTGTACAAGAAATGAAGAAAATGACTCCACTTCTTGGGATGAAGACTAGGACATGTTTTTTTCATTTTCTAAGTGAATAATGACTTCATTTGTGTTATAAAGCCATGAAGGCAATAAACTTTTGTTAGTTATGTATTTGACAGACTGTTAGTTTTTATTTTCTAATTTTAATTTGTTGCTTATTTAGTCATTTTTCAATGTTTTTTTAATTTCTCATTTATTTTATTTTTATATAATTGTCAGGATTTTTTATTTATTTTTTAAGGATTTGCTGAGATTTTCCCAAGATATTCTCGAGATATACAACTTTGCTGTATTATACCCGAGAAATTCCTCGCCGTATAATACTTTACACGCTTTTTGTGACAATGGTATAATATAATAAATGATATATTAATGATTTTTTTCATTTTATTATTTTTGAGAATATAAAATTGGTCGTACCCGCGTACCCACAATTTTCAAAATTGTTGTATCCGAACCCGTACCGCCATACCCAAACCCGTACCGTACCCGCACCCATGTGACATAGTTGAGACAATTATAATTGATATCAGGATCATATATTAACAAGAGGAAACAGGAAAAACAAAATTCTGCTGGCCTCTGTAAGCCTAAGTCCTCCATGTTTAGTTACACTTTTGTCTCTTATTGTCTGCACTCTGCAGCATTCTTTCCACCAGTCAGTTTCTGGTCCTATGCTGGATTTTTAGGTGAGGAATGTCTAATGTGGTAAGTTTTGATTCCCTTTCAAAGACATATATCTTCAAATCTAGTTCACCATCTTGTTAAAGTTTGTTTCTTTTCTTGTTTGATGTAATATTAAAAACCTATTGCCTCGAGACCTGACTCATCCGTTCTTGACTCATGACTTGGTGGGTAAAGCCGATGACTCAAGTATAGATATACACCAAATTATTTCCAACTCTATTGAAGTAGTGAGTATGGTTCGATCCACAGGGAACATGATTAAAGATATGAAATAACTCCCACACTTAACTTTATTCATCAACTAGTGTGTATCCTAATAGAATAAATCAAAGTAACTCTTACAAATCAAAACATCAAAGATAGGTCCATACACTAGAAAATCAAAGATAATCCTAAGCTACTTCTTCTTAATGACCCCATGCTAATGTTTCATGCACTAGTTGTGCACCACGCATGCCAGAGCATCAACAAAGCCTGAAGAATAAAGAAAGTAATGTTAGTTAGGGCATAACCTAGGTCAATAAAAAACAAAATAATAACAAATGCTATAAATTTCTTTCTAAACCATCACTAAACTTTCCTAATCCTAAGTATAAAGAAATGAACTAGCACTAACACATACTATCAATGAAAAAGGTGCCATATGATAGCTGACACTTCGAGGAATCAACCCAGAATATGCATGAGAATTGCCATAAAAAGAACGTAAAGTTATTAATTATATGATATGATGCATGATTCATACATAAACCATACATATCAACATGCATAGCATATGATGGTATCCATGTATATGCATGTTTCTACATGTATTTCTATGCATAAAATATGTTAAATGGCATGCGTGAATCCCTAACTAATAATGGTATAATGATGTGAGATGATGTCACCTACTATATGCATGAGGATGGCATATGTGTGTTTAATATGATATGTCTAACATGGAATGGCATGCTTATGAATGCATTTATATGTATATGCATGCACATGGAATAAGATGGATGAATGATGTTATGTATATGACATGGTGCGATGACATGTCATGCCATGCTCACATGATCGGAATATGAGATATTGAGATGTATGTATGTTATATGTGATGTAGCTGAACATGATAGTTGATACTATCATTTGATGTGTATATGTTTATGAGTCATGGCACGGCATGCATGAAACACATGGGCTATACATGGATGGGGGGATGAGATGTTGACCTCTATGTGACCTAATGATGTATGCATGAAGTCAATTGCCAACCTATATATGTTAGTAAACTAGTTAACTAAGTGCATGCATATCGTGTATGTTAATATTAATTAGTTAAATATTTAGCTATGTTAATTAAGATAAGAATTAAAAAATTGGATGCCGGGTGGACACTAGGGCATCCAACATGGCAGCCACATCAGCCATGGTGGAGCTCAACCACCATGGATGTCCTATCTCAGTTGTCATAGGTCAAAGAAATTAAAATCCTAAAATATATAATTTTTATGTTAACTGCCTAATTAATCAGGTCAGCAGCTTTTAAAAGTTAAAGTCTTTCCTAATGTTGATGCCATTTAGGAGCTGCCTAAATTGACATCAACCCTAGTTAGCCTCTCCGACTAATTAGGGGAGTTACCTGTTTTAAGGAGTTTCCTTTTTTCTAATTTGACTTTCTAATTCTCATATTTTGACAAATCTAACTTACCTAATTAATCACTTAAAGGTTAGAAAACAACCAATGGGGAAAGTGATCCATAGCACGCATGATTTAGAGAGAAGTCTCTAGACCACATCATCTAGAGGATCTCTCTAAAGCCCACATAAAAAAAAAAATACAAACTTATGCACTTTCTAAAAATATGTTATCTGACATAGACTAGAAAAAAATGCAACGTGGCGCATTCCTTGACTTTCTAAAATTGGAAATATTAAAATGTGTTAGTTTCCCAAATCCTCACTAATCGCATTAGGAAATTGCCATGTAACTTATTTCTGTAGTACCCCTAATCTTTCACCTAATCACACACATACCCTTACTGTCCAGCCAGTATTAGCCATGAATGAGGAAGTTATTGCAGGAAATCATGATGGTCTGCTGGAAAATGCAGAAATTTCAGCCAAGTGCAAAATGATCATGCAGCCTGAAAATCTATATGCGATGAAAATCAAAATGCAGCAAGACCATACTCTAAATCAGGTTCTGATATGCAACTCTATATATGTAAATGAATATAAGAAAAAATGCATGCTAGTGCGGCCAACTGAATGTGGACTCTAATCACACGCAGAAACCTAAAGCACATTAACTCCAACCAGCAACTACACATGCTGTTGGAACTAAAACAAAACAGATCAGAGATAAAATAAATAAAACAGATCCTAATATAACTAAAACTCAATAGAAACAGACCCTAGATCTACCCTAGAGACCACAACACTACTCTAAATAAAAAAAAATCATTACATATTTATGTACAAGAAAATTAGCAGATCATTATCTTGGAAGGAAGAGAGCTAAGCAACAGTCACAGGGCTGCTGCCGGCATCTCCCTCTTCTCTATCAATTAGTATGTGAAATATATATACGAAAAATACAGATTATATAAATTATATAGTATTATACATATGTTAGAAGGAAAATCTGATCATCCTACTTCACGCAACCTATCGGCCATTGACATTAAAGCATATATATAAAAGAATATTAGTCCGGCACAAGCCATTGATCAGTCTTCCATCCATAATTCGACCAAAGGTTTGGAGATTTAGCAAGACAATCGAACGATAACAAAAAGAAATAATGCAGAACATGATAAAATAGATATGCAATGTCCTAGAAGAAAAGGGAAGACAAGAAACACCAACCTTTGTTGATGCTCCGATGAAGGGGATGAGATGACACGTGACTCCTACGGTCTCTGGCTGCATAGTTCTATACTCTTCACACACCCCATATCATGGATGATATTATTCTTGCAGTCTCCAATAAGTTACGGGCAAAAGGAGAGGTGGAAGGAAGGAGGTGGAGTGCCGGCAGTGTGAACCCAAATTTTGCTTACACAAAAGGTGATGTCAACCTGACTTTCGCCCAAGGATCTCCTCCCAACCTGTTGCAACCTTTAAAAACAACACCCAAGTTGGGCGAAAAACACAAGAGAGATGGAAAACAAAGAAGAAGAAGAAGAGGAATGACTAACTGGGATGAGAACCCTACTTTCCTTGGTGGAGGAACAGCTTGATAATGAAAACTCTCTTGGACAAGCTTGAGGAATGAATAAGGAAGACTTAGAACTCCACTAACCAAAAAGGCAAAACATTCCTCTAGGACTTATTCTATTTGTGAAGGAAAATATGGAACTACTTTTCCCTCTTTCCAAAAGCCTCATAAACATTTGAAAATTGCTCAAAACATCAAAATTTCATTATATATCAAACTTCTATCCTATATTAAGCTACGTTTTGAGCTATTCTACATATGAATTCTTCAATATATATGCTTCTAGTGCTTGGTTTGACTTGGATCCGAATTTAAACCCATTTGACTCCTTAGATTTGGATCCGGATCTCTTGCAATGTTGCGATTCAACAAATATGTGATATTTGTCCGCATTTACCCCTATTTCACATGAAATTTAAAGCATAAACTCTTATCAATAGAAACAATGTTTAACATGATTTCTTAGTAATTAAAACATGGATGAATGCATGCCAAATTGTATAAAATTATGATGCATCATTAACTATTATATTTATATATAACTTGTCATTTAAATATAAGGAGATTATAGAATGATTTGATTACATGTGTAACTCAGAAATAAGTCAATGTAACAACAAGTATAACTATGTCGTATTTATTCATGTGATGAGAAGAAACTACATAATTAAGCTTAATCAATTTTACTTTCCATTTGCAAAATGCAAATTTAATAAATGAACAATAATTCTAAAGTTTTGTATTCACTATGTTAGAAGATTCATGTTAAAATTAAGTAATTGACCTAGTTAGTAAACAATCACCTCGTTGATTACAAAATGCAAAGTTCATCACCTCTTTGCACCTTGTCAAACAAGTCTCAACCAAGTCAATTGAGTTTTAACCCAATCGAACCGAGTTTTGGCCGATTCCGAGTTGTGGCCAAGTCAAGTGGAATCATGACCGAGTTAGGCTGAGTTTCAGTCATAAATGAGTCTGCTACTGGGTTGACCATGTAGTGGGCTGAGTTGACCTTAGTCAACTGAGTCAGCAAGTTGACTTGGTGAGTTTTAGGACACCAGTTCGATGTGCATTCCTCTATATGATCCTTCTGTTGTTATTTTGTAAAACCAATTTCAACATTGTATTTCTATGTAACAATCAAGGCAGACTTCTATGAGTAGTACATTGGTCATCTTTGACAAGAGAATGAGCTTTTTGGCAAGCAACGTCATAATGGAATGACATATTATAAGTCCTTGAATGACATATTATAAAGTCTTTCTCTTCTATTTTCTTAGGAGGGATGATACTCAAAATAGAAGAACGTTTCATGTTTACATCCTGCAGATTATATTTTGTGAGAGTCTAACCTAGGGGAAAATCTTTACTAGAGTCCATTGGACAGGCATGGCTTTTTCCTCATGTCCAACTTCTGGATATGGATAAGTTTTTTGTGTAGCTTTTTTTCTGTTTGGTAGATGTAATAGATTATTTAAAGTTTACTTGTTTTCCACGTTTTCTGTTTGTTCTATGTGGTTCTTACATATTTTTTGTGCTTTATGCAACTTCTTGTTATCCTTCAGGACATTATTGCTAATGGAAAAGCTGGGACGAAAGTCCAGTGCTTAAAAAAAGCATCTGATGCATTAAAGGAAAGAAAAAATGTGTTTATTGATAGGTGCAATTTAGAAAGAGGGCAAAGAGCTGAGTTCATTCAGCTTGGCAAGCAGCAAGCAGATGTGCACGCAGTAGTCCTTGATCTTCCTGCTCAACTGTGCATTGCACGGTCAGTAAAGCGTACTGAACATGAAGGAGGTCTGAAAGGTGGCAGTGCTGCGGCAGTTGTAAACCGGATGCTCCAGAAGAAAGAGATGCCAAAATTAAATGAAGGATTCTCTCGCATTAGTTTTTGCCATACCGAAGCTGATGTTGAAGATTCTGTTGATACATATAGGAAATTGGGCCCATCAGATAGCCTTACACCTGGATGTTTTGGTCAGAGAAGCTCTGATGCCAAAGTTCAAGTTGGTATAATGAAGTTTCTAAAGAAGTTACAGCCATCTGAAAATGCCGATGTTTGTCAGGTTTCCGATTTTGAAAAAGATAAAGAAGCAAAAGAGGGTCCCAGTGGAGAAGAACTGAAAGAACCTATTCCATCCTCTGGCCTTTTGGATACACGTGTTAAAGGGAGACATAATTTGTCTAAGGATGTCTTTGTTGCTGATTACTATACACTAGCATTTCCATCAATATCAACCTCTGATTTCCAATTTAGTCTTGAGAAAGCATCTGAAATTATCGTTGAGGAGGTCAGTGAATTCTTGAGCAAGACAGAGAATTTGAGATTGGTTCTCGTTGACTTAACAGAACAGTCAAGGATTTTGGCTATGGTCAATGCTAAAGCTGTCCAGAGGAAGATTGATAAAAAAAGATTCTGTACATTTGTTGGTGACATTACTCGTCTCTATTCTGGTGAATGTTTAAGGTGTAATGTAATTGCAAATGCTGCCAACTGGTCAGTTTTCTTTTTTATCTTTTACATACATTGGTTCAATTTGTCTACAAAATTAATGCAGAAATGGATATTTTATCCCATCTAAAGTACATAGTTCAAGGCAGTCTAATCTATACTTTACAAATGACGGGCTTGTGTAGATTGTATTCTTAAAAATATATATTGAATTTTTTATATCTTATGCATTTATGTGTGTATTCCTTAGTATATAATTACTGCTTCTTAGTATATAATTACCATTCACTTGAAAAATTCTGTGTACTTATTCTTCTGCAACTAAATGGCTAAGGTGTTCTATCTCTAAGCAAGTACCTCTAACATTCATTCGAGCTGCATCACATGGACACTGTGTGGCACCTGGATTTTATGTAAATATACTACTTTTTCATTAAAATTATACGTGTTGATATGTTACACAGTCAATTGGAGTGTTCACGGTACAGGCTACAGGCTACGTGTTGTAAGATTTTGTTGATTTCTTTGGCCTCATGTGAGTGGCTTCTCTATGAAGTTCTTGCTGAAGCAACAATTTTAATCTGCACTGTCTTTGTGCATCAGACTACCCAAGAATATGTGCTTTTTGGAGGTAGGATTCAGGAAGTGGATGAAAGTAAGGACTAACAATACAGATGTATATTTACACGTGCATTACAACAATAAAATACATGACATGAGGTTGGCTCAGAACTTTGACTACCGGCTATCCCAAATTCCCATTGTTAGCATATGCCAATGCGTCAGAGCCTATGGACAGACCTAACCAGTATTTCTGCAGGAGGCATGGCTGGTCCACAACAATGCAAGAGTGTAGAAGGATAATCATTGTCCGATATGGTCGGCATGCCATTGGATGTGTTTTATTACAATCTTTTCCCGATAAACCCTTTAGTTATGAGACAGTCAATCTTTTGGCTATGTCTCGTGGGTGCGAGGTGCAGGTGCGGATACGGGTGTCAATGTGGCACATCTCAGAAAAAATGGGTGTGGGGATGCTGCTATATATATTGTATATGTATACATATATATAAGTAATAGTGTCATATATTTTTGTTGTGATAATTAATTTTATTCAAATGTCATTTTAGTTTTTTTCAAAATTAGACATTTAACAATAAGTTTTTTCAAGATATTGGCAGTCTGGCTATCCTTTTTGAAGGATGACAGACTGGTCTCATCCTTTAAAAAAGGGCAACCACGTGCTTTCATCCTTTTAAAAGGATGAGGAGAGAGAGTGATGCAAAAAAAACTGAAAGAGAGAGAGAAGGAAAAAATAGGAGGGAAAGAAAAAGTGAGAGATTAAAGGAAAAGGACAGAAAGAGAGAAAAAGAGGAGAAAAAATAGGAAAGGAAAAATGTGACAGAAAAGCCCAATGTGGTCCCAGTTGTGTGTCGGAGTTGTACCATGTTCACACCCACACCCATGTTGTGTCGAAGATGATGCCAAACTCTATGCTACATTTTATAGGTGATGCATGTGTCAAACTGATATGTTCTTTATTTTATGTCAAGGTACCAGGAACATAATGTAACATCCCAAGTATCCAATGGCAGACTGTCTTCTCTTTGAAGCAGTGCAATATAAACCTAAATTTCATGTGCTCAAGTTGCTAGACTAGAGTATCTCTTAATTCTTTCAGGTTGTATGTTTTGAGCAGGACTTGTTGAAGCCGTAGTCACAACTATTGTTTTCACATTTTAAATGGTGAGGTTTTTCTCGGGTATAATATGCCAAGTTTGAAAAAAAGACGAGAAAGTACAGTAAATTAAAAAAATATATAAAAAATCTTAAAAATTAGGGAAAAATAAAATAAATGAGAAACTAATAAGACAACATAAAAAAATAAGTATTTAAATAACAAATAAAAATTAGGAAATAGAAACAAAGTAGTTTGGTGTTAAAATAACCTGAAAAAATGTCTAAAATGGAAAAAAGGGGAAAAATGCGAAGTAAACACCTTTTTTTTGCGTGTTCTTTTACCTTTTTTTTTTGGCCGACCTATTTTTCACGTTTTTAATGTTTTTAAAAAAGTGTGTTTTTTGCGACTATAGTTGAAGCTAGTTGGTGCTTCTGTTGTATCCTTCCATCAGGCAATATTGAACGAAGAAAACACTGAGAATCTACTGCGGCACTTCTGCTCTCTACCCATCCGAAGACTGTTTGATTTTAATTTTTAATGAATAACAACACAAATGAAAAATAGCGCAATGTGAATATTTGTCATTGAAGCTGTATTGACAGTTTTCCCTGCATGGTTGTAATATTGTTGGTTTATCATGCAATGTAAAAATGTTTTTGTAAAACAAGGTTCTCATGTTTGCATTCTTTCTGGCACATCATCCTAGTATGTTACTTTCTTGGTTCGCAGGCGCTTGAAACCTGGTGGAGGTGGGGTTAATGCTGCCATATTTAATGCTGCTGGTGAAGATTTTGAGCGTGCAACCAAGAGTCAGGCTCAAACCCTGAATCCTGGGAATGCTGTTGCTGTACCTCTACCTGCAGATTCCCTTCTCTTTAGAAGAGAAGGCATCAGTCATGTCATTCATGTCCTTGGGCCAAATATGAACCCAAATAGGCCAAACTATCTTGGAAAGGACTATGTGAAAGGATGTGATGTTCTTCGAAGAGCTTACTCATCTCTTTTTTGTTCTTTTGCATCTATTGCTCAGACTGCTAAGTTACCAGTGGAGCACAGTCAGAAATGTATCACAGGACCAATAGGAGAAAACCATATTCAGGAAAATCTCAATGATCACTCCATAAAGGATGCAGAACAGAAAGTCAAAAGGGAGGGACTAAGAGAACTAGATACTGAAAGTAACAAGAAGTGCAAAGGAGAGTCTCCTGTACTTCCTAAAGGTGACTTGTCCCATAGTTCTTTTGGTTGCAAACGTTATAGCACTGGTTCTTCTGTAGATGGACCACTTGAGGATATGCCTGCACGTGCAGAGACAAATGTTGAAAGGAAGGAAAAGAGCATTAATGAGTATAACAAGTCATGGGCTTCATGGGCACAATGCCTATATCACATTGCTATGCATCCTGATGAGCACAGAGAGGAAGTTATTGAACTATCGGAGTCCACTGTCACGATTTACGATCTATACCCTAAGGTACTTCTTACCTTCAGTTGAAAAGAAGCATCCTTATTTCATTGTGTAGCCCGTAAGTGCTTTCTTGTATTGCCTATCATGCAGGCAAAAAAGCACTTGCTGATAGTTGCTAGACTGCATGGACTGGATAGCCTTGCTGATGTGTGCAAAGAGCACATTCAATTGTTAAAAGAAATGCAATCCGTGGGGCTGAGGTGGGTGAAGAAATTTACATCTGAAGATCCATCAACTGGGTTCAGGCTTGGATATCATTCGGTATTATCACTTAGCAACTAGACTGGGGGCTATAATTTTCTGCAATGCTGAATAGTTTCAGAGATATTATAGTTGTCCATATTTGTGGTTTTGATTCAGGTCCCTTCGATGCGTCAGCTGCATCTTCATGTCATCAGCCAGGACTTTGAGTCTACATATTTAAAACACAAGAAGCATTGGAACTCCTTCAACACTCCGTTCTTCCGTGACTCGGTTGATGTGATTGAGGAATTAGAAAACCATGGTAAGGTCAGCATCAAGGAAGAGAGCTTCTTATCTATGGAATTACGTTGTCACAGGTGCCGAAGTGCACATCCTAATATCCCCCATCTCAAGTGCCATATCCAAAAGTGCAGTGCATCCTTCCCTGCAAGTCTGTTAACTCATGGGCGACTATACTATACGCTTCCCCAAAATTTAGGAAGTGATGGAGTATGATAGCTACATCTGCTGCTTCTTTTTATGTAAAGAATGTTTGCAATTATGAGAGAGAGAGAGTGAGAGTGTGTGTGTGTCTTAGCTATATATGCAACTCTACAACAATTTTGTTTGCAACCATAAAATGTATGTGGAGAGAGAGAGAGAGATGAATATGTTAGCTATATATGCAACTCTAGAATAATTTTGTTCTACTGAATTTTACAGTCGAAAAATGTATGTGGGGAGAGAGCTAGATGGGAATAATGTATTAAAGTCTAGAGGTTGACGGCAGCATTGGTAGGATCGTATGGGGAGGAGGAAGGTGGTCAAGTGAGATTCTATATAATTGTATTTAGGGGAACTTGGCGGTGGGAAGCAACAAAATGTGATAGACAATCCAATCTAAATTCTTTTTAGGTAAAGAATGTTTGCAATCATGAGAGAGAGAAAGAGTGTGTGTGTGTGTGTTAGCTATATATGCAACTCTACAACAATTTTGTTTGCAACTATAAAATGTATGTAGAGAGAGAGAGAGAGAGAGAGAGAGAGAGAGAGAGAGAGAAAGTGTGTGTGTTAGCTATGTATGAGCATCTACAACATTTTTGTTTGTAGTTATGAAATGTATGCGGAGACAGAGATAGGGATTAGAGAGAGAGAGAGTACGTTAGCTATATATGCAACTCTGGAACAATTTTGTTCAATTGAATTTTACAATCGAAAAATGTACGTGGGTTGTTGCATTGAACTATTTAACTGTTAAATGTATGTGGGGAGAGAGAGCTAGATGGGAAGAATGTATTAAAGTCTAGAGGTTGACTGCAGCATAGGTAGGATCGTATGGGGAGGAGGAAGGCGGTCAAGTGAGATTTTATGTAGTTGTATTTAGGGGAAGTTGGCGGAGGGAAGCAGCAAAATGTGATAGGCAATCTAATCTAAATTCTTTTCAGGTAAAGAATGTTTG
The DNA here is from genome assembly GCF_008831285.2 of Nymphaea colorata. NCBI lineage: Eukaryota > Viridiplantae > Streptophyta > Magnoliopsida > Nymphaeales > Nymphaeaceae > Nymphaea > Nymphaea colorata. The sequence goes on from NC_045142.1 coordinate 19,245,200, forward strand.
CAATTATGAGAGAGAGAGTGTGTGTTAGCTATAAATGCAACTCTACGACGATTTTGTTTGCAACTATAAAATGTATGTAGAGAGAGAGAGAGAGTGTGTGTGTGTGTGTGAGCTATATATGAAAATTTACAACATTTTTGTTTGCAGTTATGAAATGTATGTAGAGACAGAGATGGGGATTAGTTTGAGAGAGAGAGAGAGAGGAGTATGTTAGCTATATATGCAACTCTGGAACAATTTTGTTCTACCGAATTTTACAATAAAAAAATGTATGTGGGTTGTTGCACTGAAGTATGTAATTGTTAAATGTATGTGGGCAGAGAGCTAGATGGGAAGAATGTATTAAAGTCTAGCGGTTGACCGCAACATAGGTAAGATCATATGGGGAGGAGGAAGGCAGTCAAGTAAGATTCTATATAATTGTATTTAGGGGAAGTTGGCACTGGGAAGCAACAAAATGTGATGGGCAATCCAATCGAAATTCGTTTTAGGTAAAGAATGTTTGCAATTATGAGAGAGAGAGAGAGAGAGAGAGAGAGAGAGAGAGAGAGAGTTAGCTATGTATGTAACTCTACAACAATTTTGTTTGCAACTATAAAATGTATGTAGAGAGAGAGAGAGAGAGAGAGAGAAAGTGTGTGTTAGATATATATGAAAATTTACAACTTTTTTTGTTTGCAGTTATGAAATGTATGTGGAGAGAGATAGGGATTAGATTGAGAGAGAAAGGGAGAGGGAGAGAGAGATGATTATCTTAGCTATATATGCAACTCTAGAACAATTTTGTTGTACTGAATTTTACAATAAAAAAATGTATGTGGGTTGTTGCACCGAACCATTTAACTGTTAAATGTATGTGGGGAGAGAGCTAGATGGGAATAATGTATTAAAGTCTAGAGGTTGACTGCAGCATAGGTAGGAATATGGGGAGGAGGAAAGCAGTCAAGTGAGATTCTATAAAATTATATTTAGGAGAAGTTGGCGGTGGGAAGCAGCAAAATGTGATAGGCAATCTAATCTAAATTCTCTCGAAACTAAGTTCCTCACCACTTTAATATGAGCTGCATGCCATTGCCAGCCTGGCCACAAGAGAAGGGTTACCTTTCGTGAGGGCCTGAGGAAGGAAGGAAAAGTTATGATTAGGACTCCGTAATGAAGCTGCAACAAGTACGGCTGTGTTTGGGTGACACCTGTAAACCGGGTTTGAAGCCGAAACTTCGTTTTGGCTCAAAAACCTAGTTTCAGTGGCGTTTGGAAGACGACGAAACTGGGTTATGCAGAAACGCAGTTTTGCTCAAAACCTGGTTGAAACCAAGTGGTGGGGAGTCCCTGGCTGAGGTGCTGCCGAGGCCCCGCCGAGGGTCGCCCGACCGTTCCCCCAGATCACGCGGACGGTGGGTGGCAGCGGAGGGGAAACCCGCCTTGCGGAGGGGACAACCTCCCTCGAGCGCTGGGACGGGTGCGGGGAGCGCGTCGGCTCCTGGAGTCCGCCGAGGTCGTTCGAAGACGAAGTGAGGCTAATGTGGGGACGAGGCGTCGGCGGCAGGCGGGGGGGTAACCAACCTTGCGCTGGGAGGCGGACGGTCGGGTGCGAGGGACGCCTTGTGGCCGCCCGAGGTACCACGAAAGCCTGGGGAGGTTAACGATGGGTTCTACGTCGGGGAGCGACGGAGGCGAGCTGGCTGCTGTCCTACCGTGGAGATATGCGTGCCGTGGGGAGGGTGCGCCTTGCCATCGGGGAGGGCTGGTCCGGCTGTGGCCGGGGCTGGCTCGTTGAATTGTTCTTCGACCGGAGAGCATGTCGACGGTAGGGAGGCCCTTGGAGGGGCCGGTCTGCCGAAGGGGGCCGGTGTGGATGGAGTAGCCGAGTAGGGCCTACACACGGACAAGTCCGGTGTTGACCTCACCCCTTCACCGCAAAGAACCACGTCACGGTGGCTTGTCCGTGTTTGTGGAGGAAGAGAGAACCACGCCCAACCTTCACAAGGGACCAAGGAATCTACTGCTAGCAACGAAGAACCACGTCGAAGCTAGGAGGCGAGAAATGTACCTTGATACCGAAGAACCACGTCAATACCAAAGAGGCCTTCCTTACGTCGAGACCTTGACAACAAAGGCCGAAGACCAAGGGTGCTGCTACGCAGCTCTACACTACTATCTACTATAAACTACTTTGATATTTTTCTTCTTCCATATCCAAAACAAAACACAACCCACCTATTTATACTAGCTGAAGTGGATCCGGGGCAAAAACGGCCGTTGGACCCGACCCGAGCGACGTGAGTCGCTGAGGCGGGCGGCGCAGGCGGTGAATGGCCGAGCTGGGCGGTGGCGCGTGGATCCCTTCCCTGTCGTGTAGCCTTGGACAAGATCCCTCAGGATCTCGCGCACTTGAGTGCGGAATCCGGGTGGGATGTCGCTCCTCGGCGGGCGCGTGACGCCTTGCGTGCGGCGGTGGACAAAATCACTCGGTCGGATGCACACTCGAGTGCGGAATCTCCTAGCTGAGCGCGGGTCTGGCCTTGGCGCGGGCCGCGTGCGCTTGCGTGTGGTGCCGGCGGGATCTCCTCGGGAAGGCGCGAGATCCTGGTCGGCCTTCGCCGTGAGCCTTTCCGATTGCGTGTGGCGCTGGGGGAATCTTCCTAGGGAAGGCGCGTACTCGAGTGTACGATATTCCCTCGGTGTCGGTTGTTCCCCTTGCTTCGCTTGCTCCCCTTGCGTGGGGTTCCGGACAACCTTCCCTGGTTGTGTGTTGGCGCTGGTGCGTGCTTCGGAGCTTCCTATTGTGCGTGAGCCACCGTGCGGATGGCGTCCTTTCTGGGTCAACACCAGGTGCTAGTGGGTCGGTGGTCTGGGTGCTAACCGACCCCTCCCTACCCGAACTTTCTAGAGGTTCGGATCCACTGTAGGCAAGCTGGGCGGCCACCAAAGTTCCTCGGGCGGCCCGTTCTAGCCTGTATGGTATGGGCATGGCTCGACAGGTGCGGCGTGCAGCTCGACGCCAATTAGGGCCTGATTTAGGCATGTCGGGTCTAGTCCGCCGACAACCTCACTTTGATTGGCCTCTCGCCGACGGGGTCGCCTGGGCTTGAGTTTGGCCCGGACCCTTTGGTGCTCGGCTGCTGGCCTCGTGATGTCTACTTCAGTCGGCACATCTTTTTTTTGGGCGGACAGGCCGTCAACGTCTCTAGCTTGTTCGAGTAGGTGTAATGCTGTACCGCCCTTAATCCTGCCTCGACCCTTTCGTCTGGGCCGATCCCGTCGGTCTGCGGTCCATGCCTAATACCGCCTGGGCTGAAGTCATCTCCGCCCAGCTGGGGAGCGGTTAGGCCAGCCGCTGGTCCTCCGTCTGCTGGCATCTGGCTCGACAGAAGGTGGGGTCGTATCAGTCCACCCCCCTTATCAAGAGCTTGTCCCCAAGCTCTTGGCTCCTCTTCCCGTAGATGGCCTAATCCTTCTGACGCCGGGTCGTAGGCCTTCGGGCTTTTGGGAGGGGTGTCCAACCAATCCCTTCCGGGTAGGAATATCTTCCGGATCCCCGCCGGTAGGTTTGGGTGGTCCGGACTTCCTCTTCCGACTGTGGTGGGCCAACCTCGAAGGCAATGGAAGTCCTCCATTACTCATGTAGGACTGCGATGACCGGTATATCTTGCGGCCGCTCTGGCTCCTACTTGTGAGCAAGCTCCTCCTTGGCTACCTGGGCTAGATCTTCTAGTCGAGGCAGTTGCTCAGGTTTCGGGGTGAGTGACACTTCCATCTCCCAATTGCTACATGGGTAGATCTGGTCCTGCCGCTGCATCTCTTCCTTGAATGTCTCTAGGAAGGACTTGTCCGGCACGGGGGGCATGTTTCTCTGCGAGGGCTGCAGGCGTCGGAGTACGTCTGGCAGGTTCTGTCGATGAAGCAGTTGTCCGGCAAGTAGGGGTAGTGGGTGGGTCCCCACCCGTTGCTGTCCCTTGCTTGCCGGGCGGCGCTGGCCGACTCTTGAGGGAAGGTGGCGGCAACCGTCCTTCCTCTGGATGTCGTCGGAAGGGTGCTGAAACAGCGGTTTGGGGGTTCCCGAGTTCCTTCCTGGACACGGTCGGCGTTGGGCCAGGGTGCTTCGGTGGCCCAGTAGTAGTCGTACCTCAGATTTTCGATGTGGATAGGTTCTCCTGGTTCGACCGTGGCGTATTGCCATGGCTTGATGATCTTTCTGGAGTCTCCTAACCATCCATTGTAGGAGACGTTTTTGAGGTACATGATGTGGTGTAGCGGGTCCCAGCACAACTGGAAATGGAAGTCCTCGATACCGGGTCCTTGGATGCGTATCTTGCAGTCCCGGTGCGTTCCTCCCAGTGCTAGGGGCCACGGAACATCGCCGTCCATGGGCAGCCCCTTCCAAAGGACTCACTTAAACAGGTATTGATCCTCATCATATGCTGGAGGACCACCCATATTGGGACGGATGGTGGAAGTGGCATCTGCTCCTCCTTGGGTGAGTTCGGATGCCGGTGGCATACCCCGTAGGGTGAGCATCTTTCATCTCCGCTGACATAGGTCCTGTCGGTTCCACTAGAAGAGCATCCTTCCGTGTCATATTCACTGGATGCCCTGGAGGTTTCGGGGGTCAAGACCGAGCTGTTGTTGCTCCTCGGAGATCGGAGCATTTTGGCCATTCCTGGAAGCTGCTGGCGTCCGCGTCGGCTCTGATACCACCATTGGTGGGGAGTCCCTGGCCGAGGTGCTGCCGAAGCCCCGCCGAGGGTCGCCCGACCGTTCCCCCGGATCACACGGACGGTGGGTAGCGGTGGAGGGGACAACCTCCCTCGACGCGGACTGGTGCGGGGAGCGCGTCGGCTCCTGGAGTCCGCCGAGGTCGTCCGAAGACGGAGTGAGGCTAATGTCGGGACGAGGCGTCGGCGGCAGGCGGGGGGGGGGGGGGGGCGGGGGGCGGATGGGGTAACCTCCCTTGCGCTGGGAGGCGGACGGTCGGGTGCGAGGGATGCCTTGCGACCTCCCGAGGTACCATGAAAGCCCCGAGAGGTTAACGCTGGGTCCTACGTTGGGGAGTGACGGAGGCGAGCTGGCTGTTGTCCTACTGCGGAGATAGGCGCGCCGTGGGGAGGGTGAGCCTTGCCGTCAGGGAGGGCTGGTCCAGCTGTGGCTGGGGCTGGCTCGTTGAATTGTTCTTCGGCCAGGGAGTGTGCCGACGGTAGGGAGGCCTTTGGAGGGTCCGGTCTGCCGAAGGGGGCCGGTGTGGATGGAGTAGCTGAGTAGGGCCTACACATGGACAAGTCCAGTGTTGACCTCACCCCTTCACCGCAAAGAACCACGTTACGGTGGCTTGTCCGCGTTTGTCGAGGAAGAGAGAACCATGCCCAACCTCCATAAGAGACCAAGGAATCTACGGCTAGCGACGAAGAACCACGTCGAAGCTAGGAGGCGAGAAAGGTACTTTGATACCGAAAAGCCACGTCAATACCAAAGAGGCATTCATTACGTCGAAACCTTGACAACAAAGGCCGAAGCCCAAGGGTGCTGCTACGCATCTCTACACTATTATCTACTATAAACTACTTTAATATTTTTCTTCTTCGATATCCAAAACAAAATACAAAACACTTATTTATACTAGCCGAAGTGGATTCAGGGCAAAAACGGCCGTTGAACCCGACCCGAGCGACGTGAGTGGCTGAGGCGGGCGGCGCGGGCGGTGAATGGCCAAGCTGGGTGGTGGCGTGGGCTAGGATTGGCCGAACGAGCGGTGGCGCGTGGATCCTTTCCCTGCCGTGTAGCCTTGGACAAGATCCCTCGGGATCTCGCGCAATTGAGTGTAGAATTTGAGCGAGATGTCACTCCTCGGCGGGCGCGTGATGCCTTGCGTGCGGCAGTGGACAAAATCACTCGGTCGGATGCGCACTCGAGTGCGGAATCTCCTGGCTTAGCGCGGGTCTGGCCTTGGCGCGAGCCGCGTGCGCTTGCGTGTGCTGCCGACGGGATCTCCTCGGGAAGGTACGAGATTCTGGTCGACCTTCGCCGTGAGCCTTTCCGGTTGCGTGTGGCGCTGGGGGATCTTCCTAGGGAAGGCACGTACTCGAGTGTACAATATTCCCTCGGTGTCGGTCGTTCCCCTTGCCTCTTTTGCTCCCCCTGCGTGGGGTTCCGGACAACCTTCCCTGGTTTTGTGATGGTGCGTGCTCTGGAGCTTCCTATTGTGTGGGAGCCTCCGTGCAGATGGCGTCCTTTCCGCGTCAACACCAGGTGCTAGTGGGTCAGTGGTCTGGGTGCTGACCGACCCCTCCCTACCCGAACCTTCTACAGGTTCGGATCGGCTGTAGGCAAGCTGGGCGGCCACCAAAGTTCATCGGGCGGCCCGTTCTGGCATGTATGGTATGGGCATGGCTCGGCAGGTGCAGCGTGCAGCTCGACGCCAGCTAGGTCCTGATTGAGGCATGTCGGGTCTAGTCTGCCGACAACCTCACTTTGATTGGCCTCTCGCCGACGGGGTCGCCTGGGCTTGAGTTTGGCCCGGACCCTTTGGTGCTCGACAGCTGGCCTCGTGATGTCTGCTTCAGCCGGCACATCTTTTTTTTGGGCGGACAGGCCGTCAACCTCTCTAGCTTGTTCGGGTAGGTGTAATGTTGTACCGCCCTTAATCTTGCCTCGACCCTTTCGTCTGGGCCAATCCTGTCGGTCTGCGGTCCATCGCCTAATACCGCCTGGGCTTAAGTCATCTCCGCCCAGCTGGGGAGCGGTTAGGCCAGCCGCTGGTCCTCCGTCTGCTGGCATCTGGCTCGGCACAAGGTGGGGTCGTATCAGTCCATCTCCCTTATCAAGAGCTTGTCCCCAAGCTCTTGGCTCCTCTTCCCGTAGGCGGCCTAATCCTTCTGACGTCGGGTCGTAGGCCTCCGGGCTTTCGGGAGGGGTGTCCAACCAGTCGCTTCCGGGTAGGAATATCTTTCGGAGTCCCCGCCGGTAGGTTTGGGTGGTCTGGTCTTCCTCTTCCGACTGTGGTGGGCCAACCTCGAAGGCAATGGAAGTCCTCCATTGCTCATGTAGGACTGCGAGGACCGGTATATTTTGTGGCCGCTCTAGCTCCTACTTGTGAGCAAGCTCCTCCTCGGCTACCTGGGCTAAATCTTCTAGTCGAGGCAGTTGCTCAGGTTGCGGGGTGAGTGGCGCTTCCATCTCCCAGTTGCTACACGGGTAGATCTGGTCCTGCCGCTGCATCTCTTCCTTGAATGTCTCTAGGAATGACTTTTTCGGCCCGAGGGGCCTGTTTCTCTGCGAGGGCTGGCCGTGCGGGTGACGGTAGGGCTGCAGGCGTCGGAGTACGTCTGGCAGGTCCCGTCGATGAAGCAGTTATCCGGCAAGTAGGGGTAGTGGGTGGGTCCCCACCCGTTGTTGTCTCTTGCTTGTCGGGCGGCGCTGGCCGACTCTTGAGGGAAGGTGGCAGCAACCGTCCGTCCTCTGGATGTCGTCGGAAGGGTGCTGACACAGTGGTTTGAGGGTTCCCGAGTTCATTCCCGGACACGGTCGGCGTTGGGCTAGGGTGCTTCGGTGGCCCAGTAGTAGTCGTACCTCAGATTTCCGACGTGGATAGGTTCTCCTGGTTCGGCCGTGGCGTATTGCCATGACTTGATGATCGTTTCAGAGTCTCCTAACCATCCATTGTAGGAGACGTTTTTAAGGTACATGATGTGGTGTAGCGGGTCCCAGCACAACTGGAAATGGAAGTCCTCGATACCTGGTCCTTGGATGCGTATCTTACAGTCCCGGTGCATTCCTCCCAGTAATAGGGGCCACGGAGCATCGCCGTTCGTGGGCAGCCCCTTCCAAAGGACTCACTTAAACAGCTATTGGTCCCCATCGTATGCTGGAGGACCACCCATATTGGGACGGATGGTGGAAGTGGCGTCTGCTACTCCTTCGGTGAGTTCGGACGCTGGTGGCATACCCCGTATGGTGAGCATCCTTCATCTCCGCTGACATAGGTCCTGCCGGTTCCGCTAGAGGAGCATCCTTTCGTGTCATATTCACTAGATGCCCTGAAGGTTTCGGGGGTCAAGACCGAGCTGTTGTCGCTTCTAGGAGATCGGAGCATTTTGGCCGTTCCTGGAAGCTGCTGGCGTCCGCGTCGGCTCTGATACCACTATTGGTGGGGAGTCCCCGGCCGAGGTGCTGCCGAAGCCCCGCCGAGGGTCACCCGACCATTCCCCCAGATCACGCGGACGGTGGGTAGCGGCGGGGGGGGGAACCCGCCTTGCGGAGGGGACAACCTCCCTCAAGCGCGGACGGGTGCGGGGAGCGCGTCGGCTCCTGGAGTCCGCCGAGGTCGTCCGAAGACGGAGTGAGGCTAATGTGGGCACGAGGCATCGGCGGCAGGCGGCGGGGTAACCTCCCTTGCGTTGGGAGGCGGACAGTCTGGTGTGAGGGACTTCTTGCGGCCACCTGAGGTACAACGAAAGCCCGAGGAGGTTAACGCTGGGTCCTATGTCGGGGAGTGACGGAGGCGAGCTGGTTGTTGTCCTACAGCGGAGATAGGCGCGTCGTGGGGGGGGTGCGCCTTGCCGTCGGGGAGGGCTGGTCCGGCTATGGCCGGGGCTGGCTGGTTGAATTGTTCTTCGGCCGAGGAGCGTGCCGACGATAGGGAATCCCTTGGAGGGGCCGGTCTGCCGAAGGGGGCCGGTGTGGATTGAGTAGCCGAGTAGGGCGTACACACGAACAAGTCCGGTGTTGACCTCACCCCTTCACCACAAAGAACCACGTCACGGTGGCTTGTCCGCGTTTGTGGAGGAAGAAAGAACCACGCCCAACCTTCACAAGGGACCAAGGAATCTACGGCTAGCAACGAAGAGCCACGTGGAAGCTAGGAGGCAAGAAAGGTACCTTGATACCGAAGAACCACGTCAATACCAAAGAGGTCTTCCTTATGTCTTGACCTTGACAACAAAGGCTGAAGCCCAAGGGTGCTGTTACGCAGCTCTACACTACTATCTACTATAAACTACTTTGATATTTTTCTTCTTCGATATCCAAAACAAAACACAAAACACCTATTTATACTAGTCGAAGTGGATTCAGGGCAAAAACGGCCGTTGGACCCGACCCGAGCAACGTGAGTGGATGAGGCGGGCGGCACGGGCGGTGAATGGCCGAGCTTGGCGGTGGCGCGGGCTAGGATTGGCCGAACGAGCGGTGGCGCGTGGATCCCTTCCCTGCCGTGTAGCCTTGAACAAGATCCCTCGGGATCTCACGCACTTGAGTGCGGAATCCGGGCGGGATGCCGCTCCTTGGCGGGCACATGGCGCCTTGCGTACGGCGGTGGACAAAATCGCTCGGTCGGATGCGCACTCGAGTGCGGAATCTCCTAGTTGAGCGCGGGTCTAGCCTTGGTGCGGGCCCCGTGGGATTTCGTGTGGTGCCGGCGGGATCTCCTCGGGAAGGCGCGAGATCCTGGTCGGCCTTCGCTGTGAGCCTTTCCGGTTGCGTGTGGCGCTGGGGGAATCTTCCTAGGGAAGGCGCGTACTCGAGTGTACGATATTCCCTTGGTGTCGGTCGTTCCCCTTGCTTCGCTTGCTCCCTTTGCGTGGTATTCCGGACAACCTTCCTTGGTTGTGTGCTGGCGCTGTTGCGTGCTCTGGAGCTTCCTGTTGTGCGGGAGCCACCGTGTGGATGGCATCCTTTCCGGGTCAACACTAGGTGCTAGTGGGTCGGTGGTCTGGGTGCTGACCGACCCCTCCCTACCCGAACCTTCTAGAGGTTCGGATCGACTGTAGGCAAGCTGGGCGGCCACCAAAGTTCCTCGGGCGGCCCGTTCTGGCCTATATGGTATGGGCATGGCTCGGCAGGTGCGGCGTGCAGCTCGACGCCAATTAGGGCCTGATTGAGGCATGTTGGGTCTAGTCCGCCGACAGTCTCACTTTGATTGGCCTCTCACCGACGGGGTCGCCTGGGCTTGAGTTTGGCCCGGACCCTTTGGTGCTCAGCTGCTGGCCTCGTGATGTCTGCTTCAGCCGGCACGTCTTCTTTTGGGGCGGACAGGCCGTCAACCTCCCTAGCTTGTTCGGGTAGGTGTAATGCTGTACCGCCCTTAATCCTGCCTCGACCCTTTCATCTGGGTTGATCCCGTCGTTCTGCGGTCCATCGCCTAATACCGCCTGGGCTGAAGTCATCTCCGCCCAGCCGGGGAGCGGTTAGGCCAGCCGTTGGTCCTCCGTCTGCCGGCACATGGCTCGGCACAAGGTGGGGTCATATCACTAAGTTTTAGGAAACTTGCCCTCCCTCGCTTTTTTCATATAAAAAATAGGTTTTCAGTGAGCAGGAGCATCTGGTGGTGGTGTCTTGTCCAACGGCATGGGTATTCTATCCAACGGCATGGGCTCAAAGGTTTTGGTGTTGCTTTGTAGAAGCATGGTCAGAAACGGGTGCATCTTATCGCAATCAGTAGGGGAAAATTGCTAGGCATTTGTTCTTATGTTCACTTGCAAGTCCGTCAATCGATTTCTGCTATTTATACAAATCAGCCCTTCATTGTGAAGCCATTGCAAGGGATTGAAGCAGAAACAAAGGTGGTTGTTGCAGGTAATCCCCCTTTTCAATTCAGTCCCTCTTTTTTGTGGTAGATAGGAATGTCGTTCTACAACTTACTTCAGTCCCCCTATTTTTGCTTTATATTTTCATGTCTTCTCTGCATTCTTGGATAATATGCTTGAGCTATGCAATCTTTAGTGTCATGGCCCAAAACACGATGAAATTAACAGTATTGGTCTTTTCTTTTCCCCTTCATTTTTAGGGGATCTGACACACGCCACAAGTGTCAGAGTTCTTTAGTCAAGAGGTACTCCAGAATCTCCTCCTTTTCTCCTCTGGAGGAGTAAATTTCTATCAATGCTTTCGTATTGTTTCCTTTGCCTTTATAATTCTATTGTTGATTTCACTATTTTCATTCTACATTAGCTTATTTCTTGTTCACAAATAGAGTATGTGCCTTAGCCTTGTTGGATTTTTCGAAATCTTCCTTGTTGCCACCTCTCTTCTGTTCGAATATAGTTCTTGATGATTGTCTCTATATGCTCTGCCTTTTTAGTCAGACCATAAAAATTCTCATATTCATGTTGTATGAGGTGGTGATGGATGTGCTCTCCCAAGAATTATGGTTAAGACATGCTCTTCTGGCATTGGAGTGCGAAGTTTTAAGCTCGATATCCACCACCTCTGAATATACTCACAAGCTGTCTCTCCTAACTCCTGACAGAGATTAAGGGTGTCGATGGTCGGCACCATAAAAAGATTTGGCTCATACTTTTCGATGAAAGCATTGAGTACCTCATTGTAATATCACATTTTGGTGGGATCAATGGTTCTTAAGTACCATTGTGCTGCCTTGCCTTCCAAATTTCGAGGAAAATAGATTAATAATGGCTTGTTATTATTGCAAAAGCTCTCAAATTTAGCAAAGAATATTGACAAATGAGTATGCAGGTTTTTGTCCCCTGAGCTTGCTGAATTTTCTTGGAAGTTCCTCGACAACTTCATCATCAAGCACCTCACAAAAATCTCATCTGAAATATGTCTTCTTGCCCTTGCTTTTGAATCCGATGGGACTGCTCTCTCCATTTCATCAATGCAAGACTGAATAAGATATACAATGCACCCAGTGGAGACCTTAAGTTCCTAGATTTGAGTGGAGCATTCTGAAATCTTGTAACATGGCCTAACTATTGCTCCTTGATTCATCGTTTGCTAAATCACCTTTTGAATGGCTAGCATAAAGGTGAGACCTACCTGATGTAGATTCTCCACCTCCTTTTGAACTTTAAACTCTTTTCCTTTTTCAGCTTGTAATCTCGTGCAAGGAGTCATAGAAAATCTTTTTCAAATTTATACACTCTAGACCTAGCTGATTCCTCATATAAAGAAAGATCAATCCTAAGACCACCACTTAATAACCAAACTGCAGATGCCCTGCCATTTTTTACTGTCCATATCAAAATCCATGACTGTATTGAAGTCTCCTCTAATTGTATGGAAATCCATCTACCTCTTGGAGAACTTTGTAATGCAGCATTCTAGATGAAACAAAAAAAAGAATTGGCCAAGTATAAGAATGTTTGTCCTCTTGTTGTGCTAGATGTAGAGGACTAGCTGCTCATTCCTTTAGAAAATGTCTCATACAAATACACTCCTCGTCTAGCTTATTTATCATTTGTTTGTAATGCATGTAATGACAAGAAGTTGTCTCCGGTGTGCCTCAAAGCTCAACCATCTTGAACAACATGCCTGTAAAACCACTCTTGTAGAAACCAAAGGTAGCCCTCGATCGTGTCAGAATCTCCAATGCCGAATCGGGTAAGACCCCTATAGAGAAATGCAAGACCATCCAAAGCAAGTGAAGGGGTGTTGAGTCTTGATCTTTCCCCACATCCTAAATAGCTCTAAAACGTGTAGATCCATCATATTTTATCCGTTGGGCAAGACCAAGAGTCTTATAGTGCAGATCATCATCACCTCACTAGTTAGGTACTGTTGATTAAGTGACTTGGCCCTTGTATCCTCTATTGTACCTCCAAAGTATGCATGAAAATCTACGAGTCTGAGGAAACTACAATCTCCCTCCTTCTTGAGATCCCAACTCTTGATGTTTGTAATTCTATACAATAGATCCTTGTAGTGGACGACTTTAAATTTCATAACTAATTGATGATCGATTGTGTCTCTATGATGTCCCACTTGCTCTAACAGACCCAAAATATGGGTGAATTTGTCTAGAAGGGGTGTTATCTCTCTAAAGGTGAACCAAAATGTGGACATGTATAGGTTCCACCTCTCATCCAATGCATGAACCAAATAACTATTGATCTAACTTCCTACTTACTAATAATGCTACTGTTTCGAGACCACAGTCATCCAGGTGATAGGGGAACACCTCTACAAACTGCTCAGAATACCAGCCTAATACAAGTCCATTTGGGAAATAGGTCTAGTGTCTGGGTCAACTCTAATAATAGAGTGCATAATGTGCCCCTAAAGAAACATCCTGATCATGGTGACTGACAAAAATGACATTGCAGGGGGTCAAGACAGGCATACACATGAATATACAAATACAGAATATTCAGAGTAGGTGATGAGACTTTGCCTATCAAGATTGACATAATAGGAGGTCCCAATTGAAACGGCAATTTTGACCTTGACAGGCTGCGGAGACTCTACAAGATCACATTGAAAAGAAAATTTATAGACGATTTTGACACAGAAAAACAAGGGCTCTTTTGAAATCTGTCTAGTTTTTGTATGGATAATTTGATGCACACTATTAAATGAAGTGTAGAGAATAAACATATAATCAAACAAGATACACACCATTGTTTAAAACAACACCCCCAAATGACATAGCTCTATCATGCGAATGATTAAAATCAACTTGGTCACATAGAATTAGATATCTCAGGATTTCCAATCCTCAGTTATTCCATATAACAGGTATGTCTAGATACATGGACAAGAAGTCCATAGTATGTGGCACAGACTCCTTCAAATGGAGTTTTAAAAGGGCAAGTGTCTTCGATCTCCTTGATCACTCACCAATATATCGAGCTAGTGCCTTAGTATGGGTGAGGGAAGGGCCAATACCCATCTCTAGTATGTTGGTCCAACTATTGAACCACCCTAAGCTAATGCACACAAGGAGTGTTCGTGACGTGATGATTGGTACATATAGGTAAGGAGAAATTTAAATATATCATCACATACATAAACAATTGGCTCTAATGCAATGTGGCCTAAAATGGGGGTTAAAAGCACAAAAAGAAGCAAACATTGTATCAAACAACTCTTAAATTTAGAGAGATGATATGTAATCCTATATCTATGTGAGTATAGTAAATTTCTCTCAATTCTAATTGTTAAACGTCAAAAATATATACATACATCAAATGAGGGTACCTAGATGACTCTAAGGGTGAGATGACATTTAAAACTTAAAAAAGTGGCACATTTTTGTTAGTCAGATAGTGACAGTCCTATCACAGTCACTACTTTGTTTACATGTAAAATTTTCATTCTTACATGCAAACCATATAAATAAAACTTGTTACCTATACTCAACTTCGTTCCTTGTGTGAGATCTTGAGAAATGGGACCCTACCTGTCAGTACAAGGTCTGATAGTTCTTAGCGCCTTGACTAGGGATAATCAGACCAATGACTAGACTAAAATGGTTCATTTCTAAAGTGTAAATGTCATCCAAAATCTAAGAAAGCAAACTTACCCTACTTATGAAATCATGCATATTTAAAAATATAAGCATATCTCATAAATGGACTAGTGAACAAGAAGAAATTAATCTAAAGTCTATTCATGTTCAGATCATCGTACATCAATGCAAATCGATGTCCTAAATCTAATATAATGCATGCAAAAACTAAGTCATGTAGACATCTAGTTTACTCTCTACTGGAACTTGGACCTATCAGGAGAAATCTGGATCTAAATCCAAGTCTTGTAATCATGATTTGAGAAATTTTGTATAATTCTTGTCATAAATTTGAAATAGGAGATGTAAAAGTCAAAATATCAATTCATGTGATTGAGACTCATGGTCCAAAATCAAGGTCAAAAATCTAGTAAATTTGTTCTTGTATTCCTAATTAGATCCTTTAAAATCTAAATTCTAAAAAGGATAGATCCAAATATGATTATTATAGGGTCTAAAATCTTGTATTTGGATCTGATTCTATGGCGATTGAATCTAGGTTTATGATCAAATACTCATTTGCTTTGAAATTCAATCCAAGATCAAAGATCTGAAATCTAAGATCCAAGATCTGAAATTCAAGATCTGAAATTTAGAGTCTGAAATGCAAAATCCATAATCCATAATATGAGATTTATGATTTGAGACTTGTATGTGAAATCTGATTCAAAATCCAAGATCCAAAATCTAAGACTTGAGATAAAAAATTTGAGATCCAAAATCCATAACCCAAGATCCAAATTTTAATATTTGTGCAAGTAGATTGGACTTGAATTAATGTCATGGTTTAGATCAACATAAGGTTTATTATTTGAATCCAATACTTTCAATTGAGATCCAAGATCCAAATGAGCCAGGGGTAAGTTGGTCAATGTGACTAAGTTCGGCCTTTCTACACTAGGTTTGAATCTACTTGGGTTTGACTGTAGCAAGTGCATTTGGTCTTAGTCAAATCATATGATATATGATATACACTTCATTCATTTTGTATGAATGAGTGTTTACAAAAGTTTGACTAAACCTAAGCTGTGGCACTAGGTTTACAATTTGTAAGCTCTAAAACCGGTGTGAATTAGGTTTAAGAGAAATGAGCTAAGTTTGGATTATGTGCTTAAAAGAGATTGTTTTTTTTTTTTAACACTCTAGAGAAAACTATGGTTTGAAAATGATTATTGTATGAGGACCAGGCTAAATTCAGGTTTTACATACATGGGCTACTTTGCTGACCCACTATGGTTTCAAACAAGAGGTATATGTGGGTACATGGTGGTGCTTGTCAAAATAAAAGTGAAATGCATGATTAGAAAAAACATGAAATAGAATTATATTCTACATGCATGGTTCAAGTAAAGCTACATATGCAAAAACTTGACATTAAAAGAAAGAGACAAAGAATAGAGGGGCATACCTAACCCCTATGCCAACAGTAAAGACATTAAAATAAATCTAATCTGGAAAATAAATATTCCAAACTAACCAAAAAATAAAATAAACTAAACATGCTAGAAACACAAGAAAACTAAACATGTTAAAAGCAAAACCTACACAAAGCATGCATAAAGAAAAGGAACTAAATTGCAAATAAGAAAAGAAATAAAAGGGAAAACCAAATTACCTAAAGCTAACACCCTGGTTGAGCCCACTCCAATGAACCCCACATTGAGTCTGGTTGAGTCTAGTTACAGTGCTAATGCAGAACACACCAAAACTTAGATCAAGACTCTTAAAAATATAACTTGTTTTGAGCTAGACCTTTTTTTGACTACCCTGTTAAAATTTTACCAACTCTTTGGGCTTCTCAAAGAATAGCTCAAAGTGTGTTGTGTCAAATGGGAGGGAGGAGGCCTATTTATAGGGGAGATAAGGGGCAAACACCTTTGGAATTTTCAATCTAGGACTAAACTTTTGGCACACTCACTCTTCTTCAACGCTCCAAACCATAGGTTGAAATTATATTTTCAATTGTATTTTGCTCGTTGTTATCTCGTTTGGACTCCGAATTCGATTCCATAAAAAGCCACGCAAGTACAAAAAAGTACTGATCGATTCATGATAAAGTATTTGGTGAGAATGGAGGACGAACAACATGGAAATATGAAGAGGAGAAAACAAACTTTTAAACCTTATTCTAAAACTTGATACAAATAAAAAAAATGTTTGTCTGGACCACATATGGATACCGATTTCAATTTCATATGCATTGAAGTGCCCAACAATGAATTTTGCGTGTTTCAAGTGCTTACTTGTGAATTGACATTAAGCATGGAATGAAAAAATCATGATACATTTTTGGGATATAATGTGCATTAAGCTCACATTGGATCATGGATCTACGTTTGATGCTGAGAAACTAATCCAGGTCCAGATCCAAGGAAAATTTAAGAAGATCCTGATATTTTATGGGAATTTGGATTGTGATTTGATATCCAGGATCTGAAATGATAATAATGGATCTTGATCTATATAAAGATAGATATTAGTTCAAAGACTTGGATATGAGATCCATACATGGAAATAAAACTTGAGTATATGATCTGAATCATAAATATGAAATGGATATCTTAACCTGAGCTCGAGCTGGGTTAGGTGGGCTCAAGCTACATAGCATAGGTTGGACCTGAGTTGGGTTTAGTTTCTGAAAAATTGGGTTCAAACCAAGGCTTCGCGTAGGCTCAACCTAGGTGTTGTCTTTTGAAAATTCAGTTTTAATGAAAAATTTGATGAAATTGAGCCTCGGCACAGGCCTATCAGATCCATGAAATTTATGAAAAGCTAACTTAAGTTTATGTGGCTCATAAGTTAGGTTTTATAAAAAAAAACCTGCATGGTGGCAAATGACCAAAATACCATTGTATGTGATTTTGGGCTGAAACATGTTCAAAGAAAGGGATGGGATTGAACTAAAGTTCTAGAATCAAAGAAAATCATAAACCAATGTATATGTAACCTATACCCTATGTTTATACAGAAGAATATGGCTCAAAAATAAAATAACCATTTTGCCTTTATTTGTATTTTTGGAGTTTCGGATTAATTTTTTTGATCTGGCTAAACCAGCCTATGGTTAGACTCCTAATTAAGCTCTGGTTAAAATCTTGTTGAAAAATTCCTTCAGATTGCATTAAAAAACAAAAACAAATTTTTATCAAGTCGTGTGCAACACATTTATGAAGAGAAATCAATGAAGGCCAAAATATCAGATTTCATAGGTGGCAAAATGGCAATTTTTTGGACGACCTAATGACTTGAGTCTGGTGTTCAATGCTAGTGTAAAAAGTGCTTGTTTGGCTCAAAGATAGTCTTTTGTTCATGAAATTTGGCCTTTGAAAATTCAATTGAAAATCTCATGGTGAAAAGTAAAATGGTCACTTGAAATTGTGATAATTTTGAGTGTTCACATTTTGTAAGATCTTGAAATGTGTTAATGTAATGAATGGTTACTTTTCAAACCTTTCGAGGTTTATTCATGTTAAGGAACATAAAGCTTCAAGACTCAAGTCATGATTGACATGTGTTCATGCATCAACTTTTTCCATTAGCAGTAAGAAAATGTTTGATAAAATGGTCAATTTAGTGCTTATCTAGTTTCATGGATTGTTCAAAAAATCATGTTCAAAGATTGGAAATGATGGCAGCTTCAAAAACATAGAAAAGTATATAGCACTTATAGTATGTCATTGGAAGAGGATATTTTCAAACTTTTTCTTATATTATAGTGCACCTGCCCATTCATTTAGCATCGAAGGCAAGGCTCGTTGGATCAATACAATAGGGGTAGATGTATCCTATTGAAAGATATGTGGAATTTCTGATAATGGTTATATAAAAATTTATAGTAATTCATTTTATGTGTCGCATGTGTAGGTGCTCCCTCAATTTGAAAACTTATGTATGTAACAAAAGTCAATCAAAAGGCTCTATTGTGGACGGATATTTGTTTGAAAAATGTCTCACATTTTGTTTGTGGTATTTGGATGTCATTGAGATAAAGTTTAATCATATTGAATAAAATTATGAACAACTTGATGATGATTTGTTGAGAAAAGGCTGCCTAGAGTTAGATCTTATTCATGTTTATGTACTTTTCAGATGACTAACTATTCACATTTTTAATCTTTATAAATATGCCATTTGTAGGCAACACCTTTGCTTGCTGAAATCACAACATTGAATACCTCAAGAAGTTGAACAAATTCATAAGGACAAGTTTCCTTATTGGTTTCAAAATAATGTAATTTCCTAATCACCTTTAAAAATATTCATGTACTTATACTTAATAATGAATATATATATATTGAATTACTTTTATTCATATTATAGGTTTGTCTACTTCATGAATAGATGCTACTGAAAGCATCACCAAAGAACTCATATGGTCATCGCAGAAACCTTAAAAGATAGTAAGAGTGTTCAAAGGTTTCAGTGAAAATGGGTATCACAAGCTGAAAAACAGTTGGGAGATCCCTCAGGAGAAAAAAACCACATACCATGTTTGATGCTCATTTCAAACTCTCAGCTTGTATGATTGTAAGCTATAATATTATGTATGTTGGAATTTTGTTGCCTACATATTGATTTATTTTGTTTTCTTCTCTTATAGCTTATGACCTACTAAATTCCAATAGATTTGACTTCAATGTGATGGTTTGCACGATTCTTCTTAAAGAAATGGTGGTAAATGCCCAAGATTACTATGGATACCAAGACCTACACATGGTATGTATGATATCTTACAAATGATTGTTATTTTTTGTAGTACCACTGCCTTGAACATACAAGTTTTTTATGGCTTACATCTTCATCTCGAGTAGAATATTTGTTCTCTTTGTATTTAAACTAAATAAGCAGAACTTACTAGTACTACTAAAATTATAAGAAAGTGAAGCATCCTCATAGTTCTCATTTGCAGCTATCAAATGTTTTCCTCCAACTCTTGGGAGAAGCGGTTCCATGCACATATATTTTGTACACTTTTGACATAGTAATTTAGAGCTTTTCTAGTTGAATTAACTTTTCAAAACTGAAACCTTTTCAAATTTTGCTTCATGTTTGAATTGTCTATCATGTTTTTTGTTGTTACTCTAAATTGGTTTTGTTTCTGCAAACTGTTCTGTAGCTTGTGTGCATACAGTGTAAAAGACTTACAACAAAATCTTAGTGCTTTATGTTGTTTTCCATTAATTAGCTAAAAGTTGCATGTTTTTTTGCATGCAAGGATGGCCTTCATAGAGGCTTTGTGGTTCCATCACTAATCATTACGATGTTTCTCAAATCTGCAATACATAAAGGCAAAGAACTTGACGTCTCAAGGTCTTATATACTTTTATCACAACCATGGTAGCAACTGTTTGTAGAAATTGTTCATGAACCAACATAGCTTCTTATACCAATTCAGCTTCTATTATCTGAGTGATTATCTTGTATTTTGAAATTCATTTTGTTTGTAAAGATGAGCTTCTTTGACAAATATATGCTAGATTTATGGCTTTCATTTGTGTCCTTCAATTCAATTATGGAATAGGTTGATTTGCAAATTGTTTTTTTATGTTTGAACAGGCAAGTGGTATGAACTGGACTGTTGACAAATTTACTGATCAGTCTCTTCTAAATGCAGTTGGTTGGGGATTTGTTGTTCATCACCTGTACAAAAGGTATCCAAATGATAAAATAGAATTGGACATCACTGCTACATCTCCACCCTGTGAGGGAGTTGAATGAAGTTGATGATGATACCAGGGCACAATGTTTTGTTGTACATATAAAAGAATGAACAATATTTTGCGGATATTGAGTAATGGCTCTTTTTTATGTGAATGGCATTTTAGTATAGTACATGACATTTTTTGGATGTGTTCATTAATGTGTATAGCTACAAATTCTGATGTAAAATTTGATATATTTTTTTGTGTACTCAATAATGGGATTATGTGTAAGACATACCGTAGTTTAGGAGAAAAAAAACATTTATTGATGGTCAGTAAATAGTTGTTTCTGACGTAAATAAACTTCAGTAATGATCAGCATCTGCTGATGCTAACTAGAGTCAATAAAAAGAGAAATATTTGTTGACATTAACGAACATCAGTGGTGGTTTAGCATCAGTAAATAAAGGATGTCTACTGACATTCACTTGCATCAATAAATCCTTTGCTAGAGACTTGCCAACAGGCCTGCCGACATGAGGAACACCAGTAATTAGTCATTATGTACTGATGCATATGTAATGTTACAAATAAGATATTTTGCCTGAGATGTTGCAAAACGTTAGTAAAACCTTTAGCTAACAGTCTTTACTGACATTTGGTTTTGTATCAATAAGAAAATCAGTAAATAGTTTTATTAACACTTTTTTTTTTTACTTTTACTGACGTTTTTTAAGTGTAGATAAAAGTGTTTTTTTTTTGGTGCCTTGAGGTCATGGTTTTGCAACATGCATGAAAGCCATTCGACTTCTCAGTCATTGGAAGAAGTGGTTTTGTGCTGCAGGCAATGTTAGCGTCAGGGTAGATGGGGCAGGGGACTGAGGCAAGAAAAGATTTAAGCTTGAAAGACACGGCAATGCCTAGTATTTGGACACAGCCTTGTCGCTTCTCCATTAAAATATAGGTGCGATTATCCGTACGAACATGTCGCTGGAAGAAGCTCAATCTTCAACCAGATATTGCAACAAATATGTTCCAGTTTCAGGAGACTCATTTATCGCCTTTTTGTTTATGGCATATACATTAATTCAACCGGCTAAATACAACAAATATTGTAACGCTGCCGTGTTTTAATTTATTATTTTTTTGAGGGAAGAAGCCATAAATTTTTCATGAGGAGGACTGACTTAAAGTTTCTAAATTTTGATTAAGGTTGAAATATCATTTTTTAAAATTCTTATATAAAAAAAGTGAAATTTTCTAAAATTTACATGTGAATTTTTGAAAGATTTTTTGTTGAGGTAGAGCCACGGCCCATGCAGGCCCTACCTTGGCTTCGCGCCTATTCCTTCAAACGTCCAGTCGGTTTCCTTTTAATCCAAGGGTGGCAAAATAAACCAATTTCTGCATTAATTATAAAAATCCATATCCATTTATGTTCTCATGAAGGATATTCGATTCTCCCACCATGAGATATACCGAAAGAAAGCCGAAGGATCGAATTTTTTTTAATTTTGTTATAGCCAAAGAGCAGTTCTTATTTTAAATTTTAAATTAGAGAGGCCATGCAGAAGTAGACGCCTGATGTCAGGGGCACTAGCGTACGCTGCGTACCCATTCAAGTTGCGGCCCGAGAAGGAAAAGCAAATTAATATAGAATTCCCACCCAGTGGACTCTGTCGGCATTCAGAGGTTGGGAAGAATCCTCTTTCACGCGATCTTTTGGAAAAAGAAAAAAAAACCAACAAAGTGCAGTTGGTAAATCCAACGATCAAGGGTGCAAGGACGATCGTCAAATTGCCACAACTGGAAGATATTTATTGTCCGAAGTCCATAGTACAAAAAATATCAAACAATTAGTCAAAAGTCATGCAGCAATTTGTATGTTTATTTTTATATATGACAACTAGAGTCACTAGACACGATGGATCAGCAGCTTGACACATTATATATTGCAGATATTTCCGGACCCCCATTATATGTAAACTTACTCCAATGTTGGTGGTTCTTATCTTGTGCATATATGGATGTGCTGATCATTACTTGTTCATGACGCCGCAATTTCAATTATTTTTTTTTCCAAAACATAAGATTTTGGCCAATAAGTTGTTGACATTTCGCTAATCGCTTGAAAAATGCAATGAACCAAAATGTCAAGTTTAACATATTTTACTACCAAATTTGATATAAAACCTAATCTACAATGTCAAAATTTTGTAAAAAATTAAGTTTGAAAAACCATAGAAAAAATGTATTTTGTTTGCCTGTACATCTTTCCCTCTCTCTCTCTCTCTCTCTCTCTCTCTCTCTCTCTCTCTATATATATATATATATATATATATATATATATATATATATATTATATGTGTATTGTGTGCATTGTGTGCGTGTTAGACCCTGACAACCAATTGTTGGAATAACTCAGGCAGCCTTTTCTTATTTCTCTCTATTAAGTGCAAACTAATGAATAGTGATTATTCAACTATGAGAAAAAGTATTTGAATTGTTTAAATATTAACTGCCAAGATTATATATATATATATACACTACATTGCTTAAAGTGTCAAGTTTATGGGCCCTTGCAGAATGGCAACTCTACCTTTGCTTATTGTGCCTACCATGTCGACTTCTTTATACTGTACACTCTCTGTAACTTTGTCCTGTTCAAACAAAAAACTGAACATATAAAATAAATCAAGACATAAATATTGTCTTTCTTAATAAAGGACCCCGTTTTCGGGCTTATGTTTCAAAGTTTCTGTTCCTCCTTAAGATCCCCCACTTTGAGGGTGTAGAAAATAATCGTGAGAATTAAAAGGGCAGAGAGAAAAAAATGCATCATAGAAGGGAAAGTGATCAGAAAAAGATGCAGTTAGAAAACAACCACTCTAAAAATGCTAAAGTAGTAGTAATAGTTGAACACACAAGCACACATGTTGTCGAATAGTTATTAAAGAAAGTGGATATCTAATAATGAGAAAAAGGGAAATTAAGTTGTCCCAACATGCCGGTACCTAATATCTTTCTTTATATGAAGGGATATTAGAGCTTATATGTTAAGGCGCCCCATGGCTCCTATATCTCTTACAAAATCAAGGCAAACAAAAAAAATATTTGATTTAGAATTGACAAGACCAAGTGTAGAAAAATCATATCTAACACCCCATTATTAGTACAACCCAACCAAGTGGAATATCTCCATGTTCAAAAACTTAAGAATGGAACACGAGATCATCTGTTTTTAATCGCACACTAAATAGTTGAAAATCCTGACCTTCAAATACTCGTGAAATAATGGCTATAGATTGAAAAGAGTGATATCCTTTTTGTTTCTTGATTCACACATGTAACAAGAGCGTCAATAGGGACTTTTTCTTTCTTTTATATATATATATATATATATATATATATATATATATATATATATATATATATATATATATATATATATATATATAGAGAGAGAGAGAGAGAGAGAGAGAGAGAGAGAGAGAGAGAGTCCTAAGTGTATGGAGAAGCAACCCACACAAACAATGAAAATGATCTGAGAGAAAGTTGGTATATAAAATAATCGACAATATTATAACTCGGTGGTCCGGTCCCATGATGTGGATCTAAATGACCAATTAATGTTAAACAAAGGGAAGCAGAAGCAACATGATTGCAGGAACAGGTAACGTCACGTCAATAATATGCAATAAGCCGACGGAGACAGAGACGCCCGTTCTTCGCTTTCGTAATTTTATGGTTGTAAGAAAATGAAATGGAAAGCGACATCATTTTGTAGAATCCCTTTCATCATCCCAACCCTCTCCCGAACCTTGGGTTGGTTTGTCTTAGGCGTATGGCTTTAGGGAAACAAAAAAGAAAAAAAAAAGGAACATCTGTTGGAATTAAGGCCCTGTGGTTAATAGTATAATGATTCAGAGGGAATATTTAAAAGTAGAATGATTGAAGAACACCACTATATAAATAAACTTGGAGCCAGCTTAATATATAAACAGGAGGAACATTACATTAGATTTCCTAGCTTTTCAAGAACAACCGAACAAGTGGATCTGCTCTCTAATTTTATAAAACAGAAATTTATATGGAAACCCTCAACTTTCTATATACTTGGGAAAAAGCGACAAAAACATTTACACAATTACAAAATACAGCTGCTTAAATTCGCAGAGAAGGTTATATGGAGTAACGTAAAAAGGGTGTTCCCCTGACCGGATGGCCCTGACAAGTCCTTGGGATAAAAGGGAAAAAGGTTAAACGCATCAAAATGGAACCGTCATTTCTACTGTCAGCCTTTAAGTAAAGGAAAACGAGGTCCTCGGCTTTCTCTGTTTCCGAAAACAATAAATAGTCCGAAAAGAGAGTGAAGAATTTTTTACTCGCCCCCACATACTACGATTCCCCTCACCTACCACAAGCCGAGAGAAATGCAACCATTTAAGAGGAGCTTTGGGTGCATTTCCAGCCCACCCTGAGGACTCTGTCATTCATTCAAACAATCGCCCTACTCTTTATGTGCAGCAAGAACGTATTAAACACTCTGAGTCTCCCCGGTCATTCAAACACCCGCCAGCCCAACCTTGGGATCGTGGTGAGAGATAAAGAAAGCAAGCACGTGAATGTCTTGACAAAAATAGAATTCCCCTTTTTTTTTTCTGTTTTGCAACACTTTCTTGCTTCATTCTAGGCAAAATGGAGAACCATGAGAGGCTGTATCTCTAACGATAGAATCACCGAGGGACCAACAGCCACCTCCCTGTACAACGTTTCAGAAAGAACAGATATGGAGCACCAACTTAAGATCATGACCGCATCATTATAAGCATCTTTTGATGTGGCGCGGTCAGAAAACACAACTGAGCCAAAAAGGTAAAGGGAAAACTACCAACACAGGAACTAGGGATCAGGAGAGCATGTGAAAGATTTCTATTTGAAGCAAACCCAACGACACATAAGCGCGTAGCATTGCCCACTAAAAATATGGAAAAAAAAAAAAAAAAAAAACACATAAGCTGTGACCGCAAACAAAGTTCCTTTCGTTTTTCTAGGACTTCCCATTGGAAATCGAAGCAATACATGCAGCTGTTATTTACCATCGGCGGTTTTAGATCTCGTCACGCTCTCTGGAAACCGAATAGAAGACAAAACTTGGGGGGCGCTAAGCAGGGGCTAAGTTATTGAGGGTTGGGGGGTCTGCTGTTTGCAGCAGAGACGCGAGACCCCCATTCCAAGAGCTCCTTGCTGGTGTCATCTTTGTGAACAATCACCTCAATGAAGCAGAAACAATCCTTCTTTGTGCCGGTTGCTGTTGCTATTGCCTCTTTCAGCTCCTCCTCTGTGTGCACCTGCAAAAACAGAACACTTTTGAGGAAAGCTTCTCCAATACTCTAATCAATGAAAGGATTTCTCATACGAGAAAACGAATTTCCGTTGAAAAACAAAAGAAGGAAGAAGAAAAGCACCTTGGTAGTCCAACATTTTCCTTCTCCGTTGTATATGGCGTCAATAAGACCTGTGTAGTTCCAATTCTTTATCACATTGTAAGGTCCGTCATGGATCTCCACTTCTATCGTGTAGCCTCCGTTGTTGATGAGGAAGATGATGCTCTTCTGATTGCACCGCAGCATGGTTGACACATCCTGTGCTGTCATCTGCATTTACAGAAACCATAGAGGTGCAGCTGATTAATCTCACCAGCCTCGCTTAAGCTCCCTGCAACTTCTCGAAATGGATTCCATATGGATATAGGGATGGAGGTTTTCATTTCTTGTCAGGCTTACCTGGAAGCTTCCGTCGCCGATGCACGCAATCACACGCTTGTCCTTTGCAGCTTGTGCATATCCGAGCGTTGCACCAACAGACCAACCGATTGAACCGTACTGCATCTGGAACTCATACCTGTTCGGAGGCCAATGCGAACAACCCTGCCTCAGAAAAAGAAGACACACAACAGAAAATTTTGGAAGAGAGAAGAAAGATTGCCGGTTCTCACCCGCACCCTTTTGGCAGTTTAAGCTTCTGGCAGTTAAACCAGGAGTCCCCTGTTTCAGAGATCACGGCAGTGTCGCTGGACAACATTTCCTGAAACACCCAAATGTCAGTGCCCGCGAAAGATCTCAAAGAAGCAGCGAAGGAAGAACTCTGATCTTTTTAAGCACCTGTACGTGTTTGAAAAGGATATTGACCCTCAAAGGCTCATTAGGAGAAGCCTTCGGAGGAGCGCCTTCAGGAACGTAGATCCGATAATAGTTCTCGTAGGCGGTTGTGTTCCGCTTCAACCTCTTTGCCAAGGCGTTCAAGAAATCTTTCATGAGGATGCAGCCGAAAGCGGGGCCATTGGCGACCACTACCCTGTCTGGTTGAACGATGATCGCCTTCTCCTTCTTCAGCAGCAATGAGTAACCGACGGAGCTGTAGTCATTGAATATTGGTCCTGCGAAGAGGTAAGCGTCTGCCGACTCCACAATCTCAGCGCAGAACCCAGTGCTCACAGCACCCCAGTAAGTGCCAATGAAGTGAGGGATGTGCTCCGGCACCAACCCCTTGGCAGACGGCATCACTGCCACCGGATATCCACAGGCATCGGCCAGCTCCACGAACGCCTTCCCGGCCTTGGCAACTCTCAGTTTCGGGCCGCCCACCATGACCGGCTTCACAGCCTTGTTCAGGAATTCCACCGTCGCTTCCACTGCAGCTTCCAATCCCATCTGGTTGCTCAATCTAAGAACCCAAAACCGTGATCAGAGAAACAGATGCAACGCAACCACAGGTTGTGGTTTTTGTCTTCTTCTACCAAAAAACCAAAAGAGAAGCTCAACAGGGGAAAACTAAAACGTACTTTGGAGCGAGGAAGAAAGGAACCGGCTCTCGACTGAAAGTCGGATGTGGAATGTGCGACAAATTGCAGCCTATGCTGATGTAAACCGGTTTGCTTTCTTTCAAAGCAGTGGAGACCGCAGTATCGATCAGTTCGTGGGCATCGTCCAAATTGTTCACAACCGCCTAAAACAATTGAAACAGAGAACCTCATGAGTATAAATCAACAAGCTCTACAAGGAAGACATGCACTGACTTTTGTTTTTTATAATCATCATCTGCGCTTTAGACACGCGCAGGCTGTGAACAAATTCAATTGTACCGCCCCTTGGACCAACTTTTTCCCTTTGCATGCTGTACTTGAGATCTCCATAGATCTCATGGTTGTGAATTCCCTCACACACACCATGCAGAAATCTAAACCGATGGATGAATGAATTAACACCAGATCTATTTCGAACAAACCTTGAGAGATAAAAGCAAAAGAATACACACAACCATCTCTAGGAAAATCGTTTGTGTTCTGTTTTTTGTAGCATCTCAAATTTCGGCAGTAACAGTGGCCAAACCAGTTAGTAGACGTAATAGTCAAGCAAGAATGACATGCTTATAACGGTAGAAGATCCACTGTGAGACCACAGGGATGTCTTCGTTTCGGACTAGACGGCAAAAGGTTGGGAATCGTGAAAAAAGGATGATACCTGAAAGCAGGTGACCGTCTGAAAGCAGCGCAGTTCCTGGGTGAAGTCCGGAAGGCCGATGGTGTGGTGGAGGATGCGGTTGGTGCCGTAGTCGTTGGAGTTCGGCCCACCGACGATGCAGATGACCGGCAGGTTCTCGCTGTAGGCTCCGGCGATGGCGTTAAGGACGCTAAGCCCGCCGACGGTGAACGTAACAACGCAGGCGCCCACGCCCTTCGCCCTAGCGTAACCGTCCGCGGCGTACCCGGCATTGAGCTCGTTACAGCATCCGATGACGTTGAGCGCTGGCTCGGCGATGAGGTGGTCGAGCAGCGTGAGGTTGAAATCACCGGGAACGGAGAAGACGTCGGAGACGCCGACCTGAACGAGGCGTCGGGCAAGATGGCGGCCGAGGGTAGAATCGGAGGAGACGGGGCACACGGAGTTCTGCACCACCGCCACGGAGTTGGAACAGGGCGGCGCGCCCACGTCGTTACTCATGGGCCTGGACACGTCCACCTGCCCGATCTTGGTATCCATTTCCCTCCTTGTCTCAAAAAGAGAGAGTACAAAGCGAGAGATGCGGAGGAAGAGGCTCGAGAGAGAAACTTGCGTTTGGTATGGTTGCTATGAGATGAGAGGGAGGAAAGGAGAGCGGAGAAAGAAGGTAGGAAGACGAATGTCTCCGGAATCTAATTGGCGGCTTTGTTGGGACGAAAGAGAAAGAACGGATTCATCTGCATTTAAAGGGAGTGGAGGTTTCCGTCTTCAGAAACCAGGGGCTGGCTCCCCGCTCCCCACCGTCCTTGACGGTGGTCTAGAAACGGGGCTCACCGCAGATTTGGAGGGCAGGTGGGGACGTCCGAATCAAACAGGGACGCAGAGAGCGCGCAGGATGGACCCATTGTTGACCCTGCATGACGTTGGTTTCTCTCCGAGAAGAGGATATTTGTTTGCGCAGATTCTTTTGTTTCTTTTTTTTTTTTTTTCCCCTTCTCCCCCTTTCATGATTTTCTTATTAATTCCGCCATTTCCGTGATTGGTTTGGCCTCCGTGTCCTTTCCTGGACTTCACCCTGCCGCCTGGTGGAACGTGGTGTTGCAGAGGCGGCCTTTTCCGAGCAGCAGCAAAAGGAAAAGGAAGCAAAACCAAAAACCTGTGGCCCGCCCTAGGGATTGAAAAACCCCAACACGCGTACCAAGTTTCGCTGCGTCTTCCATGGCTCGCACCAATGGGCACCGCGCAGAGCGCCGCTCATGGTTTTGGCTCTTTCTTCTAATTTGGTTGACGCTTTGCTTGGTACTTGGTAGTGCCAATCTCTCACCAAATCCTATAGATATAGGATTCTGGCAGGCATCGTGTAATGCCCTAAGTGTAAATGTTTACTTAGATATTTACTTAGATATCTAGTTCAAACATGACCTTGGGTCACTATTTAATTGAATAGTATCCAAATTCGAGCCCTTGACATTTGCAGCTTTAAAAAATGCACAAAGTATGCGTGAAATGTAACAATTCCACTCAACTTGTCTTTTACTAGTTTCAGTTTCAACTTAAAAAAAAATAATCAATCATCTCATTAATTATCCTCTTCTTAAAGTTTTTTCATAATCGAGACTAAATTTATAGTGTTACAATTTACCTTCCTCAAGTCACATCGTGTGTGTGAGACTCTAGGTTCGAGTGTTGTTAACAACCTGAACCACTCTTGGGTTCGGACTCCTGATTGGGTAGATCTCAATCCACCTCCTAGTAGTTTCGGGTTCAACAAAAAAAAATTAAGAATCAGAACCATTATTTCATTAATGACCTTCATTATAAGTTCTTGAAAATCTCTCATAATATTTAATACGAGACTAAATTTTTAAAATGTTAAATGAAATAGACACAAACTTCTTTAACTTGTAAGCAAAGCAAGTTATTTCTGCATAACTTAAATTCTAACGTGTTTCTTCAACAGAGTAAGTAATTTCTGCGTAACCTAAATTCTAACATGTTTTTTAAAAGGGAGAAAGCCAGGAAAGTGTTAAGTTTGCTTTGTCGTTTCCATTCAGGAAAAAAAAAAAAAAAGGGAGTTGAAAACAAGTGAGTTGATTGAGCTGGCGTTCCGGGTGCTGGAACATGAGCCGCGGGATTGGTTTTAGCTGGTTTTTCTTGACCCACTGGTGCCGCTGCCTTGCCTGTCCATTGTTTCATGTTTGGACTCAAGTGGGAGAACCCACTTTGGACGACATTGGGTTGGGAGTCCACACTGTGGACTGAATGTCATCATGAGGCCGAATTGAGAATATCCAAAGCCACACTACGGAATCCTAAGATGCGATTCTCATTTTCTATAAAAGGAAAAATAATATTTAACTCCGAACGTTGCGCATATTAAGACAAACGCGAGTGGACGGGTCGGTGTCGGTCAAAAGGTTCTCTCAATCGAACATGTACAGAGCCTGGTCAGTTTAGTTGAGCAATGGCAACGAAAATATCTTGGCTTCCTACAATACTCAGACGCCTTTGGATATATTTCCTTTATATTGTTAAGTTAGTTTTGACATTCTCACATATAATCTTATAGTTGTTCAAGCGAAAAAAAAAAAAAAAAACTTTTTTGGATTTGGCAATTTTGTACTATAATGTATCAAAAATAATATTCAATAGGTCATATGAGGCAAAAGCATTTATCGTCAACAACGAAGTTTTTTTTTTTCATTGCATCTATTAAATTTATAAAATGATTCGTAACAAACAACTAATCAATAACAAACGCATAACTATATGTGTATTCAATTTACTGAAGATGGTAAATGTGGATAAACATTTTTACAAATATATATAAATATATATATAGAAGAATGGAATGTCGAACTTTTTAGAATCACCAAGATCCAATAATGAACAGTTAAGAGAAAAATAAGAAGATAAAGGTGATAGACATTTTCATTATCTAATATTAATTTACACATTTTTCTTTTTCTTTTTCTGTCAATCCGTTTTAAACAAATAGCATTGGTTAGATAGCTGGGTGACTTTAAATAACCAGAGTTATCGTTTCTCACTCTATATATATATATATATATATATATATATATATATATAGTAAAAAACCAAACACTTAGATCAGGAATTAAAACTACAGTCTTTAATTCTTTTTCTAAAAATTATTTTATAGAACATAAAGCCCATTTTGATATAAAACATGTTTTGAATAAGGTTGTTTTTAATGAAAATTTGTTGATTTTTTTATTATCAAAATGTTGATTCTATGAGAGCCATTCATTTTTTGTTATTATAAAAGCACTATTAAACCCCAAAAAATGATCAACTTAACATAGATCTTGCATCAACCTAACTTTAGGATTACATTGTTAATGTTAGGTTAAAAAAACAATTTAAATATCATATTTAATGGGTCTGGTTTTTGTCTTGACCATTAGGTCTGGATTTTACCAATCACTTTATATATTACACACACTATACTGTGAAGGACAAAAACCAGACCCTTTAACCAACCTTTGGATGGTACACTGAAAAATGGTTTTTGTGAAAACTTGGTTTTATAAAAAACAATTTTTTTTAGTGTGCTTTGAAAACTTGGTTTGTGTGCTTGGGTACCAAGACAAAACTAGGTTTTTACTTCTTGAAATCTAGTTTTTGCTTGGATGACAAAAAAATGAGTTTTCAAAAGTGTCTTTTAAAAATTGATTTCAATTGAATGTTAATTAGTTAATAGCAAGTAATTACACTGCACAGCTACTTATCTTTTTCAAATATCCAAACAAATTATATTTACATAAAAAAGATGAGGTTCTCTTACTCTTAGTAGGGGTTGATGCCTTGTAATTTTAATTATAGAACCAAAATGTTAAAAGCAAAGTTCCACCTCAACATGGAATTGAAATGAAATTCCAATTACAATTTCCTTGTGGTTTCACAGTATAGAATATTAATTTCAAAATTTAAAATGACTTGGTTGATGGAAACAACATTAATATTCTATAATTTTAGTAAATAAGGCCTCTATATTTTAAATCTTTTAATAGGTTACAAATACAACCGATAACCCATGTGTTCAAACACAAAATGTAAATAGATCTCAATAACATTAAAATGCAAGCTAAGTGGATGTAGATCTTATTTCAGTCAAAAGAGGAAGTATTAAATGTAATTCATTCTATGAACCTTCATCAATATATTTGCAAGATTAAGTTACATGTCCCATAAAAGCCGATTAACTACAAATTGGATAAAAACTTTAGAGAGATGAAAACAAGTTTTTGAACCTGTCCCCCTGGTTTTTCGCTCAAATGTAAAAACCACGTTTTCAAAAAAAAAAAATCTAGAAACGTTGTTTACTGCCCCATCCAAACACGCCCAAAAAGGCAATTTAGAGCAAAACAAAAATAGTTTGTTGTCTTGCCTCCACACTGCCTTTTTTGGTAAAAATTATTTTAAATAAAGTTTACACATCCTAATATATTTATAAAAATTATTTCTTTTATTTAAGTTGTTTTTATGAAATATGTGGATTTTCTTATTATCAAAATGTTGATATTATGGGGGCATTCATTTTTTGTTTGTTATACAAATACCATTAAAATAAAAAAATGATCAATTTAATATATGTTTTGCATCAACTTATTTTTAATATCATGCCAGTAAGGTTAAATTGCAAAAATTGCAAAGCAAACATTTTAAATATCATGATCTAGTTTTTGTCGCTGACTGAATGATCTGGTTTCTACATATATATATATATATATATATATATATATATATATATATATATATATATATATATATATATATATATATATGGATTCCTCAGTTGGGTTTCTCCTGCCTCTCGCATGTTTGAAAGGAGACCACTTGATGAAAAGCGTTAGGCGGCCTTAATAAGAAAGTATATAGATACTTAGGTACCAAACCTTGAGAGAGAAAAAGAATTATAGGTACCAAACCTTTAGGTGATAGACTCATATGGAATGGTCATGGCAATTGATTTGTTAGGATGCACGGCTATAAGGAAAAGAAGACAAAACATTTTAATAATATAGTACAAATTTATACCTCCACATATAAATAAATAAATAAATATAAATATATATATATATATATTTGTGTGTGTGTGAATGGTTTACTCATGAGGGCCAACCAAACCAATCTATTGTGATGAACCATTGTGAGTAAAACAAGGGAAAAAGGTAATGAACATTTTCATTATCTAGTATTAGTTCGCATATTGTTTTTATTTTTCTCTCAATCATCTATCACCAGTGAGCTCACCTCTCTCTCTTTTTAATATATATATATCAGCATCAATTCCCGTGAATGTGGGGAGAGACATATCTCATGATGGCTTATGAGTTGCCTTCTCTTTCTTTGTCTCTGCTCAGACCTCTCCTTGCTCAACACACTCTTTTGATGCTCCTCTCCATACTCTCACTAGCTAAAGGCAATGAAGAGCAATCTTCCAGCCGGCGGCCTACTTCTATGAACTCTCTCTTTCTCCACATCCGCCTGAGGGATAGCATGTTTGGACATCCTCCTTCCAATTGATGATTGGGGATATTACTAGCTTTGATTGCTTCCCTGTCATTGGTGGTTAACTATATGTGGTCTTCATGACTCTAGATTTTCATTGTCATGTGTTCATTGTGGCTGTTCCAGGTCCTCTGGTTTTGAAAAACTTAGCTGTCCCCAATACTGCCTCATTACAGTGGCTCCAGCTTTGCCTTGCTCCATACAAATGGTCTATCTTCACCTTTTCCCTTCTTGGGTATTTGTTCCTTCCCTTCCTAGGTACGTTGCTTGTCTGGTCACTTGGGTTGCCTCTAGGTGCCTCATCCATCAATATTGATGCTTTTGTCGGGATACTCCACTCATTGGTATGTTCCACTATTTCTCATGCCCCAGTCTTCTCCTCTTCACATTCTATTACTCCTCTTCCCTCCTATCCTTGCTCTTCCCCTTTGTCTTTGACATCTCCCTCTTTCACTCCTTCCTCTTTGCCTTCTTGTATTGCTTATTTTGTTAGTGTTCCTTTTCATCTTTCTTTTCCTATCTTCATCTTTTGACCTTTTTCTTTGCCTTCTATAATATTTTTTTTCTATCCTTTTCTTTGCATTCTTTTCTGCACGTTCTCTGTCCTTTTGAAATCTCTATCTTCTCTATTATCATAATCTTCTTTTCTTTTTTGGCTTTCTTCAATTGTGTTGATTACCATCAATGTTTCCCTTCTGCTTACTTCCCCATCTTGCATTCCTCATTCAATCTCATCCTCTTTCATTTTTGTCCCGCTTCTCTATGTTATCTTTCTATTGCCTCTGACAAACTGACTTCCTTCCAGCACCATTGCTTGTTCTGTGAAGACAACATTTCTACGGATTTGGTTTTTTCTGTGCATACTTCCTTGTCTGCCCTACAAGTAATTCTTCCTATGACATAGATTCCAGATCTCACTTATTTTCTGTTTGATCATAATGCTTGTATTTTAGTCTTGGCTTCCTCTATAATCCTCCTTAACCTCATGTCACTGCCTTTCACTAATCAGTCTTCTCGAAGGTGATATTGATTATTCATGTACTACTTAGCTCGAAGACCTTTCTTTGTTTGCAACCCGATGCAACTAGCTAACTTGTTGTTAATTTTGTAGTTTTGAGATGCAAGCTCGCTGTTACAGTCTTCTCTCTCTTTCTCTGTATTATAAGCTAGTACTGGGCCCTTTTCTTTCATTGTTGCTATTGTACTGTGGTTTTCTCATGTTCAATCATCTTTTGCAATGACATAGTAATGTTATAATGGTCTCTCTCTCTCTCTCTCACTATATATATATATCAATCTGATGTTTTTTTTCCTTTTAGATGTTATTGGAGAGCAGCTCTTACATTGCATGGCTTCTTGTTGATAGGTTGCAGTTTGGCTTGTCCCCTCTTCATGTTGATGGGCTGGTGGAGAAACCTTCTCTTCTAGGATGCAATTTGCTCAATTCTATTGGGGGTTCCCTTCGATTTTTGTTTTTCAATAACATCAGGAATCAATTGACATTGTTGTGTTGATGTAGTTTTGTGCATGTGATTGTGCTCCATAATCACCCATACCTTTTCACTTAGTGAGTTGGAGTTGATGTGAGAGGTATAACACTATGAACTTACTATATTAGCACCAAAGCAATTTCTCTAAGTCAAAACCTGCTTCTTTTTATATATAATATTTGCAACCATGTATATTGTGGCGTAAAACATATGCATCTATTCAAATATGAATATTTCAATGACAATTGTATTAATAACATTAATTAATATGACTTGGATGTTTGTCTGGCTTTTATAAACATCCCAAATGACCACTTAAAACTTTTTAATTGTTTAATAATATTTAAACCTGTTATTAAATGTATAATATTATGTGTGATCATTCATCATAACAAACTACATGAAGAACCCACTACAATAAATATTGGATTTGGAAATGGGTCCTCTGGATTGGCTTTTGGACTCGTTCTAAATCTAGATTTTTTCCTTAAAACATCATATAAAATGCAGTTCAAGTGCTCGTCTGTCTCTATGTGCAGGGCGACTATGGTTACCCACCCTTCCATTACCATTACCACCACATGTGTAACCTATTTGCTAGTCCACCACATCCGGCTCAATATTTTCATGAGATGGAGGAAGAAGGCATGGTTCTCATGGTTTATCCACCAAAATTGCTCTAGTGCTGCCATAAGAAGGCAGAAGAAGAGGAGAAGAAGAAGCCTATATTCCACATGATAAGACTCTCTATCCCTGATTCTATAGTGTTATAGAGACCTAGTAATATTTAGCAAACAACTTAGACTATTGGTACCCATGTCCCTCTTTATCCTTATCTCTCTCACACAATATACATGAAGTGTCTTTTAAAGACCTAGTAATATTTTGTTCATGATTTCATGAGCTAAGGCATGATGTTTAGGTACATCTCATATTTGCTGTTAATGTTCCAACCAATTGATCCATGGATGTGTATTACTAGTTCAATAGGTGGCTGTCCTAATCTGCATGTCGTTTAGAGAAAATAAAACTTATCATAGAAGGTAAATTCAACCTCATCGTTGTCAATCAGTTGATAAGAATTTCTAGCCAAACTATCTTTATGAATAATGCTCACCCCAATTTCGGGCGCATTTCCCACGAGGATGATACTTTCATGGGATGGTTGATCTCAACATTAGCTAATTGATTTGAAGCTCTACTTGATTACTGACTTAACATAATGTCAGACTACCCTTTGCTGATATGCTTCTATGTGTTCCACTGCTGACAATCTTTTTGTTGTCGAGCAGGACCAACTGTAGCATCTACTGCATTTGATATCGGTCCATGCATAGTTCAATAATGGATGCAAACTTGTAAACTTGTTTCTGCACATGTAAAGGGAGGACTATGTCTGTGATTATACTAGTTTTGTTGGGGTGGCATTGGTGGGAGTTCTAATTGTAGTCCAGTAGGTCCATAATGCATCATGTAGATTTTCAATCTTGACTAGTTCCCATTGTCCTTTTCATGATTCAGATTAGAATTTTTTTAGTTGCTTTTGCTTGGCCATTTCCTTGTGATAAGAGGGTGCCCAAAAATTATGCTTGATCTTGAATTTTGAGCAAAAACCATGTATCCTCCCATTTTTGAAATATGTTCTATTGTCGGTTACATTGTCATGTGGGACACTGAACATGCATAAAATATTCTTGTGAATGAAAGAGGCAACATGCTTGCCATCCACAGTTTTTAGAGTGATGGTCAACACCCACTTGGTAAAATATTATGTTGCTGCAACAAATATTTGTGTCTATTTAACGCAAGAGGATTAATGAGGCCTAACTACATGAAACAACTACATTTAAAAAGGGCAAGGCGATACAATGTAATATAGATAGGCCGTGAGAGCATGCATCGTAACCACATGGATTTGACATTTCAAACATCTTCTAACGAACTTGTGCCAATCTTATTGCAAAGTTGGCCAATAGTAGCCTACCATAATTAATTGTTTGATCAGGGTTTGATATCCAGCGTGTCTTTCACAAATTTTTTTGTGATATTCTTGGATCATTTCCTGAGCTTTATGTTTGTCAATGCATGATAAATATTCTGAGCTGAATTCGCACCTATATAATATCTATCTTAAACTGAAATATTGACCTGACATATTTTGTATTGCTCTTTGTTATTTTTTGGACACATTTGGAGGAAATTCATCCACTTCCAATTAATACTTGATATTCTAATACCAATGAACTTCTTCTGAATCTACTTAGTTGATTTATTCTAGAGGGTGGCATGCTGGTTGAGTCAGTCCTCCCACCTTAAAAGCTTTGCATGGTTCATTCTTATTAAAAGTGATAATGAATCCAAGGCTAGCCAAACTATCTACCAATTGGTTAAACTCCCTCTTGACATGGAATAGATAGAATTCTTCAAAATGCTACACCAAGGCTCGAGTGACTTTTGTAAGGTGCCAATTTAAGACTTTTCACATTCCATTCTTCATTAATTAGTTTACAATACACAAGGAATCATCATAGGCATGAACTTTTCTAACATTGAAACTAAGCAACATGCAATGTATATTAATGTTTCATATTCAGCCACATTGTGAATGCATGTAAATTCCAACTTGAGAGAATAAGTGATCATCTCCTTTTCAGGAGAAAATAAGAGCATTCTAATACTTGTTCCAGCCATGTTCTTGGGGCCATCAAAGAACATCATTGAGGTCTAACTCACATTCAATGTGTAAGACTTGTTTGTTTGGAAAACCATCATTGATGTTTAGCTTTCCAGCCAATGAAAAGTCTTCTAGCTTATCAGCTAATACTTGTCATTTGATAGATTTATGAGAAATGAACTCCAAGTCATACAACATGGCACCTACCACTTGGCAATTATTCATGTGAGAAATGGATGTGTAGGATATATTTGAGATGTTTTCATAAGAGAGCATATAATCTCTCCATTTTTTGCACGTCTAGACAAGGGAGAGACATGTATTCTTCATCATGGAATGGTTTTTCTCATACTAAATAAACATTTTGCTGGCATAGTATATGGTGTGTTCTATCTCGCACTCTTTCTTCATATTGTGGTAACAATTAGCTGCAAGCAGAGTTGTTAACTCACATGTATAGTAAGGGGCCCAAAATACTGGTGGTTTAGAATTGGAGGATTCAGAAAATATTGTTTGATATGCTTGAAAGATTCATCACATTGTGTACTCCACTCCAACTTGATACCTTTTATGAGCAACTAATTGCATGGCTCACATCTGAGGGCCAATTTGAAAATAAATCATTGGATAGCTTGCATCTTGTCTTGTAAGATACATAATTCAATCAAAGTGGTTGGATCTGGCATGTCAATGATGGCTTTGACCTTGGTGGATCTACTTCAATGCCTTACTGGCTCACCATATATCCCAAGAGTTTGCTTGATTCGATACCAAACAAGCATTTCTAAGGATTTAGTCTCAACCTGTACTAGAGCAACCTATCAAAAACTTGAGTCAAAACCTCAATATAATCCTGGCATGTCTTCAAGTAGACCAAAATATCATTTACATATGTGTCCATAAACTTGTGCATTTGATCATGGAATATAATTGCCATGACTCTCCTCTGACATTTTTCAGTTCAAATGGCACTACTTATAGCATAAAGTGCCCCATGGAGTGGTGAATGATGTATTGGGTTAATCTTTTAGAACCAACTTGATCAAATTGTTGCCTAAACATCCTTTCATGAAGGAGAACATAGCATGGTCTGTTGTATTGTCCACCACTAGATTGATGTTGGGCAAAGAATAGTTATCCTTGGGCATGGCCTTGTTAAGGTTTTAAAAATCAATGCAGATCCAAACCTTCCAACTTTTCGTCGGTATGACCAGTATGTTGGCAAGCCATTCAGGATAGTAAATGGTTTTTTATAAACTTAGACCTAAGTAGATCTTCTAGTCCTTCTTTGACCTTGTTTTCGACATGGTGATCTAATTTCCTTAGTTTCTACTAGACTGGATGGCTTCTTGGTTTGAGAATTAACCTGTGAAGTATTAACGTTGGATCCAACTTGGACATGTCTTCATATGTCCATGCAAAAACCTTTCTCTCTTGAGAAATTGAACTAGATTTTCTTCTTTTTCTAGATCCAAGTTAACATCATTATATATCGTCTTGGCATCTTTTGTGGTTCCTTATCAACATAACATTTACGTAGACAATACCAAGTTTTATGTTTATAATCAAACCAATCGAACCAAACTTTATTAATAAATGTTTTTAAGACAATTGATGATAAGTAACAACAATAATTATGTACATAGACAATACCATGTTACATGTTTGTAATCAAGTTAATCGAAACAATATTCATTAACGAGTCTGTTTAAGATGATCAATGGTATATAACATCGCCATAACATTTATGTAGACAATACGAAGTTATACATTCATAATCAAATCAATCGCATTGATCTTCATGGATGAATGTATATAAGATGATCGATGATAAATAACATCAACATAACATTTACATAGGCAATACCAAGTTATATGTTCATAATCAAATCAACCTTTATTAACGAATGTGCATAAGACAATCAATTATAAAGAGCACAACTTTTAAGAAGTCAAATACCTAGTTATATGTTTGTAAACAATTCAATTGAACCAACCTACATTAACAAATCCCTTTAAGTCGATTGATGATAGATGATAAATTGCATCAACATAATATTTAAGCAGACAATACCAAGTTATATGTTCATCATCTAATGAATTGAATCAATCTTCATTAACAAATGTGTATAAGATAATCAATGATAAAAAACATCAACGTAACATTTACATAGACAATATCAAGTTATATGTTATAATCAAATCAATTGAATCAATCTTTATTAGCAAATGTGTTTAAGATGATCGATGACAAATAACATCAATGTAACATTTACGTAGACAAAATACCAATTATATATATGTAATCAGTTCAATCAAACCATTCTTAATTAACAAATGTATTTAAGTCGAATGTTGATAAACAACATCAACACAAATTTGCATAGAAAATACAAAGTTATATATTTGTGATCAAATCAATTGAATAAATCTTTATTAACGAATGTCTTCAAGATGATTAATGATAAGTAACATCAATATAACATTTACGAGGACAATAACAAGTTATGTGTTCGTAATCAAATCAATCAAACATATCTTCATTTATGATGTTTAAGATAATTGATGATAAAAAAACATCAACATGGGATTTACATAGACAATACGAAGTTATATGTTCATAATCAAATTAATCGAACCAAAGATTATTAACGAATGTGTTTAACATGATCGATGATAAATAACATCAACAAAGTATTTACGTATACAACACAAAGTCATATGTTTGTTATAAAGTCAATCCAACAAATCTTCATTAACAAATGTGTTTACGACGATCGATAATAAATAACATTTAGACAATACCAAGTTATGGGTTCATGACCAAATCAATCATACCAATTTTGATTAATGAATAACATAACATCAAGATAATATTTTCATAATGATAAATAACATTAACATAACATTTATGAAGGCAATACAAAGTTATATATTTATAATCAAATCAATGGAACTAATTTTCATTAACAAATGTGTTTTACATGGTCAATGATAAATAACATCAACATGACATTTACATAGACAATACCAAGTTATATGTTCATAGTCAAGTCAATCAAATCAATTTTATTTAACAACAACAACATAACATTTACATAGACATCATCAAGTTACATGTTTGTAAGCAAATCAAATTTCGTTATCGAATGTGTTTGAGATGATAGTTGATAAGTAATATCAACATATCGTTTACGTAAATAATCTCAAGTTATATGTTGAT
Organism: Nymphaea colorata; assembly: GCF_008831285.2. Taxonomy (NCBI): domain Eukaryota; kingdom Viridiplantae; phylum Streptophyta; class Magnoliopsida; order Nymphaeales; family Nymphaeaceae; genus Nymphaea; species Nymphaea colorata. Next base: position 19,285,505 of record NC_045142.1, read on the forward strand.
AATTGAATCAATCTATATTAGTGCATGTGTTTAAGACGATTGTCGATAAAATAACATTAGCATGACATTTATGTAGACAATAAGAAGTTCTGAGTTTGAAATCAAATCAATCAATTAATTTTCATTGACGAAACTTTAAGGTAATTGATGATAAATGATATCAATATCACATTTACGTAGACAATCTTAAGTTATATGCTCATAAACAAATCAATTGATCCAATTTTTACCAACGAATTTGTTTGAGACGTTAAATAATAAATAACATGAACATAAGATTTACATAGACGATACCTTGTTATATATTCACAATCAAATAAGTCAAGTTAAACTTCATGAATGTCTTAAACTTAAACACATTTGTTAAAGAAGATTGATTTGATTAACTTGATTGTGAACATATAACTTGGTATATAGTCTGCGTAAATGTGATGTAGTTGTTATTTATCATTGATCGTCTTAAAGACATTCGTTAATGTACATCGATTGGTTGATTTGATTACAGATACATAATTTATGTAACATGTTATGTTGATGTTATTTATTATCGATCAATAATAGCATAATTGTTAATGAAAATTGGTTCGTTTGAATTGATTATGAACATATTACTTGGTATTGTCTATGCAATTGTTATATTGGTGTTATTTATTATTGACCATTTTAACGCATTTGTTAGTGAAGATTGATATGATTGATTAGATTATGAACATATAACTTGGTAATATGTATGTAAATGTTTTGTTGATGTTATTTATCATCAATCGGCTTAACCACACTTATGAATAAAAATTGGTTCAATTGATTTGATTATGAATATATAACACGGTATTGTTTACGTAAATTTTATGTTGATATTTTATATCATCGATCGTCTTAAATACATTCATTAATAAAGATTTGTTCCATTGATTTGATTACAAACACATAACTGGTTACTGTCTTTGTAGATATTATGTTGACATTATCTATCATTGATCGACAACGTGTTCGTTAATAAAGATTGGTTGGACTGAATTGGTTACAAATATATAACTTGTTATTGTCTGTGTAAATGTCATGTTAGTGTTATTCATCATCGATCGTCTTAACTATATTTGTTAATGATGATAAGTTTGACTGATTTGATTACGAACATATAACTTGTATTGTTGGCATAAATATTATGTTGATGTTATTTATCGTCGACCGCCTTAAACACATTTTTTAATGAATTTTGATTTGATTTATTTGATTACAAACATATAACTTGGTTTTGTCTATGTAAATGTTATGTTGATATCATTTACCATCGATCGTCTTAAATACATTCGTTAATGAAGATTGATTTGATTGTAAACATATAACTTTGTATTGTCTATGTAAATGTTATGTTGATGTTATTTATCAATGATCATCTTAAACACATTTGTTAATAAAAATTAGCTCAACTAACTTAATTATAAACATATAACTACGTATTGTCTGCATAAATGTTATGTTGATCATATTTATCCTCAATTGCATTAAACATATTCGTTAATGAATATTGGCTTGATTTTAAACGTATAACTTGGTATTGTCAACATAAATGTGATGTCAATATTATTTATCATTGGTCATCTCAAACACATTATCAAATGAAAATTGGTTTGATTTACTTGATTACAAACATGTAACATGATATTTTATAGGTAAATGTTACCTTGATGTTATTTATGATCGGTTGTCCCAAACACATTTGTTAATGAAGATTGATTCAATTGATTTGATTATGAACATGTAACTTGTTACTGTCTATGTAAATGTTATATTGATGTTATTTATGGTCTTTCTAATGACATTAGTGAACGAAGATTGATTCGATTGATTTGATTATGAACATATAACATGATATTGTATATGTAAATATTATGTTGATGTTATTTGTCAACAATCAACTAAAGTATATTATTTATCAATGATCAACTAAAATATATTCATTAAAGTTGATTGATTCTATTGATTTGATTACAGACATATAACTTAGTATTGTCAACGTAAATGTTATGTTGAAGTTATTTATCATCGATCATCTTAAACATATTTGATAATAAAGATTGATGTTATTGATTTGATTACGAAGATATAACTTATTATTGTCCATGTAAGTGTTACATTGATTTTATTTACTATCCATCCTTTTAGACACATTCGATAAATAAGACCGGTTCAATTGACTTGATTACGAACATATAACTTGTATTGTCTATATTATGTTAATGTCATTTTTCATCGATCGTCATAAACATATTTGTTAGTGAAGATTTGGTCGATTAATATGATTATGGGCATATTATTATCTGAGTAAATTTTATATTGATGTTATTTATCATCGATTAAAGAAACACATTTTTTAAGGACTTGAGTGAAAAGTTGATTAGTCTTCAGCTTCATTTAGATTCTTTGTTTTTCGAAATCATGAAAAGCTGCGACGGATTGGCTCAATTGATTTGATTGCAAATAACATACTAATGTCTATAAAATGTTATGTTAATGTCATTTGTCATTGGTCCTTTTGAACACATTCGTTAATGAAGATTAGTTTGACTGATTTGATTACAAATATATAACTATGTATTGTCTATGTTGTTATTTAGAAGTTATTTATCTTCGATAGTATAAAACCATTTGTTACTAAAGATTGATGCGATTGATTTGATTATGGACATATAACTTGGTATTATCTACATAAATGTAATATTGATGTTATCTATCATTGATCACCTTAAACACATCTGATATTGTCTTCATTAGGAACATATCACTTGATATTATCCACGTAAATGTTAAGTTGATGTTATTTATCATCGAACGTTTTAAACACATTATTAAATGATGATTCATTTGATTACGAACATATAATTTCATATTGTTTAATAAATGTTCTATCGATGTTATTTATTATTGATTGTCTTAAACAGTTACATTTGTGAAGAATGATTTGATTACAAATATACAAGTTGGTATTGTTTTCAGAAAAGTTATGTTAATGTTATTTATCATCGATCATCTTAAACACATTTATTAATGAAGGTCAATTCAATTGGTTTATGTACAAACATGCAACTTGTTATTGTCTACATTAATGCTATGGTGATGCTATTTGTCCTTGGTTGTCTTAAACACATTCGTCATGAAAATTGATTTGATTACAAAATTATAACTTCGTATTGTCAACATAAATGTTATGTTGGTGTTAGTTATCATTAATCATCTTAAAGACATTCCTTAGGCCCTGTTTGATGCACAGAAAAAATCCTGTGCATCGGGTGAAAATCGTACAACCAGAGGAATTTTAACATGGTTGGTGGTAAGTGCATCAAACGCCAAAATTTTTAAGGCAAAAAATTGGTATGACGAGGGTAAAGCTAACGTGGACTGACTTTTTTCCACGAATTTTTTCCCTCTGTCGAAGCCCTCTCTTTTTCTCCATGCTGAAGACCTCTTCACAGTGCTCCTTTGCAGCATTTCGCAACTCTCCTGCTGTTCACGGCGCTTCATAGCTCTCCTCCCCCTCACAAGTCTCCTCGTTACATCGTAGCGCTCCTCCCCTCCCCACAATTAGCCTCCAGCATCAACTCCAAGTCCCTGCTCGGATCTTATACCCTTTGGATGACAGAGCTCCGACCGCAACAGTTATGCTTCTTCCTTCTCTCCTCCGCAGCAGGTTAGCTCTTCTGCTTCTATTTTCTCCATCTTTCAGCCCTCCAAGGTTTTGGGGGTTCAGTTTTGGGAGTTCAATTTGGTGCATTTTGATGTGCTTTTCTGTTTGATTTATTTTTGTTATGGTCTGCATCTTATTCTCTGTTATCCGCATTTTTTATTGCATCCATTTTTGGGGTTCAGTTTTGGGCGTTCGCTTGTTTATGTTACTAATGATTTTGGGTGTTCGATTATGATTTTGTTTCTGTTCGTGTGAAGACGAAAGGCATTGTTTACTGTTCATATTAAGATATTATCCTCTGTTCATATTAAGATATTATATGTGTTCATTCTCAGAGGTGTCAATTCTGTGTGAAAGCAGACTTGGCCCTGCTTTACTTTACCATGTGAATTTCATTGAGCCTAAGAGTTTCAGCGTTCTTTTGGGTGAAATTGAGGCAACTAGTTCATGTGCATTTAGCAAGTTGAACTACTGTCCAATTGTCGCCAAGTAGCTGAAGCGGCCCTTTACAAACAAACCCCATAGTTGAAGTGGCCCTTTTCATTTCTTAATAGGTTGTCATGGCAGATCATCTGCAAAACTCACATCACCCTAGATGCCCTCTGAAATGGTGGGCATATGTCCTTGTTTAGGTGCCAAAACTTAGGATTCTAGTAATCTGTATGTTGGGGCTGTCCTGATGTTTTGCTTTCGCACGTGAAATTGGAGGAGACAAAAAAAACAACAACTTCTTACGGTCAGAAAAAAAGTCTCTCATATATTTTACCATGTGCATCAAACAAGGTTAATTTTACCATGTTAAATTCTACCTTCATCAAACAAGGCCTCAGATTGGAAGAGAGAGAAATTTCATCATATAAATTTTTTCAAAAAAAATTTACCATGGTAAATTTACTACGTTAAGTTTTTCCATGCCATCAAACGGGCCCTTAATGAAGACTGGTTTGATTGAATAGATTTGAACATATAATTTTGTATTATATAAAAGTTATGTTGATATATTTATCATCCATCGTCTTAAACGCCTTCGTTAATCAAGTTTGGTTCAATGGCTTTGATTGCAAAGATATAACTTGGTATTATCTATGCAAATGTTATGTGGATGTTACTTATTATCGATCCTCTTAAAGAAATTCGTTAATGAACATAAAGTTGATAGATTTGATTATAAATAGATAACATGATATTGTCTAGAAAAATGTTATTTTAATGTTAATTATCATCGATCATCATAAACACATGTGTTTACTTGATTGATTTGATTATGAACGCATAACTTGATATTATCTATGTAAATGTTATGTTGATGTTACTTAGCATGGATCATCATAAACACATTAGTTTATGAAGATTGATCTGATTGATTTGATTATGAACAAGGAACTTAGTATTCTTTACATAAATGTTATGTTGATATTATATATCATCGTTCATCCTAAAGACATTTGTTATTGCTGATTGGTTTGATTGATTTGAATACAAATACGTAACTTATCATTGTTTGTGTAAATATGTTCATATTATTTATCATCAATCATCTTAAATAGATTCGTTAATGAAGGTTGGTTCGATTGATTTTAATATGAACATGTAACTTGGTATTGCTTATGTAAATGTTACGTTGATGTTATTTTTCATCGATACACTTCAAGACATTCGTTAACAAAGATTGGTTGGATTGACTTGATTATAAACATAATACTTGATATAGTATATGTTATCTTGATGTTCTTCTGGTGTTGGCAAGTAGCAAGTGCATTGAAATGGTTGAGGCTATTGTATATTGCTAGACACTGATTTTAAATGATGATGTTCTCCACAACGAAACCCCTTTCGCAAGTCTTCATCAATGCACAAAAAAGTTGAGGTTCCCAAAATCTCATGCTTGACATATGCATTCATATTACAAGTTAAATGGTTTTTGCGTTGTTATACTTTAATTGTCTATTTCTTGTTCATATGTTTTTATTCAACTGTTCTTTAACATTTGATATATTACTGATTTGAGAGGTGAAATCCCTTGGAACAACTGTCCTAAAACTCCAAAGTCCTCTCATACATCAGTGGAAACTTCCAACAGATTCATGTGGAGCAGGCCTTCTCCCAATCTCAACCTTCCCCATCCTCACCACCTCCTTGTAGCTTCCCACCATGAACTCTCTCCTTTCCACAGCCGCAAAACTCAGTAATATCATCATCACAAGATAAGAAAGCTCAATCTTCTCCTCAGGCTAATTGCCATTATCAATCTTCCCTTCCTTCAAAGACCAACAAACCAGAGCCAAAAATAGATAGGGAGTGCCAAAGAGAGAGGGAGTTTCTACTCTTTTTCCATTAACAAGAAAAAGTAGGTAGAAGTGTACTTGTTTCTTTTGAACGTGCAGCTTAACCAATTAAACTTAGTTGGATCTCATGTGACATGATACATGCACCAGTTGGGACAAAAACTTGTTAAGGAAACTTTGACTGATTGCATGTTGATGGACTTTCAATATATATATATATATATATATATATATATATATATATGAAAGTTGGTGAAAACTGTACCACTTGGCTAACTGACAAAAGCCAAACCTATTGAATGCAGAGCAAGGGTACCTAAATTTATTTGTTTGTTGTCAAAATTTATGCTTCTTGTCTGAATTGTAGGTGCTTAGTGCTATTATAATTACTTTTGTTGGATAAATTTTGATATTTAAACTAATATATTTCTTCTTTGTTGAATTTGAAAATTGGTTGTTACATTAACATTTGTTAAGCCTATGGCTAGCAGAAGTTGGGTTCATATGTAAAGGTGACAAATAAAAAGTTGAATATGGATGTCTTGTTTGTTAAATGGATGACTAAGTTTATGTAAATTTAATAGGACAAGTGATGAGTATGTGGATGGATTAAAGAATTTGCCATTGCCAATAAAGTAGTTACTAATGGGAAGTTCAAATGTCCATGTTTGTCATGTAACAACATTTTGTATCAAATTTTGGAGGTCGTTTTGGATCATTTGATATGTATTAGAATTTATCCAAATTACACCTATTGATACCATCATGGAGAGGCCACATCATCTCTTTTTCTTAGGGAAGCTTCAAGAAGAGAATTAAATTAGGACGACGTGCATGGATTGTTATATGACATTTATCAAATGTCTAGTGTAGATTTGATATGAATGATCAAAAGATGAACCTACAGAAGTTTATAACAAGAACTTCAAGTCATTTTCCAAGTTGATGAAAGATGTTGAACAAAAACTGCATCCAGACTACACAAGATTTATCAAAGTTTCATTTCTTATATGGTTGTTTCATATACAATGTCTTCATGGGTGGAATAACAAGAAATTTAACATGTTATTGGAGTTGCTTAAGCAAGCATTACTTGAAGGAGAAACATTGCCAAAGTCGTATTATTAGATGAAGAAAACTATTGCACAACTTGGCCTTAGCTATAATAAGATTGATGTATACCCTAATAATTGTATATTATATTGGAAAGTTTAGTTGAAAAATAAGTTTGTGATTTTTGTGGTAGATCAAGGTCGAAAATAAATGAAAATGAAATAAATAAATGTGGTGTACATTTAGTGCAAATAATGTAGAAGAAAAAGGTAGCAGCTAAGGTTTTATGGCATTTTACTTTGATACCAAGGCTTCAAAGGTTATATATGCCTTCAACAATTGCTTTTTCAATGATGAGATGCCATGATGAGGGACTCTCGAAGGACGGAAATTTGAGGCATCATGCTGATTTTCTAGCATGAAGATTTTTTTATGAACAAAGCCTCATTCACAACTGAATCTCGTATACTTGGTTTTGCAAGTGATGACTTTAATGCCTTTAGAACAATGAATCATGTTAATAACACATTGTCAATAGTTCTTGTACCTTACAACTTGCCACCATGGATATGCATGAAACAATCATATATTGTGGTTTCCTTGCTTATTTCTAGTGACTTAGGTAAATATATGGATGTGTACTTGCAACCTCTTATAGAAGAATTGAAGAGATTGTGGAAAAATGGTATTCAAACATATGACGCATTAAGAAATGAAATATTTCAATTTCTTGCAGCATTATTGTGGCCATAAATGATTATCTAGCATATGTTCATTTGTCTAGATGGAGTATAAAAAGTTATTTTTCTTCTCTGTCATGTCACAAAGAAACATTTTCTTTTTGTCTAAAAAAATGTCATAAATTTAGTTATATGGAGAGTCATCATTTCTTGCATTGGAATCACAGCTTTGTTGTGATAGGCATTCATTTGATGGGAACGTTAAACTTAGAGATGCTCATAGCATGCTTTCTGAATCAAATGTCGTTTCTAAAATTAGTACATCTCCTTTACCATTTAATTGGAGAAAAAAATATTTTCTTTGAATTAACATATTGACAATATAATCTGCTAAGACATAATTTTGATGTAATGCATATTGAAAAAATTTGTGACATTTTGAATGGAATACTACTGAACATCAATGGAAAAACAAAAGAAAACTTAAATGCTCGTCTGGATTTGCAAGCTACTTAAGACATTATTTTCATCTAGTACGGATTGAAGGTACCAGTAAAGTATGCATTCCTCATGCATTCTTTTCGCCATATAAGAAGTAGAAAGATATATTGTGTAAAGTGATAAAACATCCTACATGATTATGCTGGAAACATTTCGTGATGTGCTTATATGAAGAACATAAATGGTTTGAACTCAAAAGTCATGTGTCAAACCTAGATGCACCAAATTCTTCCATTAGTGGTAAGTAGGACATTGCCAAGGAAAGTCAGCTCAATAACTGTTGAGTTTTGTTGTTTTTTTAGAAAATTATGTTCTAAAGTTTAGCAAGAAGAAGAGCCAAAAGAATTTAGAAAAGAAAATTATTCTTACACTTTATTAGTTGGAGATTACTTTTCCACCATCATTTTTTGACGTTATGGTGCATTTGCCTATTCATTTGGCGAAAGAGACAACCTTAGGCGGTCCATTTTAGCATAGGTGGATGTATCTTATTGAAAGGTACACATTTCATTTTATAAAATTAAACCATATCATGTCATTTTTTTTGTTTTTTAAATTTATCTTGTCTATTTTGTAGGTATTTGTGCAGACTAAAAGCATATGTACAAAATGAATTTCATCCAGAAAGTTCAATTGCATAAGGTTATTTAGCACAAGAATATATTATATTTTGTTCACAATATTTAAATGGAGTTGAAACTAGATACAATAGTCCACCAAGGAATGAAGATGGTCAAATTCTTGGAAAAATTGAAGTATTTTCATTGGATGACAATTCGTTGCAACAAGTACATCAATATATGTTGTTAAATAGCAATTTGTTTCACAATATCTTCAATAAGAGGTTTATTTTTATGTCTATTTTGATATTATTATATTTATATATTTTGGTCATTTATATTCATTGAATATGTAGATTACACCTTCAAATATTAAAAATGCAACATCAAAATCTCCAATTGAAATTGAATGTCTAAACAAAAAAGAGTTTCAAGTTTGTTCAAAGAGCATCCAAATCTTATACAATTTTATCAATTGTTCTATAACATATATTAATTGAATTTTCCATGAAATTTTTATGTTTTAGGTCCAATCATTATGTCAAGGAGGCCAAGAAGTAATAGAAGAAATCAAATGGATTTTTCAAGGTCCACAACCCTTAGCAATATAGTTTAAATGATTTATTATAAATGGATTTTGATTTCAAACAAAGGACAAAGCGAAAAGTATAAAAACCCAAAATTGTTGTGTTACAATAAATGCTATAACACCAAATGTCTCGAGGGAAAATGCTAGAAATCTAATTCAAATAAATATCACATAATATGGTGTTTTGATAGATATAATTGAAGTGATGTACTATGGAGATATTAAATGTGTATTATTTAAATGTGTTTGGTTGGAATGTTCTTAGTCCACGTGAAAGAGATTTGAAAATAGATGAATTTGGATTTGCACTTGTCAATTTCAGCCATATATGTATGAAAGATGAACATTGCACATTAGCTAATCAAGCACAACAAGTGCTTTATGTATCAATCCCTCTTGAGAAAGACTGGAGAGTTGTATAAAAACAAAGTCGAGGGATTTGTATGACATTACAGAAGAACAAAATGATAATGTTGAATCTACTTATGTTGATGATATTGAGACATGTTGGGATAATGCTATAAACAGAACCGATATCTTAGATGACCATAGCAATAATGCAAGTTGGGATAGAACAGACATGATTGGAGCAATACTTGAGATGCATCAAACGAAATTGCAAGAAAGTGCAACTAATATGAACTTGAATGTGGTTAAATTTTTAATGTGTTTGTCATTCTTGACGCTTTTTGCAAGTAAAATTTTTGTTTTTTGCCTTTAAATTTAACTGCATTTAGATTTTCAATTTCCTGGATTTCAGCCTTCTAGGATTCTCCCTTTTTCTTTTTGTTCTTGACATATTTATGTTCCTCTTAAATAATGGATACTATAGTAATGTCTTCAGCGGTATCTAAGTTGCTTGAAGAAGACTTTTTTATATTCTTCCCTTTTTCTTAGCCTTTTTCGCTTGAGCTTGTTCTTGGTTGAATATTATCATATATTTATGGAATCATTTGTATTCTTTGTATTCCAGGCCATTTCCCTCCATTGTTGGTGTTGTGCTTGAGGAGGATTTCTCATTGTCTTTTGTGATAAGCTGTTTGGCATCTCAATTCTCTTCTTTTTATGGTTTCTAGTCTCCATTATAAAGGGATGTTTACCTTGTTAGAATAAAATTATAGATGTCATAATTTGATATGACAAGAGACAATATTACATAGACCACAATTCAAAAAAAGTGCAAAATTTTGATTGCATATCCCATTGTTCTTGATAACAATGACAAGACTTTGTTGATCATAATATTTGAACTAGACATAACCATCTAAGTGTGAAAGATAGGGGGGGTATTTTTCCACCATGTGACATATTCGGGACCATGCTTGGACCAAGAATATGGTACAAATGGTCAAATGATTCCCAATGTTGTTGGGTGATGGTGTATATTCCATACCACTGTTCAGTATCTAGCTCACACAACATAATGATTCCATCTGATTTTGTAGGCATTCCTTTAACATTGCAAGAACTATTAGATGCAATGTTGTAGATGGTAGTCAACTTAAAAAATAGACCCAATAGAAGACTTCCTCAAACTAGGTTGTAAGTATATTTTGACTTAATGACCTCTATGTCAAAGAAGTCCCAAATGATAGTTGTATCGTCCACCTTCTCTATCAAGTTTGTGTAGAAGACTTCCTCAAACTAGGTTGTAAGTATATTTTGACTTAATGACCTCTACGTCAAAGCAGTCCCAAATGATAGTTGTATCATCCACCTTCTCTATCAAGTTTGTATATCCGATTGAAAAATTGGTCAATCCCCAGTATAGAAATGCCAAGGCTGAAATTGCTACAGATACGCGTTATATTTTCACGTGCCCCCATTTTCTGAAGAGCGAGCTATTTGAAAGTCCATAATGTGTGTTTCATTGTTGACAAAAATAAGGCCAATGGTTTAAGGTACTATGAAATTCTTGTGTTTGTCTGCCGCACTTCTGGAGAGTGAAGCAGGATTGGTATATTAGGGATATGATTTGTCAAGTCCTTCCAACTAGATGTATTGGTGTTTATCTTTTTTATAAGTGGTCAACTCCATTTTCCAATGAGTCTGTGAATCACCTTTAGGGTTTTGACTTGTTCTTGATTGACGAGGAATTCCTCTTCAATTGGTCCTCTTGGGCTACCTTTTGACTCAATCAAATGTATAATGTTGGAAAATTCACCTAGGGTGATTGTCATTTTGCCCCATGAAAACAAAAATGTGTTGGTTCTTGAATTCCATCTCTCAGCAATTGCATGAATCATACTATTGTTAATGGGATGCATCACTAAATTGGCTGCTTCTTTGAGGCTGAAATCTTCTAAATAGTGTGAAAATCAACATTGGAAGGTAGGATACCATGAGAGATACCACTGGGACAAATAAACTCCACTATGGATGACACAAATTTTAGATTGACAATGACATAATCCGAATATGATATGGATATAAGGAAGAATGTTTTCTAAGTGTGAGAATGTCATATGGACAAGAGAAAGTTTTTATTAGATATTGATTGGTAGAGGTTGACCCAATAGGGACTCATGAAGAGTTTGGAATTGGGTTTAGACATGGATTTAGAGACAAGGTAGGGTATTCCAGTCATTCTATACATCCAAACAACCAATTAAAAATTGGAACTAAGTCAAGCAAACATATTCTAGGACTCTTGCCAATATGCATTATTTTGAAAAATAGTCTTGAAGCCTAGGGGAATAAATGGGTATGATAGATCCTAATTTATCCAAAATTCAAGGCATGCCCATACACCAAATCTATGATACTAGCATCTCCAAAGCTTTCTAAATTTCACTCCATATTTCTCCTTGTTTTTGTGACTATTGTTTGTTTCGATACTAATGGGGCAACTGTTTAGTCTAATTGGTTGTCCCAATTGTAAGGTTGTATCTTGGACTAATGTCATACAAATACCCTGTCAATGTGATGACCGAGACTTTATGTAGGCAAGAATTGATTTTTGAAAATTTATGATCATGTGCAAAATAGACGGCTCTGTTGTCTACATTCCTAAGAGATATATTTGAAAATTTAAAAAACAAATATGGTTTCATACATCTCCAAAATTGAGGAAGGGTATGATAAATGATAGAACTAAGGGAAACAAGCTTTATAAACCATAGAACTAAGGGAAACATGTTTTCTCCTTAATTAGTTCCAAATGCACACAAATATGCATGATGCTATGTATGGTCATGAAAGGTTTGCATACAATTAATGTTTGGCATTGTTGAAAATGACTTACACATGATCTAGGAAATCCTTAGATGGATGGTGACATATCCCACCAGGCGTGTCATTTGTTTGCACCCCTCTCACAAATGGACAGACATGCGAAGCAGCAAAATTGAAATTTGGATTTTGGAAAATTACAAGAAAAAGGGATCCGCCTATTGGTACAAGGTCCGACCATTCTTGCTATCTTTAACAAAGGTAATCGCACTAAGGACTAAGCATTTCTCAAAAATTGTACAAGTCCTACATGTTTGTGCATAAGGGTTTGAAATTTGATTTGAATTTCATTTTGAACAAGCAACTTTTCAAGCTTGTTTTAGATAAATTAGAATGAATGTTGGACAAGTTGTTTGGAAATTTAAATTGTTGTGACAAGTTATTTAGAAATTCAACTTGTTTTGGTAATTTGGATTAATTCTTTTGAATTTTAACAAAATTGAAAATTAGAAACTGTTCAAAATTGATTCGAATTAGGACCATTGATCTAATCTAAAAAATTTTGTAGATTTAGGAAATTTGGTTGGAAATTATATATGTAAACTGAGAATTTGATTTGTAAATAGTTGAAAATTGAAATTTTAGTTCATGAATTTGAAGTTAATTTGTCATCTTGGTCAAAAAAATGGAACCTGGCTTGAAGTAAATTGAAAAATGAACTAGAGTTAAATAGCTAATTTAGCTTGGAAAAATAGATCGATTTGTCAAATTTGAAAATCAGTTGATCAAAAGAAAGGAATTTCAAATTGAAATTGTACCAAGTTCTCTTCTAGAGAAGATTGTAAATTTTTCAAGTTAATAGGTAATGTTTTAGGCAAAATAGAAGACTTTGCCTGGCCCGGCCCGATGCCCACCCTTAATTACTTTTTGAACTAAAACATTGAGCAAAGGGCCACCTTATGTACAATGATAGTTCATGGCTGAGGCTTTTCTTCAAAAGGTTGAAGACATGGCTTCCAACCTCATTGACCACCTTTCTCAAAAGAAACTACTGTAAATTATAAGAAATATAAATTGAAATCAAGAATATGGGCGGATCATCTCAAGCAAATATTATATAGCCATCTAAGGGTGGATCTCATCTATAACAGATGAACCTGTCCCTAATAAACTTTTAAGAAGGGAAAATACATACATTGCAGCATATAAATAAAAATTTATCTCTCTCATTTGGTGACTAACTTACCGTGGGGTTCACTCTTGGTTTTGAGTTAAAAAAAATATGGTTCAAGGCTGGCCGGCTGAAATGGAATGGCCTTGGGCCTTTTATAAAATCATCTTATGTAGTTTTTGGAAAAGTCGGGAGATGCATGCAAGAAATGCATATTTACATGTACAATATTGCATCGGCTTCCTAGCTGGACATCATTCCCAGCTGAAAATCATTGCAAATGAAAATCCCTCCCATGACTGCATCATTCATCCAAGAAACAAAATAAAAATAAAACGTAGCAGAAAAGAAAACCCCTACTTTGTTGGACAACTCTTGGATGCAGAGGAGTGCTTGAAGGCCTTACTAGAACCGATGAACCTAAACAAGAATCCAAAGAGGATTCGAGCTTAGGAAAATCACAAATAGGAGGAAAGTCTTATAATCTTTGAGGCTGCAGTTGTTTTCTTAAAACAAAAAATCCTAAGCCAAAGCCCAAGGAAAGGGCCTAAGCTTACCAAGATTTGTAGAAGGGAAAAAAATAGAGCTCCTTGCTAGGGACTGTTGCTGCTGTTCCTTCTTCTTCTTCTTCTTGGCTGTGATGGAGAAGAGAGAGAGAACCACTTAGAAAAATCGTCCCCCCTAGGGTGCTTAGAGGGGTTAATATAGAGTTTCAACCCTTCTTATGCTTGTGTTTCAAGCATTTTTTGGCTGAGTTGGATGAAGATCAACCTTCACTGAGTGCATATCTCTACTCAAGCCATGAAGCTAATGAAGGTTAAAAGAATAATACTCTACTGGCTGTATGCAATAGAGTTTATCCTTTCGTTTTAAAAATCATTTTATAACTAAGAGAGAGAGAGTGGCCTCTCTCTCCCCCCCAACATTCTTTTAAGCTGGCAAGTTGGGGCTGGTCCAACCAAGTGATGTGGCATGGACTAGCAAAATCATTTAGTTCCTTATTATGATATGGCTGATTTGGCTGCCACCTCATCTAGCATATATGTTTGACCAATACTTGAGAGTCTTCTTTGTCTCTCATTGGTCAAATCCAAAAAGTTTGGATTGATGATTAGAAATGAAGATTAATTATTTAATCTCAGTTTTGAATAAGATGGATTGAGCTCACGTAGCTCACATGCATGGGCTAGGTGGGCTTTGGCTAGGTCAAGTCCATCATGACTTTGACCAAGCCAAACCAAGTTAGTTATAGTTTTACAACTTTGGTTTTGTACCTAAATTCACATTAAAATTCAATTTTTTGCAAGAATAGTCTTTGTCTTTGATTTCGAGCACTCCCTCTCTTGAGTGTATTCGAGTTTGGCTTGAATTTGTGACCTAGTTTTAAATTGTATTGAATTATACACCATCCATAGATTCAATCATCCAATTTAACTTAGTAGGATTTTAAATCTATTGTGTTAAATTGAATGACAAAGGACATTTTCATCCAAAATTTGATTGAAAATAGGTTTGACTCGTTCAAAACCTTAATTGGAATATAAATTGATCAAATGCACATGACTCATACAGCTTACGAGTTCAATTACATATTTGGTTCATATAAAACCTAAATTAGGATTTTTATCGATTGAATTTGATGGAGAAGGAATTGATTGGACATGTTTGACTATAGTCAACGTCCCATTTATGCTTTGACTTTAAATTATTTTGATGAGTCTAATAGCATTTGATATTTAGAAAACACCGAATCATGTCTTAACTGTCTAATTTGAAATGGGCTTCGACTAAGATTAGTCAAAGCACTATCCATTTAGTCATGACTGGACTGGTCAACAGGTTTGACCTGTATCGACTAGGCTCATGTTTGACTGAACGCACTAGATGGGGTGCCATATCTAGGTGAGCGTGGGTTTAAACCTAAGTGGGTTTGAGATAAGTTATTTATGGCATGTATAAAGGGGCTAATGCATGTTGGCCTCTTTAGAGCTTATCTCCTCGTTTATTAAAGACGATCTCTGAGGTTTATTTTTTTAATTCTCCTTTTTCATCTTAGATTCTCCTCTTTCCTTTTTAGATTTTTTAATTATTTTAATCGTTTTTAGGTCAAAGGGAATATTTTAATGAAAGAGGGAGTTGCATCCCACTTTAGGTGGCCCTTGCCCGTGTAGACTAAAAGGGCCCACACGTGGGCCCACCTGATGTTCTAGTCTTTAATTGAATCCAGTTTTAATTTTAAATCCGATTCCAAATGACAGTTGCAGATTTTGGTTAAAACACTAATTTGGATCCAATATTGCATCAGGGACTCAGATTTGGACTGATAATCTTGCATTGAGATTTGTGTCACACATTAAATTCATGAATTGAACCTGTATTAAATTTGGGGTTTAAAATTTACTTTAAAATTAAAATTTCTCACAATCATTTTTTAAATCCTTTCTAAAATTTTTGGAATCATCTGCAGCTACTAAATGGAAAATTTTAGGGTGTTAACAAGGACAATAAAGAATGGGCTCAGTAGAAGAATGTATGTCCTCTTGTCATGGTTGGTGTAGCGGACTAGCTGCTCTTTGTAGAAAAAGTCTCAAATGATGTGTTCCTTCACCAGCTTATCTATGATTTGCCGATATGTATGTAACTACAAGAAGTTGTTTGCAATGAGTCTGAAAGCTTGATCCTCATGAACGATGTACATGTAGAAGTTCCCATGACGAGTCGGGTGAGACCCTTGTAGAGAACTGCAAGACTGGCCAAAACAAGTGAAAGGCAGCAAGTCTTTATGTTCCCCCCTACAACTTGAATAACTTTATAATGCGTAGATCCATCATGTACTATCTGTTGGAGAAGACCATGAGTTTTGTTGTGCTGTGCATGCAGATCATCATCACCTCCCTCGTCTTGTGCCACTAGTTGAGTGTCGCGGCCCTCATTGCCTCTATTATGTCTTCAATGTGTGCATGAAAGTCTATGAGTCTAAGGAAATGATGATCTTCCTCCTTCTTGAGGACCCAACTCCTGATGCCCATGGGTCTATACAACATGTTTTTGTAGTTGATGGCCTTGAAGTTGGTGATGAACTGATGATCCATTGGATTCCTACGACTTTTTGCTGGCTCTACCAGACCCACCATGTATGGGCTCCACCTCCTAACCAATGCATAAATCAAGTGACTGTTGATTTGGCAACTGGTGATAATGCTAGACCACAGTCATCTAGGTAATGGGAAAAGACATCTTCAAACTGCTCGAACCACTATGGATACCAGCTTCGCACAAGTCCATCTATTGGAATGGACATGGTATTTGGGTCACCTCTAAGAATAAAGAACATAATGTGATGTGATCATAGTGACTGACAAAAACAACATGGTGTATCTGGTCACCTCTAAGAATAAAGAACACAATGTGGCTTGAGGTAAATATCCTAACCATAGTGACTGACCCAAAAGGTGGGGGTTAGGACATACATGGAAATAAATATGCAATAATAAAGGATGGCCAAACTAGGTGATGAGTCTATGCTTGTCAGGATTGACCCAATGAGAGGTTCCAACTAAAATGACATACAGGATAACAAGGGCTCATTTGAAAAATTTGTTCAATTTTTTATGGACAATTCAGTGCATAGTGTTAAATAAAATGAGAGAGATAAACGTTCAATCAAATAAAATGCATACAGAATGCTTCAAACAATACTCCCTAATGACATAACTCTATTATGCAAATGTTTGGAATCAGCTTGGACACCAAGAAATTGATATCTTTGGATTTAAAATCCTTAGTTGTTCTATATACTAGATATGCCTATATACTTGGACAAGAAGTCCAAAGTACGTGGCACATACTCATCTATGGTTCTAAATGTTAAGCGTCTTCATTCTCTTTGATCACTCACCAATATACTAGGCTAATGCCTCAGTACGGGTGAGAGAAGGGCTAATCTCGCCTCGTGTAAGTTGGTCCAGCCATTGATTCACCCTGAGATAATACATACAGTGAGTATTTTGTGATGTGATGACTAAGACATATAAGAGAGAGAAAATTTTGAAATATGCAATCACAAGCACAAAAAGTTGGATCTAATGCATAAAATCAATGAAGAAGCAAATATTGCATCACACAACTCCTTAATTGAAAATCATATATCTACATGAACATGAAAAATCTCTCTCAATTCTAAGTCTTAATGCACATCAAAAATATATATCATGCATCAAATGAGGGTACCCAAATGGATCTCAGGGTGAGATCACATTTAAAACTTAGAAAAGTGGAACACTTTTGTCTATTCAAGTTAACAAAAGGTCTCATCACAATTGCCATTTTTGTTTACATGTAAAATTGTTCAATTTTATATGCAGACCATAATAAATGAGATATCATTACTTGTACTTGCCTCTTGACCATTCATGGTGCCTTTACCAAGGTAATCATATCAATGACTAGACTAAGTATTCCAACTCTCAAGTCTAAATGATGTCCAAAACCTAAGAAGGACAACCTACCTTAATTTTGAAATTATGCATGTTTTAAAATCTAAGTAGATCTTAAAAATAGACTAATGAACAAAAAGAAATTAATCTGAAGTTTGTTCATATCTGGATCATCATATATCAATGCCAATCGATGTCATCGATGTCCTAAATCTACATTCATGTGGAAATTAAGTCGTGTAGACTTAGAGTCAGGTCTCTATTACAACTGGGATAAAGGATGTAGACCTATTAGTTAAAAAGAGGATCTGAATCCAAGAAACAAGAAATAATCATAATCTAAGAAATTTTATATAACTCTTGTTTTAAATTTGAAAATTGAGATGCTATAGAAGTCAAAATATCATTTCATGTTATTTTGACTCATGATCCAAATCCAAGGTCAAAGGTCTAGTAAATTTGATATTGTATTCATGGTTGGATCTTTTAAGTTCCAAATTCTGAAAAGATAGACCTAAATCTGATTATTACAGGTTTAAAATTTTGTATTTGGGTCTGATTCTATTGGAATTGATCCCAGGTTAAACACTCATTTGCTTTGAAATTCAATCCAAGGCCAAGATTTTTAATTTAAGATCTAAGATCTGAAACCCAAGGTCTACAATTTAGGGTCTAAAATCCATAATCCATAATTTGAGATTTATGTTTCAAAACTCATAAGTGAAATTTAATTCAAAATTCAAAGTCTACAATCTAAAATCTTAGATCCAAAATCTAAGATCCAAAATACAAGATCCATAATTCAAGATCCATGGCCTGAGATCCATAAATATGAGATGTGAACCTCATGAACTAGAATTGAGTTTAATATTAAGGTTTAGATCAGCATAAGGTACATGATTTGGATCCAATGCCATGAATTGAGATCCAAGATCCAAATAGGCTATCAGTCAAGGGGTCTGAGTTCAGTTTTGCTAAACTGGGTTTCAATCTACTTGGATTTAACTATAACCGGTGTGCTTCGTTTTAGTCAAACCATGTGACATAGGATATGTACTACATTCATTTTATATGAATGAGTGTTTAAAGAAGTTTGATTAGAACTAAGCTATGGCACTAGGTTTATAAGTAGTAGGCTCTAAGACCAGTCTAAGTTATGTCTTAGAGAGTTGAACTAGGATTGGACTCCATGCCTACATGGCCTAGGGTTTTTGAAATTACGTTCAAAGAGATTAGTTTTAATAACATTCAAAGGAAACTATGTTTTCAAATTATTCTTGTGTAATGACCAAGCAGGATTTAGGTTTTCACATGCACATAGGATATGCTACTATGGTGACCCAATCTGGTTTCAAACAAGAGCTGCATGTGGGTTCAAGCTGATCCAATGCTTATTTATACAAATATGTACTGCATGACTAAAGAAAGTATCAAAGAAAATTATATTCAATATGCATGATTAAATTATGATTTAAAAAAAAACATGAAATTGAAAGAAAAAAACAAGGAAGAGAGGGGCATACTTGACCCCTATGCACACCATAAAAACATTAAAATAAATCTAACTTAAAAAATGAGCACGTGAAACTAAAAAATAAATAAATAAACTATGCATGTTAGAAGCAAAAGGAAAACTAAACTAAACACGTTGAAAGTGAAAAGAAAATTAAACTAAACATGCATAAAAAAAAGCATTAAATTGTAAATAAAAAGCTGGCACCCTAACTGAGTCTACTCTCATGACACTTACACGGAGTCTACTTGGGTCAAGGTTGAGTGTTAGTGCAGCCTGAACCAAGACTTATACTAATACTTCAAAAAATCAACTTGTTTTGGGCTAATAACTTATGCATACTCAGTTGAAATTTTACCAACTATTGTGGGCTTCTCTAGGAAAGTTCAATTGTGTTCCAAAGAGGAGGTGGAGGGCCGTATTTATAAGAGAGAGCAGGGGCAAACCTTTCCCTCCATTTATGCATGACTAAACTTTTTCACTCTCTCTCTTCTATCTCAACTCAAAAGCATATGTTAAAAAACATGATTTCGATTGAATTTTGTTTGTTGCAATCTCATATGGACTCTGAATTTGATTCCACAAAAGCCCATGCATGCCTGAAGAAATGTTAATTGATTCTGGATAAAGTATTTGGATTAACATTTAGCATGGAAGACGAATGACACAAGCATACGAAAAGGGGAAAACACACCTTTAAACCTTATTCTAAAACTTGTTATAAATAAAAAAAAATGTTTATTCCTACCACATATGGATACTAATTTTGATTTTGTCTGAATGAGTGCTCATCAAAGAATTCTGCATGTTTGAAGTGCTTACATGTGACATTAGCATGGAGTGAAAAAAATCACGATGTATTTTGGAGATACAATGTGCATTAAGCTCACATGTGGACACTAGATCCAAGTCAGATCTAAATCCAATAAAAATTCTGGAAGATGAATCAAAATATGGTATTGGATTTGGATTATGAATTGACAAAAATAGATCAGATCTTAGATTTGGATATAAGATCCAAATATATAAATAAGGCATGGATATCCGATCTAGATTAGAAATGTGAAATGGAGATCTAAAAATAGCATGGACCTCAACATGAATCGAGCTGGGCTAGATGTGTTCAAGTTGCATGACATGGACTACACCTGAGCGAGGTTCAGTTTTGAAAATTGGATTCAGACCTAGGTTTGGTGCAAGTTCACCGGGCTCCGCCTAGGTGTTGTTTTTGAAAAATCTAGTTTTAATGACAAATTGAGGTAGGCTGAGCCTAGGCTCAGGCCTACTAAATCCTTGATATGTATATGAAAAGGTAATTTAGGTTCATGTGTTTTCTAAGTTATATTTTATGAAAAATATGTGTACGGTGACAAATGACTAAAATACTCGTGTGCATGACTTGAAATGGGTTTCAATAAGGGGACTGGCTTGAACTATGGTCGCAAAATCAAAGAAAATCGTAAACCAAGGTATATGTGGTGTATGCTTTATGTTTATATAGAAAAATATGACCGAAAAATGATATAATTGTTTTGCCCCTATGTGTATTTATGGAATTTTGAATGTATTTTTTCAATATGACTGAATTAACCTATGGTGAGACTCCTAAATAAGTTTTGCTGAAAATTTCCTCCTAAATTGTTTTAAAAATCAAAAACAAATTTTTACCAAGCTGTATGTGGAAATTAGAATCTTTCGCTGGCCACTGTCCATATCAGCCCATCAAAAAGTTCATTCAAAAGAATTCAGAAATGAAAATTACAGGCAATGCCCACACTAGACCTGTCCAGTGCCCAAATACCAAATAATCTGGATCTGCCACCCGTCGTTGGCCCAGCCAAAGCTCAGCCAGACCGTGCTAGACTGGGTCCCAAAATCAGTATACCTAACATTAATGAGTCAGGGTCGGGCATTGACTTATTTGGGAACCAGTCGAGAACTAGTCGAAATTCCGCATGCCTAACATGTATTGGGTCAACGCTTACAAGACCGGCTTCAGCTCGACTTATTTGGGAACCAGTTGTCATGAATGGAACGCAATTTCCACAGCAGCTTCTTCGGGTCTCGTTTTTCGAAATCTCGTCCATACCCGAACTAATGCTTTGGGGCAATCGGGTCGTTTGAGATATTGGGTGTGCACGGGTTTCGTTGGGAGGTCTAGAGTGGGGGGGAAGGGAGGGGAGGACAGAGAGAGGGAGGAAGAGGGACACCTGAGGGCGCGCGGAAACCGATCGTCGTCTCTGCTTTCCTCCCTTTAGGAAGAGTTTGGTGGCAGCAGTGGCTCCGTAGGAGGAGGAAGGGAGGAAGCAAGATGAGCGTGATCGACATCCTAACCCGTGTGGACGCCATCTGCAAAAAATATGAGAAGTACGACGTCGAGAAGCAGCGCGATCTCAATGTCTCCGGCGACGACGCCTTCGCCCGTCTTTATGCCGACGTGGAGACCGACATCGAAGCTGCCCTCCAGGTTTTCCCCGCTTCTTCCGTTTTGGGTTGGGTTTGCGTCGCTTCCTTCAATTTTCTTCCTCTCATTCTGATATGACTTGTGTTCCACTGCCGTCTCTGCTTTAAATGGTTTTAGAAAGCGGAAGATGCGTCGAAGGAGAAGAATCGGGCGGCCTCCGTGGCAATGAATGCCGAGATTCGGCGCACAAAGGCGAGGCTCTTAGAGGAGATCCCCAAATTGCAGAGGCTCGCACAGAAGAAGGTCCCTTTCTTTATTTCTTTCCGTCCTAAATTGATTCGGAACCTCTAAGCTGGTTCAGTTTTTTCTGATTTTCTATTATTGTATTTTGTGACGTTTTACTGGAGGACATTTATTTATTAGATCTTTTCGGTAATTTGAGATGAGGTATTTCTGCGATCTGGTTCAAAAATGTTCTTCTTCTCGTCAGGACTCGGTGTCATGTTATTCCTATTTATACCACGCAGATTCTTTCCCTTCCTCAAGTTATCAGTCCGATGGTATGATTGTTCATGGCAGGAGTTAGTTTATGTCATGACCGGGTTTAGTTTATGAGAACCATGTGTTTCTCTTCTACGGATCTTATGTCTTTTCATTTTGTTTCAAATGCTTCAGTATCTGCATGAATTTCATTTCACGGATCCAATGATCGACTTATTTAACATGGAGGTGAATAACATAACAATGGCGAATTGAGGTTAATCTCGCATGCGTCCTGTATAATTCACTGAACAATGTCAGGTACATGGTAATGTTATACGGTGAAGTTTGTTCAATGAAGATATCAGAATAACCCTATGATTGGTAGCTTATATTTTGCCAGTTGTGCATTCCTTTTACTCCTCTTTTTTATTTATATATTTTTGCTCCTCTTGGAGGGTCTTGGTCTAATTTCTAGTAATTGATTGGATGGGTAGGTCAAGGGCCTGTCAATGGAAGAATTAGCTACTCGAAGTGATTTAGTGGCTGCACTATCTGATAGGATAGAATCAATACCAGATGGGACAGGAAATGCTGGAAAAAAAGGTGGAGGTTGGGCGGCATCAGGTTCACGCACGGAGATCAAATTTGATTCAGGTTTCAATTTTTATCAAATGAAAGCAAACCTTGAGGCTTTGCCTTGTAGTTCGTTTCTGGAATTTCTCTCTTGCTGGAAAATGTATGTTGTGACTGCTGTTATCTATGCAGATGGAAGGTTTGATGATGAATTTTTTCAGCAGACTGAGGAATCAAGCAAGTTCAAGCAAGAGTATGAAATGCGCAGGATGAAGCAGGTAATTTGTCTACTTATTCATTGTTCTACAAATTCCTTTTCCAAAATATGATATGCTAAAGTGACCTAGTTGAAATCCATACATGATCACTGCTTTTCCTTTCCTTCTTCTTGTTTGATGCCTTAAATAGGTATGTTATATTGGTTGTTCTACGAATTCCTTTTCCAAAATATAATATGCTAAAGCGACCTAGTTAAAATCCATACATGATTACTACTTTTCCTTTCATTTTTCTCGTTGGATGCCTTAAATACAATGTTGTCACTGATGTATTGTAATGCATATCGGTTAGGCCGACCTATACGCCGTATTGTAACGTATCATGAATGTCAAGAAGCCTATCATAAAAGTAAATTTTTAATTAAAAAAATTAAAAATAGAAAAAAATTCAGGAAAAAAATGGAAAAAATCAGTTACAACAGAGAAAAATTTCAGAAAAAAATTAAGAAAAATGTATTCCATATAAAATTTCATCTTCATGATTCATCATTCATAAGCTATAATATATCAACAACACGTTAAAAAATGAGAAATCAAAGATTTAGAATAACATAATAGGCATTCATCACAAGTTTAAAGTGTTTTCGAATCTTAGATTACATTACATTCATAATATATAATTATCGTTATTCAATGATAATCATCATTATCATCATCTTCATCTTCATTTTCATTTTCATCCTTCATTCTCATTTTCTTCGCTAATTGTTTCAATTCCTTCAAATGAAATGTCCTCACTAAAATTGCATGGCTCTCATTCTTCAACAAGATCTTTGATATTTAGAAAATCAAGATCATCCTCATCAAGTATCACAAATGGTTCTTCAACCCAAGAATCTAATTCAAAATTGTCTAGTCTAATGGGATCAAACCAAGTGTCATGCTTTCTTGTAGATTTTGCTTCCCATTTCAGTATGTCACATATGTGTAGATGGTGGGTGTGGATGCGACAATTTACAAAAAAATTTAGTGTGGGTCCGGTGAGAATGTATATATGTGTGTGTATATATATGTATAAATCATTTGTTACATTATCTATTTAACTGTTTAGTAGCGTTATTTGTCTATATTTACATGTAAAAGTTTTGTATAAACCTAAACTTGTTGCCTGACGACGGGAGAAACTCCCCGACAGTAGGAGGCAATGTTGGAAAAGCAATAAACCTAAATATGAAGCTGAAAGAAAAGACACCCAAATCAGTTGACCCAACAACAAAAAGCGCTGGCCTTACACAGCAGCAATGTCGCCCTTCGTTGGATATGTTGCCTCTTGCCAGAAACATCGAACATGTGCTGGAGATGTTGCCTCTCGTTGGAAGCGTCAAACAAGTAACACTGTGGGTATACTTTGTTGAGGACTTTGCGTCTTATTTAGACGTTAAAAAAATGAAAAACCCTAATTCTGGGATAGATTTGGACTTGGTCAACTTTGATTGAATCCTAAATTTGATGGATACAGTCCTAAGTACATTGACTGTTCCCGGTACTGTTTGGTTGATCCATATCTAAGGACGTACCAGTACCCATACTGATATTGTGTCAGTACAATGCAGGTACCTACAATCTTGCAGACCTATGAACTAGTTTAGCAGCTTTGCAGGTCTGTGAACTGACCTGTGTCCTTTTTCATAAGAAAATGACAACACCAAGGTTTTTTGTGAAAAGAGAAAGAGAGAAATGCCACCTGCATTTTGGGTTTTGGCTACATAGAGAGAAAAAAATGCAGGAGGCCCATAGGTAATTTTTTTTTTTAAATGCAAAATCGGATGCGCACGAAAAGCACACCCACATGCGTTCTAGGACCAGTGTTGCATCGATGCTGGTGTTGCAGCCATTTTGCCATGTCTGTGTGACTTAGCTTAGTACATTTTGGTGAAAAGGCCCTTTTTCATTGGGATGAAATATAATAGAAAGCGATAATTGGGAATTGCAGGTTGTGCTTCTCCAATTCTATTAATGGGTGAGTGGTATGTACTTGATGCTCAATGAACTCAGTTCTTGCTGAATGAGCAGGAATCTAGCTAAAGTGACTTTCATCAATTTTGGCCATTAGCTAAAGTGAATTTCATCAAGTTTGGCCATTTTGCTGTCTATCCTGAAATCAGAAAGAGTTTGCCTTCAAGTTTGAATACTTTTGGTGGATTTTTTGTTCCACCTTCCATCTACCCCCATTTGTTTGATCTCCTAGAAGTTTTGTTCTGAGTATTTTAGTGCCATGTTTGTTTGTGCATGGAACTTAAATACCATATGTTTCTAACAATAGTTCAACAACAGCAAAAAGATGCAGACACTTCGATCAACGGTGGAAAAAACAATGTCCAGGAATAAACTTCCACCTATTTTCTGGAACTTTATTGCTGGGAATAAAGTTCCATATCTGCAGGGAAAGTCTCAGTGTTTAGTTCCGCGTTTGTTTCATGATGGAACTTTCTACCAAATTTTGAACTTTTTATTCCACCTCTACAGTAAGGTTCCAAATATTCAAATGGTCCCTGACAAAACAAGGTGTAAAAATTTTACCAGAAAGAAACTGAAGAATTGTATCCTCTGGTCCACAATGTCAATTGTCAACATGTTCTTTCTTGCTACCATCTTGAAAATTCCATTTTGTGTGGAAACTTCATTGGCTTGGCTGTCTGAAATATCTCATTGTTGTTTGGGACACGTGCAATTGCTGTATATATGTCAGGATGGGAAACTATAATTGCATTTTTATTGTTATAGCCTAAGTCACATGGTGCGCCAACTATGGTGGTGTATCTGCACCAGTGCGGGTGTGGCCCGACACGGCACCCGACTCGGCACATGACAAAATATGATAGTTTTTTTTTTCATTTTTTTCCTTCTATCTTTCCCTCTTCACTCTCTACCCCCTTATTTTATTTAATAAAACTTTGAATTTTGTATGAGATTAAGGTAACCTTGATAAAGAAAAGTTTAAAAATATAGACAAATAAAATTACTTATATAACACACACACACACACACACATATACATATATGCTCTCGCACCCAATTTTTTTTGGAACTTCCTGCATCCTGCACCCGCCCACCCGCACCCAATTTTTTTTTTGGAACTTCTCACATCCTGCACCCGCACCCACACCCAGGTGACATACTTATAGCATGTCCTAAAATGCATGGTTTGCTGAAGACTGAAGTATTTAATTCACCAATAGAGGGTTAGAAAAATGCAGCTATACATTTTTATTGAACATGTTTTCTGATAACATGCAGGATCAAGGTTTGGATGTTATTTCTGAAGGATTGGATACACTAAAAAACATGGCACATGACATGAATGAGGTTTGCTTTGCTCTTTCCCTGTTTTTAATAATTGTGCTGCTTTTTGGCTAACTACTGGACCCTGAGCTGATTAAATGGCTGTACAGGAGCTGGACAGGCAGGTGCCACTAATTGATGAGATTGACACAAAGGTACGATTGTTTATTCTACCAAAAAAAGATATTCCACTAACTTAGGTCAGGCATTCTGCACTTAAGAACATTTTGAATGAAAATGAAAAAAATCAAACATGAAAATGAAATTCATGTTTGTGTTCTATGTCTAAAATCCTGTGGTATAACTTTCTCATATTTGGAGAGTTCAATTTCTGACATTTATCATTGTTGTAAGTTAACAAACTCTTGCATGTCATTTATAGAAAAACTGAACATTGAAAAGCATGGGTTGACCAGGACCCTCATGTCAAGTACGGGTACTAGGAAAAAGGACCCATCAAGTAGTAGTAAAAAACATACCAATCTGAGAGAAGGAGAAAGGAAAACAATATAGTGCCAAAAAGGGGAGTTGGGAGAAACAAACATTGAAAAGCATGGGTTGACCATGACCCTTATGTCAAGTATGGGTACTAGGAAAAAAAACCCATGATGTACTAGTAAAAACATACCAATCTGAGAGAAGGAGAAAGGAAAACAATATAGTGCCAAAAAAGGGGGCAGAAATGATTTATTGTAATCTTCACTTTCTGGAGACAAGGTAAATGCTGCAGTACAGGCCAGCTTTTATGTAGCTTTTCTAGCAATGGCTAGCTCCATCATTGATAGGAAGCTTGAAACAAGGCCAGTAATGTTCTGAACCACCAATGCCCATTTGGTAATGGAGGATGTGGACATTCAGTGGCAGCTAAATCGCATGTGGACATCCTGCCATACCCCCGTACAACATTTTTTAAAGTTGCTGTGCTCATACCCACGTCTCTGTACCCGTACCTGCACCCATGTGACTTAGAGTGGCTGTCATATTTCAAATATGTGAAACACATTCCTTACTTTTGGTTCATGGGTGTGAGAATCTGAACAGTTTGATTTTGAACCCATCTCTTGTGGCTAGTGAGGCAATGATCTTGTTCTTTCAAAGTTTCCTGATGAAATTAATTTAAAGTTTTGCCTGGAATAGGTTGATAAAGCAACATCAGACCTTAAGAATACAAATGTTAGACTGAAGGAGACTGTCAACCAGGTAAAAAGTGGGGATCAGATTATGTTTAAAGTTACTGACAAGCTATTGATTATTTGGGATGCATATTGAATCATTTCAATGGTTGCAGCTGAGATCCAGTCGGAACTTTTGTATTGATATTATCCTTTTGTGCATTATTCTGGGGATTGCTGCATACTTGTACAAGTAAGTCCTTATGTTTCTTATTGTTCATTAGAATAATTTTGAAAGATAATCCAAAATGCGTTTGTTGATTGCTTAGACATATTACAGGATTTTGGACTTTCAGGGATAGTTTTATCATTTATGTAGATTTCTTTTAGCTGAATCAAAAGAATGATGATGCTTAACTATTGCTGTTTAGATGCTCTATTCTTGCTCAGATGCTATTCTCTTTTTCACAAATCATATGTTTTAGATGACATTCAAGGAAAAGAAAGTTTTGATGTCAAATGACTCTAAAGGCAAAAAATACTGCACTTACTGTTAGAATTGGTGATATCAAGTTATGGTTTCATCATCACAGTGTTAATCTGCAAAAAGAAAAGGGTAAAAAAGAGAGAAACAAATGCTGTCAAGGGAGGGGCAGCAGCAACAATCAACACCCTCAACCCTAGTTCATTGTATTACTAAGCATAATTTTAACTTGGACAGGAATACCTCTGTTACATATGAAAATAGCAAGATGGGATTAAATAATTAATTTGCACTTTGTGTTAAAGCAAAACATAATTCAGATCCATACATGATCTGATATATCTTACAGTTATATTCCACGTCTAGTTCAGGTTCTTATTTACCTTGAAAATTTTGGGAATTCATGTTATAGTTTGATAAGAAGATGACAAAGTTATTTGAGAAACTTTTGAGATGACAGCAGACTAACAGGAAACAAGAACATGCCATGACACTATGC
This sequence comes from Nymphaea colorata, assembly GCF_008831285.2. Lineage (NCBI taxonomy): Eukaryota > Viridiplantae > Streptophyta > Magnoliopsida > Nymphaeales > Nymphaeaceae > Nymphaea > Nymphaea colorata. Next base: position 19,314,264 of record NC_045142.1, read on the forward strand.
AGTTAATTTCCTTCATACAAATGGTAGCTTTATCTAAGAGAGGAATGACCTTCCTTGCTCCTTTTGGTTTCTAAAGATCTAAACTATTGATTTTTCAACAAAACTCCAGATTCTCAAAATTTTTCATGACAAATTTTGCTTCCCTACTACTTTCAGTAATCCTTTCCCATGTTTCTATGCTTTCATATCTCCAGATTTTTCTCTCTTTCTGGTTCTGTCTCTCTACGTAATTTGCTTTATCTGCTGCTCCTGATAATGATATTGATCGTGAGTCTGTGACTGAATGATGACAAACAACACCAAAAATGGGCAATGAATGATGACCGATGTTACTAAAATCTGATATGTAATTGAATTGGCCTGTATGCTGCTTCAGTGATTCAGCTGAATTGGTTTTGAATTGGCAAAAGATATCATTGTATACAGAAAAAACAAAAAATATGAAAATAAAATAAAAAAACTAAAAATTGGGGACATTCAAAATATTTGGAGACGATAAAAAATGAAAAGTGTATGTCATCCTTCAATGTACTGGTGGATCAAATTGATGTGCCATTGATTCAACTTGAACATCTAATTCTGACAACGGTGATGATTACTCTTGCCTTGTTATTTTATATGTTTGGCTGTATGATTCTTGATGCTAACACTTCTTAGCTATATCCTCATGACAAGAATGAGTGTTTGTCTTGTACCTTTTATATCTTGACATTTTGTGCTAGAATCGTATCCTATGCATTATTTAGCATGTATTCTGCATAACCTTTTTTCTTGCCTTTGCATTGAGGGGGACGGTTTCTCTTGTTTGATAATAAGTTGTACTAAGATTGTCTCTTGGGTGCAGTGTGCTGAGGAAGTGATGTATGCTCGATGCTCAAAGGGGTCATTCCTACTTGTCTATATTGTGTTATGTTCTACTCTGATTATTCTGTTCATGTTGGTTTGGTTTCACATTTTGCTGTATCTGTAAGCTTTTGCCAATGCGGTTTGTTTGCTTAAGGCGTTTGTTGAGAGACTGTCTGATGTGTTACACCTCTGAGTTGGTGAGTTCTCGATTTGCTGACTGGTTGTTGGCATGTTTGAGCAAACGAGCAATAATTGAGTCTGTTAGAGTTATTTGTCAACCTGGAGGTTTTACCATTTGCTCGCCTCGATGGAAAAAACTTTGAATGAATCACAGAAATCTCATCCACCGTTCCTTCATATGTGTGTGTGTGTGTGTGGAAAAAAACTGGAGTCACTGCATGGTACGGTACTTCTCAATCCGCAAATTTTATTTGAATTTGGCGGCAAACCAAATAATATTCGGTTTGTCGAGCCATATGTGTAGCTCAAATATCACTCGTGTTTGTCATGGCCGAAGGTGGATGGTGTTTGTCGTGAACATGGTTTATTCCTTGGCTTGCAAACTGCTTGATAGTTTTGAAAACTAAGCTGAAATCACGTCCTAGTTGAGTCCCATAGGAGTTGTTTGGTAGTCTCATAAATCTATCAGAAATAGTGGGTCAAGTTCATGGAACAATAATTTTTATTTTTATTGTTCCTTGTTGTTCTATGAACCTCCCTCAACCTGTAAGTCAGATCCATAGGACGCTCACAAAGTATCTTGCTGCCAAATGACCTTATGAAATCATGACTTTTGTAACATTTGGCTTATGATTTAACTTGTGATTTGGCTAACATTTGTCTCATGATTTGAGCTTGTGATTTTAGCTTGAAAAAGGGCCCTAACTTTGCTTGTGCGCTAATTTGAGCTTGAAGTAGGGGGTCTCGTTTAGATAATATGTTCTTTTACTTGGACTACTCATGAAGAAAGCTAGGTGGTTAGCAGCAGCGTGCAATAACAAATGACATTAGAACTGATTAAAGACACTTTTGTAACTAGAAAACTGAGATGATTGATAACAAATCATTAGACGTGCCAAATTAACGCAAGCTGTTTGTGCTCACGTACTAGTCCTGCTGAGCCATATTGAGCTTGGATGTTAGCTCGTTGAGCCAGATGAGTTGTGTCTAAGTGATACCAGCCACAGGCAATTTGACTTTAAAATCTAAGGCTCTCTCTCTCTAGTTCTTTGTGTGTGTGTATCATAATGGAAACATGGATTCATTGGTGATAACTTGTAACAGTTGAGATTGCATTTTCACTTGCACAAATCAACGTTTCGATCTTCACTCCAGGATACAAGACAATTGCGTCACATGTTTAAAGCACAAATATTGACACGAAACCCAAGTTCTATAAAGAAAATCATCAAGTTCTGTAAAGAAAGTTTTAACACTCTTCAATATAAAACATGTGGTTAAATTGGAAGTGAACATAATGAAGTACTATAACTTGGATTTGGGCAGGTTTCACCAGTGCAAACCCTTTTTTGCATGGTAAAAAAATCAGCCTTCATTGATAAATGCCCCCCTTCATATAGTGTTGTCATCTCTTAGGGGGTTGGTGCAACACACATGGTAGGGGTTGGTGGCCTTTCAAATCCATAAAGCACCAATCTCCTATATTGTAAAAGTGAGACAATGTTGTACAAGCTAAAGCACAACGAGAACTACACTTTGAAGAGTCTTGTTAGGTGATAGGACAAAATATTCCTTCTAATAATGATCTAATCGAGAGTGATGGTGCACCAACTCCGGTCAATGCACATGACCAGCAGGTTGCTGGTTCGAGTGACATTATTGGCACCGGACTCCCCTTGTCCGTAGCGGATGCCCTTTGGTTCAGACAATCACCTACATAAACGGCTTATTCTATATCATAGAGGCATCCTGGCTGCCCGTTTCAATTGGAGTGGTCCTTGGCGCAGTTGGAGGAGCCTGGTCCGGTCTGGTCGTCGAGCGGACCGGTCAGACCCCTCATAATCCAGAAAGCAGGGAGTCCTTGTCCTCCACGTGTTGGCTGAAAACCCCTTCCCTCGTCCTTTCCCGCACGCGAAGTCCTTTTGTATTATTCGACACGTTTCTTGGTGGCGCTTCCCATTGGTCCACGTTTCTGCCTGACTAACCTTTTCTCCGGCGGTCCCCCATCTAAATACCGGACGGCGTGTTAAGAATGGGAAGGCCCTGCTGCTGTTGCTGCTGCTCTCCCTCTCTTCCTCCTAATTTGTGAGTCTACCCGGTGTTTCGCCGCCTCGAATCTGAGAGTTGGGGGTATGATTTCTCTTCCTTGTGATCAAACATTATTTTTGATCTCGTCCTTCGACGTTCTAAATTCCACTGTCGTTTCGCATCCATTTGATCATGTTGAATTTGGTTTCGTACTTGATCATTCTATTATGCGACTGGGCTGCGTTGATTTTTTTTTCCACCTCTTATCTTTCGATGCACGTTTCGGATGGCCGTTTCCTCTATTTGTTAGAAGTTCCTTTGCGCGATCAATCAGTCTTGTTGCCGATGATGAATTGGGGCTATTTTCCCTTGGACAATGAGCGAATCGATGTTAAACAACGAAATTTTTGCTAATTTTTGTGCATTAGTTTGCTACTCTTTTACTGCTTGCCTTTCCGTCCCGTCGTCCTCTCTGTTGACCTTTAGATTTTAGACGGACCTGTTGCCTGCAAAGCTCATTGTCTTAATCTGATCTTTGGCCGTTGTAGAGTAACTTGGTAAGAAGTGCGCTTCGGATCAGGTGACTTTTACACTCTGTCTTTTCTAGAGATAAAAGAACTAAAGGCTTCTTTTATTAAATCTTGTAATGAAAAAAAGGTTGGACTTTCTGGTGATTTTATACAAACACAAATTTTTGGGAGACAAACAATGATGAAGACACCTAGTATTCAGATTAAGCAAAAAGTTCCTTTTGATTTTTCTTTTCCCTTTTAAACGTTTGAAGGAAAAAAATGGTGTAGGTACCTACTAGACCTCATATGAGATTGCCTTTTAATCTTGGTCTTGTGGATTTGCTGCGGACGTGCTGTATGGCTATTCCTGTCATCTACTTGTTCTTGGTTCGGATGTTGAGGCTCATGGAGAATTACATTGTTTCTTTGGCAGTATTTGTAAATTTCCATAATAGTTTCTGATGATGCAGTTTGTAAACTCTGGTAGTTTATTTATTGGTATCAACAACAATAACAAGAATGATAGTGTTGACATTATTGTTGTTGTTGTTGATGCTGCCCTTGCTGTCGTAAATTAATTGTTCAGTTTATATCTTTCATATACTTTTCCTTTTGGTTTCTCCTTTCTTTTCTTCCAATTATGAACCTATGTGACGTTTGGATACCTATGGCTGTTGCAATGCTTGTGCTTGTCTTCTTTATTTATCTTCTCATTAAGAAGGAATTACTCTACAAACCTTAGAATTTGTGTTTGATTGACTAATCTTCTTGGTTTATCGGTAGCTAGCTTTATCATAAACTCAGTTTTTTCATACTGATTATCAGACTGCAGCCAAGTTGCTGGTAATGGATTAGACGATTAGTACTTTCACTTAGTTGCTAAGATCATGACTTCTGATTTAGAAAGAAAGGTACTGGGATTACTATTTGCCAATTTATAATCAACTGATTCTTTCTAGCCACTACAGGCTACATCTACTATTATTTCTGTAGTTTTATGATTATGATATCAGATCTAAGGTCTTGCAGCTGTCATAGATGGTAAAAAGTGGGGATCAGATATGTGCTTGTAAGAGATAATTTCCTCGTGTACTGATTGAGTAGCAGGAACCTTCTATTGCCTGTGATGCTTTGTCCTTGTAGGTTACCGTTTCACTGTGGCCTTCAAACTGGATTTACATGAGAAGGCAGCTTCAAAGGGGATTTTGGAGACTTACAAATTTCTTTTTCTTTCTTGTCCACCAAGGTGTTTGTAAAATTTAATAGGGTAATCACGACCTTACTAACCTTGTATTTAGATAATGTCATTTTGGTGCTTAGGCTAGTTGGTTTTCTTGATTATGCAGGTTTCTAAATGATGAAAACTGATGTAAGGCCTTGTCTATCTGCATATTTGGTGTCCCATTCAAGTAAGATGTATTCCAGTAGTAGTTTATCTAAGTATTCAGATAGCTTCAATAATCTAAGATTCAGTTGGAGATTTTGGAGTCAACTTCTTCTGGAGATTGTTTCTGGTTGTGGAAGACTACAATGGTGTTGTCCTGGCCTTTGATTTCTCACAGATGGCCTCAAGTCACAGATAAATTTGCAACTTGGTTTTATCAATTGTAGAACTTTGACTCCTACCTGTAGTTTAAGGGTTTGTTGCTTGCTAAGGTAAGAAAAGTAGGTACACAAAGTTTTTTCGAATAATTCTTGGAGGATCATGTTATCATTATTATTAGTGTCCTAGCAACCATATTTTGGAAAATTCTGAGATATCTTAGTCAGAGTAATCTAGAGATCTATTTTTTGGCAGGTCTTATTTACAGGTTTTGGCGGTTGATGCAACCAACAGTTCAAACTTCAAAGTATAGGGTGTCTACAACTACAACTATTGTTCAAAGGCATTTCTTGTTCCATTTTGGCATTGTTTCATCATTGTTTCTCCAATGTCCATCAGCTCCCAACATTATGCTTTCAGCTCAACATTATGTTTCCATACAATCTTTGTGGTCCTACTGTTTGTGTATGTTGTGTTTGGAACAGTCGTATGAATCCTGGGTAAACCCATTCTTGTTAGTTCCAGGCTTCCAGCCTGCCCTAGTATACCTCTTATTCTCTTCTGTGGCCTTCCAAAAAGTCTCAGCTTCTTGGTTAGCAAAGCTAATAGGTTGTTGAATTTCATTCGTACACTAAGATTATTCATTTTTTTGATGTCTGAACCTCCACTGAGTTAAGTTCTTTTTGGGGAAAGCTTCAGAACTAATTCAGTTGTGCAGATTGCAGAGTAGGCTTTTATCCTCATGGAGCATGTACTCAAGTTTAGTATTGGGGGCACAAATGCTGAAGATTCGTCTGGGTCAGTACACCAAGTTATGAAATTCGAGACATGTTTTAACTTGTCAGCAAGGACATGTAAAGCCCTAGGAGCAAAAACAGTTTGCAGCTGAGTCTTATAAGGGAAGTTGGGTGTTAAGATTGGTGGGACAAGCATAAACATTTGAGAATGAGGCAGTCTTCCAAAATCCTATCTTTGCATCAATTGTCTACTAGGAGGCCTTCTATTGGTTGGGAGCACCTCACATGAGGAAAGCCAGTGGTTTTTATCTGGCCTCTTGATTCCCTTGTTACTTCTTTCATTACTCGAATAGCAGTTTAATGAGAAAATCTTGTGGAGGTTTCATGATAGACCATGAGTTAGTGTCGGTTTGTTATGGTTTTCTCTTCGAAGTCTCCAGTTGTGTTGCTATGAGCAAGGTTTTAAAACCCAGTGACTCGGGACTCGACTTGGTTGGCTTGGACTCGTGACTCAGTGGGTCAACTCGGTGACTTGGACCGGGTTATGATAACTTTTTTTTTTAAAAAAGAAATAACAATGTATAACTTGTTTTTAAATGTAAAAAAATTGTAAAATGATGTAATTTTTTCTTATATGATTCACAAATAAGTCAAATTAACGTCAAATGAAGTCATAGAAACAAAATATGCATTCAGTTGAACCTAATGATAAAAATTCAAAAATGGAGAGGCAATCGGTAGATAGTAGAACCATGTCAACTGAAAAATGATGCGAACTAGATGAAATAAAAGAGACATAGAATATGCATTCAGTTGAAACTTGAAAAGAATGAGAACCATGAACAAAGAGAGAAAGCAGCCGAGAGAGAGAGAGAGAAAGGGGCAGGAGTAGAACAACGCTACACGAGAGTAGGGAGCAAAACATAGAGAGAAAAACATAAGACTATGAACCAATAGAAGGAGAGAAGAATGGTGAGGACCTAGAAAGTGAGGAAGTCATCGGAAAAACTAAAAGGGTTAAGTTAATCAATCCAAATTGTTGGGAAACATAAAGGTTGGAAAATAAAACGAAAAACACAAGAATAACATACCTGCGAAACCGATTTTTTTGTTGACGTGGGTGCATCCTTGGAATCTCCATTCTCACCAGAAATATGGCCGAAAACAGTAGATGAGTGTTTAATGTCTTTCTCCCTCGTTTCTTGCCATCGAGAAGAAGAGAACTCAAATGAGGGTTTAGGTTTTCATCTTTTTCATAACATGCTTTTATTACTCGAAACCACCCTGTACATTTTAGTTTTTCTGTATTACACTGCATACAAAAACTCAACAGAACTCGGCCGAGTCAACCGAGTCCAAGGCGAGTTCTACTGAGCCTTACTGAGTTTCTGTTTGAAGTTTAAACCGAGTCCTCTTACTGGGTTGACCCGGTAAGGGGACGAGCTGAGTCAAGTTAGCTGAGTCAACACTGGCTATGAGGCCATTTTCTGTATCTGCACAACAGAATTGCATCAATAATTGGAGAATCCATTATGCTGCTATGTCCTGTAGCTTGGTAGTCAAATTAGCTGAACAGTTTGTTGGAACAAACCCCTTTGTGGCTGGAAGTAGCATTTGATTTAAACCTTGGTTTTAAATGACATTTTGAAAGTTAAAATGAGGGCACATATGCTTGGTAACCATCGGGATTGGGTAATGTTCACATGGCCCTGGTTGTGGCATAAGTCGAAATGGGTAATTGCCTGCTGTGAAGCAGTTAGTAGTTAGGCAGCTTAACAAGCTATCTGGTGGAAGAAAATGTCTAAAGATATGATGATATGTAAATATGGTGTTTCTTCTCCCTAGTAATCAAGCAATAATGAAGCTATCATGGAGCAGTGTAAAGAAAGGAGACAAATGATCCTGAGCATCATTTGCAGCTGATATACTTAATGAGAGATGGTATAATTAGGACATAGTGAAGGCATAAGTTTTGGTGGGAAGCATGGGTGAAGTGGCCATCCTTTTGTGTCCTTGTAAGTGATTTCTCATTGCTTAGAAGTATGGATCTTGGTTGAGGTGGTCTTAAGCTGCTCGCTACATGCTATTTACAGATTGGCAGCAGCGTCATTTTTTGTCTCTATTTCAGATGATGCGGTGTTTGGAAATGTCCTTAAATGTTTCGGAAAGTTGCCCCTGCTCATTCTTCATCCTTTTTGCTCCAGTGTTGGCATTTACTTTGAAGCTGGGATTATAAATGTTGTCAAAGACTCAAAAGCATCCTGCTATCTTAATAAACTCGTTGAAGGAAAAATGCAATAATACATCACTGCCTTATGAAGTTGAAAGAATGATGGCACGAATTCTAAAGGGAACATTTTGTGCAGATTTGCTGACATCTTTTCCCCCTTTTGTTATGGTTGAAGTGTGACTGGAATTTGAAATATGGGTGCTTCCCTCAGACGACGCCTTACGTGTATTGAAGCTTATGCTTAGTTCATGTCAATTCTCTTTCCTACAATTTCAGTGGGAGGAGGGAAAAGTCTTTTGTGGTTTAGTCATGTAAACCTATGGTTGATGCCTTTCATCTTTTGAATATGTATAAAATTTATGATTTGATTGGTAAGCAGCTGCTATGAGTTTTCAGTTTATTCCAGTTGGGCTAATATGAACATGCAGTTCAAGCTGTGAATTTGAGTTGAACTTTTAGTCTTCTTTATGTTTGACATGCTTCAACCCTCCCTCTCTCTAAAACTGCCTTTTTGTGTAACATCTACAAGTTCTACATGGATGCACGTATGTTACAGATGTTATAACTTATAAATATGCATATATTCTTGTCAAATATTTCCGTTACGTTTTTCTCAGGAATGCTTTCCAAAGTATCTTTTGTCAAATAAAAGTCATGAAAATTTAGAAAATCTTAATGTGTTTTATAATTCTTTGTAGAAAGAAATTTGAATAACAATAAAACGTTCGAAAATATATAAAAAAAAGCTAAATAAAATACATTATTTGAGATATAAAGAAAAAGATCTCTTTGCAGAAGTGGCAAGTAGTATCACCTATTCCTATAATGCATAAGATTTTCTGTCACCATTGACTAGCATATGGCATATATATACCAAATATATATGAAGGTTGAGTCATACGTCCAGATTTTTGGGTGGTAATAAGAAACAAGGAAACATATCCATGCTTGAGAGAATTTGGCTTTGATGCCATTAAAACTTTCAACATATCCATATTCCAAAAGGCATCCAGCTAGTACTCAAGGTACTCCTCTGATGCCTGATTCAAAATCTCTGACCCTATACATTGTGGACTTGTGGTACGTTTGGACTTGTTTGAAAAATAATGAGTACAAAAATATGGCACTTATTTAGTTTTGGGCTAATAAAACACACGCATACACACGCGTGTGTGTGTGTATTATGAATATGGAAAACTAACAAAATATGCAAGCTAATTGTAAGTCATTTCATCATTTAATTGATGGCTCACAAGGTGCCCTATGTTAAAACAACTAGTAGTTTGACTTTAAAATATGAATTAAGACAACCATTAGCGAAGTGGATTGAAGATCTCGTAATCATACATAATTTGCATATTTACTTAATCCATATAAAAAATAAGTTCATTGACTCATTCAGAGCCCTTCTTCCTCTGTGAATCATTCGCTAGAACAAACTCCTTCAGAGCCCTTCTTCCTCTGTGAATCATTCGCTAGAACAAAATCCTTTTAGTCCTTCAGTTGATGGCTTAAATTTTCTGGTTGAATAGCCATTACTTATTTGTTCTGCTGAGAAAAGGTTATTGCCTACTGGAGCCTCAGTTTTGAAAAAAGTAAATATAACCTGGCAAAATTTTCTGGTTCTCTTGCTTTACAGGCAGACTGGGAGGAAGCCCAACCTCTGTTGTGTTTTCTCTCAGTCCATCACTCAACATCTTTTCTCTTGCTCTTTCTTGTGTTTTGTGCTATTTCTACTGACAAGCTTTACTTTTTTATCAAGAACCATATCAATGTGATGTAGCTTTTATTGCTGAGGTCACCCTTCACTATAGGAATGTGGAATCTAGTTACTCCCTAGGTTCAAGAATAGTTTGGTCAACCTTAAACCTAGTCTGTTAAATCTTTTTGAGAAACAAGTGGGATATTTCTTTGCAAAATTGTGCTCAATTACATGAGGCAAGTCTACTCTGATCTCTTCAATTATTCATTCTGAATGGGAACAGCAAATATTGATCTTTAGATCATGTATTTCTATTATGCTGCTGCTTATTGTGTAGCATGTGGAACATCCTTGAGACATATGATAGCTCATGTGCATGCTAAAGGCTGACGTTTAAGGTGCCTTCAGGCGTATGACATGCTGAACAATATTACCATTGCAACATTATTAGTGAAACCCATAAGCACCGTGTACTTGTCATGAATAACTACACGAAGAATGCTGCAGTCTCTGAGTGAATGTTGGGTTGCATCAGTGGAAAGGTGTGCAGTCACCTGGCAGAAATGGATTCAACTTTGCGTGGTTGCTTTACTTATATGGTCTCCAGGAATGCCAATGCATTGAAGGCGATCAACAATTTTGTTCTAGCACTGCTGGATAATGATATTTGATCCTGTGCAGTTCCATAATTTCTATTATATAGACAATCATTTATATCTGTTTATATGTGGTCATTCCATTTTTGAAGTGTTAACAAATGAAATATTATTATATTAGCTCTAAAATCATAAACATTACCTAATAATCTGTTGCAGTCTTCGATCTGGAAATCTCAGCCCACCAGATTTGCAGGTCAATTAAGATAAGTTCAATCTCCTTGTGTTGTTTTGACTTTCTCTATCCATCTCACATCTTGCTACCTTCTTCGTTCTGCACCCTTGTTTGGTTTAGTGAGTTAACAAGTGCCTTGTGTTAAATTAGCTTGTCATTGTCCCATATGGGTTAGTCAACGAGAGCCTACTTTCCTCCATGGTGAATTCAGATTGACTCGTTGGCGAGTTACTGGAAGTTTAAAGAGTATTTTTGAACTGTAAGTGGCTAACACAGTATTCTACTGCAACAGCAGTCAATACTATCTTAGTTCAGAAAAGAAAAATCATGAAGTTCATAAATTTACTTCTGTTTTTTACATCTTAGGATAAGTGTAGTTTGTCTAAGAATGCATTCAAATAGGCACTCTATCAGCCTAAAGAAGAAAAAAATGGCATTAAAACCAATCACCAAGAAAGCTCAAGAAATTGAGGAAACAAGATCAGAAAGTATATACAGCCACCAAGGGGCTGATCTAGCTGTTAAATGGCCCACATCTCTCCAAATTTTGAGTAGCCAATGGCTAGTTAACCTTTGCCAAAAACAAGACTGGGCCATATGAAAAGGCAAACAAATAAATAACTAATTAACATTATGTCCGAAGGCTAATAACAAACACACATACAAGGGATAGAAACGGTTGAAATACTTATTTTGGGGATAAATACTCTGAAATTTGATGATTTGAAATGATGTTGAAATGCTGATGCTTGAGATGATGTTGAAATGGTGACACCAATTGTGTCAAGGAAATTGATCCAAGTGAGCTACCTTCTTGTTAAATTAGGGACACTGTGACAACCTTCTTGATAGTTGGCATTATACTTGAAACGTTTTCTGAATTTGAGGCTCTTAGGTTTAATATGATCCATCTCTAAATCAAAATAACTTACTATTTTATATTCTCTTTGTTTTGGTATTTGTTGTTAAAATGTCTTGGCCTCTAGGGTTTAGTATAGTTTCTCATGTAAATCAGAACTGAACTACAGCCACATCAAGAGCTCACACAAAGAAAACCCTCAAGCTAGAGGAGAATAAAGTATATTGCTGAAACATGGGTGAAGCGGCCATCCTTTTGTGTCCAGCTCAAGCTTGACTCAGTTCAGAAAACTCGAGCTCAATAGATCAAGATCTAGCTCGACTCGACGATACAACATCGAACTTGAACTCGACTCGTTTCGTTTATGTATATAAACATGCCTCGTTTTTTTGACTCATTTAATTTGTTAACTCATTTAAATCAATTAACTCGTTTAGTTGCTACCCGTTTAACTATTTTCTCATTATAATTCAACATTATTTGTAGTCGAGTTGAGACGAGTTTAAACAGGTCAAGTTCTTACAACTCAAACTCGACTCATTTAACATTTTGAGCATACACTTGAACTCGAGCTTAACTTGTTTATGAACAAGTCGAGCTCGAGTCGAGTTTAGACGAGTGAGTTCGAGTCGACCTCGAGCCGGCTCGACTTGTTGTGCAGCCCAATAGATTCCTTAACCATACATTTTTCATGGTAGTGGTAGCCATGGCATGGTACTATGCTTCAGTTGAAGATAGAGACTTTATTTTGTTTTTTACATCACTAAGAACTTATGGAGTCTCCTATGAAAACACGAAAACCTATGGTGGAATGCTTTTTATTAGGATCTCCACTCCAATCGGTGTCAGTATAGACTATCATATTCAAATTGGATGAGAAGGATAGAAAAAGTCCTTTAGTAATGGTGTATTTGACATATCAAACAATCATAATCGCACTTCCAATGTGTACAAAATGTAGGTTTTGGTTAAAGTTGACTTATTAGATAAACATAAGATATACCAGACCTAGTGATGGATAGATATGTAATGGTTTCAACCAATTGACAAAAAGGAATAGGATTCTCTAAAACTTCACTATCGTCAATCCTCATCTTCTGCTTATTACATATACAACATGAGATATGTCGGATCTAGTGATGGATTGATATGTGTGATCTCCAACCAATTTTAAAAAGGTGTGGGGCTCTTTAGAACTTCTCCATCATCAACCCTCATCTTCACTTCCAATGCTTCAAGAGTATCAACTACCTTGTTAGTTGTGATTCCTAATTTGTTTATGCTATTACTAGCAAACTTCATTTGTGAAAGTAAATATTTTTTTCCATTGTAAGCTACTTCAATACCAAGGTAATATGTTCAGTTACCTAATCAGTTATTTCAAACTCATTCTTTAGAAAATACTTTACTTGCATGATTCCTTTGTCATCACTACCTATAATAATAATGTCATCTACATACAATAATAACACAATTATGCCCATAGTAGTATTATCTCAGAATAATATGATTTAAAGGCTCGTGTAAGCATAATTACTAAGCCTATCAAATCAAGCTTTTGTTGCTTGTTTCAAGCCGTACGATGCATTTCTAAGATAAACTTTACCTTTAGGTATTTCAAGATTAGAGGATGAGTTCATATACACTTCTCATTCAAATTACTATTTAAGAAAGCATCCTTGACATCCATTTGATATATAGATCATCGTCTGATTGAGATTATGACCATAAAGGTCCTAACGTCATTCTAGCAACATGAGCAAAGGTTTTTAATAGTCTGTCATACTTTTGTGCATACCCCTTAGCTACTAGTCTAGCTTTATATCGTTCAAGTGAACCGTCACTTCTAGTTTTAAGGTTATATACTCATCTACATCCTATAGGCTTTTTCCTTGTGGGAAGAGAAACAATTTTTTATGTTTTATTGTTTTCAAGGGTTCTAAGTTCATTACTTCTGTCTAATGTTGGTGGGTCTTGGCTTCAAGATAGGATGACGGTTCATTGTGAGAGTGAATAGCTAATAAACAAACCCTATGTTTGGGGGAAAAATGCTCATATGAGACTAACATTTAAGGTGGATTATTAACTCTTTGAGATTTCTCTTGGGCATATTCTTGGGTTTTCCTCTTATAAATTATTACATCTCTTGATGGTCTATTATCCAAAGGAGTGTCATCAAACTCATTCAAGGGACAGCCACAAATATCACAATATTTTAAAAAATATTGCAATATTAATGGAAAAATGAGTAAAATGAAAAAAGGGAAAATATCACGGTATTTTGTAAAAAAGTTAAACAATCAATTTATCGTGATTCTAACGCGACTTTCTCGTGAATTTTTTGTGAAATTTTCATTTATTTTTTATTTCATTTTCTGTTTTTATTTTTTTAACTTTTTGTTTCATAATTTGTTTCCTCTAGTCTTAGGCATTTAGGTATATACCGTGACCTAACATTTTGATTTTGTATTTTTTTCAAAAACTATGATATTTTACCCCAAAAAAGAGAACTTTGCTGAAAAATACCCAAGAAAAACCTCACCAATAAAAACCCGAAAATGATATTTGTTGCTATGATTCAAGAAAACATCATCATACGAAGAGTGCAAATCATTGTCGTCGTCATCATCTTCGACCATAGAAAGCATAGTCATCTTCATGCTTGGGTTCGTTTATGTCAAGTCATTTATTTTCCAAAAATATCCATTTCTTGAAATATATACTTTATCTTTTTCAATGTCAGAACATTTGTATCCTCTTTGCGTTTTGGAATATCTAATAAACATATATTTTATTGCCTTTAGGTGAAAGTTTGTAATTTTTATCATTTAAAATATAGCATTTGCAACTATAGAATTTAAGATAAGAAGTTTTGAAACGGTAAAATGGTTCCCAAAATATTAGAAGACATTCTATTAATTAAATAAATGGATGTTAGAATGGCTTTCGCCAAAAATTTTAATGTCATTTTTGGATATAGGAGGTGCTCTTGTTGTTTCAAGAACATGTCTATGTTTTCCTTTGACAACCCCATTTTGTTGGGGGGCTTTGGACAAAATTTTTGATGTATAATTCGTTTTTTCTTTTGGAAATCCTTCAACATAATTGGAAATGAGTTCTCCATCGGCATCACTTTTAAAAATTCTTATGTTGGCATCAAAACTTTCATTATGTTTTAATCATGTTATAGAATATCTTAAAATCCATGAAAACTTCTGATCTGAGTTTGAGAAAATAAACCCAAACATATTTAAAATAGTCATCCAAAAAATGACATAGTATAGCAAACCACCTTTAGACATAATGGGAGTGGGTCCCTATACAGGTGTTGGAAAATAAGTTTAGTTGGTTCAGTGTTAGCAATGTCTAGAAGTTGATGATGTTTTTACCCTTTTTATTTTTCAGTCCAGGTCATCTTTTAATAATTCTTGTTTTAGTGCTGGATTGATTTTGCAATTTTGTTACTCTACATTTAGGGCTGTCGTGAAATAAGATTTTTCTCTCCAAAACTCTGGTTGCAACATGGTATCAGAGCCTAAGAATCTGGAACCTATGTCCACGGGCTAGGGTCTGGTCTTCCTCTTCTTTCCTTCTTCTTTCCCTCTTCTTTTCTTCTGCTGGTTGTCTAGGCATGAAGGGAGTTGATGGTTGTTGAGGGCTCTAATCACACCGAAAAAAAAATTATGCAGCAGTGATTAGATGCCGTACTCTGGTTGTAGTCGGTGGGTAGCATGGTCTCGTGTGTGAGCTGTTGGGCATCAAGACCTATCGTGCATGTGTTGAGCATGTAGTCATGATTTGCTGGACGCGGAGCAGCGTGATCTGATGTCCTAATTAGAGTTTTCTCTTTCTTTCCTAAGTTCATTTCAAGTATGTTTCCTATCCTTTCCGTCGTGAAGATCTAAGTCGTTATTTGCTGGGTGTAGAGTATTGTGGTCTGACGTCCTAGGTATTTGTATCAGTCTTCTTCATGTGATGAGTCAATGCTAGGTGATAAAAGGGGGTGTTGCTGGATGACTGCAAATTTGATGTTGATGATTTCTTTATCTTGGATTCATTTGCTGCTCATCTATTCCTCCAGTGGCTGTTTCTTTATGTGAGGTGATTTTGCTGGAAATCTGTGGTTAAACTAATCTTTTTACATTGATGCTATCATATTATTGATTGGAACTCTGCAGTTGAAAGATTGTCTCATCTATGGATGAATATTTCTAATTTCTAATAGACGTTGAAAAGAAATTATAGTTGCAGCCTGAAAATTTTTAGATATTCTCCCAGTGTGGTTGCTGTAATCAGTGGTATGTCCTCCTAGAGTTGGTGAGCAGACTCCTTTGCTACTTGAGAGTCCGTATAGCTGGCTGGATTGTGCTTATCAGCCCTTTTTATGCTTTAACCATAATTTACTTCCTCGTATTGTTGGTGATTTGGGGCGTTCTATTGGTTGCGTGGTTCTAATGGCTGAAAATAAATTGATTAAGGTAGACCCGATCAAGGGGCTGAATATAAGGCCTTCTCAAACCCCTTTTCCTATGGGTTGACTGTTAAGATTGATTGATCTAGTTATGAAATATAGTCACGTACTTTTATGATATTTGTAGTTGGGCACAAGAAAGACCATATCATTGAAGATGATGAACCTGCACATAAAACTGGGAAGTATGCCACATGGAAGGAAGATAAAAGTATAGTTATAACCTGGATTATAAATAGCGTGCAGCCTCATATTGCTAGTGGTCTTTGCTATTACAATACTGCTAAGCGCATGTGGGAGTCTTTGTTGAAAACTTACTTCTTGACAAAAATGTGAGGTGGATCTTACAGGTGAAACAAGAAATCTTCAAGCTCCAACAGGGTGATCAGGACTTCACTCAGTATTTTTCTGTAGTTAAGTCATTATATGAGAAGTTGAATGCCCTGCAACCTCCATGATACCTACAAGTCTAATCAGAAGCGGATTGTGGTTGCACAATTTCTTTTAGGGTTATCTCGAAATTCCTCCGTTGCGAAGGCACAAAATGATGCATGATCAGAAACAACCGACTTGGATGAAGCCTCTAATTGGTTGAGTCGCCTTGCGGTTTCCTTGTTTCAGAGCCCTAGTAACTCTTCCCGGTCTGCCTTAGCTCAGGAGGCCGTGGACATGGATCTTTTTTTCCGACCTATGGAAGAGGAGGTGGCAGAGGTTCTGGAGGCAGGGGTCGATTCCAATACACTTATTGTGGTAAATTAAGACAGTTGGGAGACAGATGCTAGGACAAACATGGTCGACCTTCCTCTAGTTCGATGTCTTCCTCATCGTCGGTTGCACAATCAAATAAACCCATGGCCAAGGCTGTTCAGTCCACTTTTGAGACCTCAGTTGACATAATTACGATGAGTCGTGCTAAGTACGAGCAGATCCTTGCACAAGAGACTGCTTGCATGTTGGCCTCTACATCTACTCGGTCTTCAACTCTGCCTTCTCAGCAGGTAGTATGTCAGGTAAGGTATGGACTGTTGATATGGTGCATCTAGACATTTTTGTGGTGATTCTTCAAGCTTTACCGGTTTGTACTCTTATTATCTTTCTCGACATGTGAGCCTTGCGGATGGGAGGCTGTCTCCGATTGAGAGACACTGAGATATTCATTTGTCTCCTAACCTGCACATTCAGAGGGTGTTACACACTACAAACTTTCCTAAGAACCTTCTGTCTGTGAGCCAACTTACAAAGGAACGAAATTGTTGTGTGATTTTTGATCGAGGCTCTTGTGTTTTTCAGGACTTGCTGACTGGGAAGAAGATTAGTAGAAGCCATGAACAGGGAGGCATTTACTTTCTTGATACTCCAGATGGAGTATTTTCCTCGTCCACCTAGGAAGAAGATTGGTAAAAGCCATGAAGGGGGAGGCATTTACT
Organism: Nymphaea colorata; assembly: GCF_008831285.2. NCBI lineage: Eukaryota > Viridiplantae > Streptophyta > Magnoliopsida > Nymphaeales > Nymphaeaceae > Nymphaea > Nymphaea colorata. Next base: position 19,331,630 of record NC_045142.1, read on the forward strand.
TTCTTGATGCTCCAGATGGAGTATTTTCCTTGTCCGTTGAGTCTGATTCGCATTGGTTGTAGTTGCACCTTAGGCTGGATCACCCATCTTTCAATAAACTTCGTCAGTTGTGTCTACAGATTCCTTCTTCGGCTACCTTTCAATGCAAAGCGTGTCAACTAGGGAAGCATCATTATAGTTCTTTTCCTTTGAGTCAGAGTTTGTCGAGTCAAAGGGCTTTTGAGCTCATTCATGTAGATGTCTGGGGTCTAGTCGGGTCCCAAGTCGGTCTTTATTCAAATATATCTTGTCATTGTTGATGATTTTTCTATAGTGTTTTGGGTCTTTCTCTTAAATGAAAGGTCAACCGTGTTATGTATTCTCAAATCTTTTAGTATTGAAAAAAGACTCAATTTGAGGTTTTAATCAAAATTGTCTGCACTGAAAGTGATTTTGAATAAATCTGCACGGAAACTTCAATTCTACAGGGATCATAGCATTCGTCCTCAATATACTTGCCCACATACTTCACAGCAAAATGGAGTCACCGAACAAAAGCATCGGCACCTTCTAGATGTTGTTCGTACTATTATGCTCCAAATGAACTTTGCCTTTTGTGTTTTTTGGGGGGATGTTATGCTAATTGCTTGTTATCTCATTAATTGAATGCCTTCGTCATCTATTGAAAATAAATCCCTATACAAGTACTATATCAACAAAACTCTCTCTTTGCTTTAGCCCCTAAAGTATTTGGGTGTTCTTGCTTTGTGCATATTCTTTGCCCAGGAAGAGACAAACATCCAGCCCAATCTATCAAATGTGTCTTTTTAGGGTACCCAAGAAATAAAAAAGGTTACCGTTGTTATGATCCCGTCACCAAGAAAGAGTATATCGGTGTGGACGTTACCTTTTTCAAGTCTCAACCATACTTCCCTAGTCGTGCTCATACTCAAAATACTAAGGTGCTGTCTCCTCCCTTGCCCATTCCTCCTGTTCCTGTAGAGTCTATTCTAATTCTGTCTTCTCATATTGACACTGATGCCTCTTGATTTCATGATCCAACTCTTGTATATACTCGTGGTGACACCGCTTCTCATGATCCTCCACAGTCTCCTTCTCAAGGGGTAAGTATACCTGTTAACATTGAGATTTTTGAGGATGTTCCTTCTATAGTTGGTGATCCTATGACTATTGATGATTTACCCATTGCTCCGAGGAAAGGAAAAACAATAGTGTACCATTTACCCGATTTCCAAGTTTCTTACTACTAGTAGAGTCGGCAAACATGTGCAATAGTTCATTACTGTCTTGTCAGTTCCTTCCATTCTTGTTAGCCACCAGCAAGCTCTTCTTTTTCCTAGGTGGCGAAATCCATGGAAGAAGAAGTGGAGGCATTGGAATCCCGATGAACTTAGGTTCTTGTTCATCCTCCTTCAAATGCAGATATAGTCGGCTCCAAGTGGGTATTCACCATTAAATATCAGTCAGATGAATCAATGGAATGGTACAAGCACGACTAGTTGCCAAAGAAAATACTTAGACATATGGTATTAACTTCTTTGAAGTCTTCTCTCCTGTTGCTTGATTGGGAACTATTCGTTTGGTTATCTCTGCAATTATTTATTCTGGATGGAACTTATATCAGCTTAATGTTAAAAATGTTTTCTCTATGGGAACCTTTCTGAGACATTATATATGCAACAACCTCCTCGAGCGAAAGGAGGAGTGTTCTAAGGTGTGTTTATTGAAGAAGGTGGTTCATGGTCTCAAACAAAGTCCATGGGCCTAGTTTTACAAGCTCTCGGAGGTGATGACTAGTTTCGGTTTTAAGTGATCTCCTTGTGATCACTCTTTGTTCATTAAGAAGAGTGGAGGAAGTATTGTAGCAATGGTTGTTTATGTGGATGATATCATTTTGACAGATGATAATGAAGAGGAGAGTATAGAAACCAAGAAGTATCTACGAAAGCACTTTGTTACCAAAGACCTTGGTCTTCTTAGACACTTATTGGGAGTTGAAGTGTCGTGGAACAAAGGAGTGGTTCTCTCCCAGAGAAAGTATATACTTGATTCGTTGCAGGAGACAAACATGCTTAGAGCAAAACCTACAAGCATTCTAATGAATTCCAAAGTTCACCTTCATGATGAATCAAAGCCTGTAAATAGTACATCTTACAGGTCGTTGTTCGGGAAGCTCCTATATGTGACTGTTACTAGACCATATATATTCTTGGCTCTTTGGGAAGCTTAGCAAGTTTATGGACAGGCCTAGCAAAGTTCACCGGGAAGCAGCTTTGATGGTGTTGAGGTTTCTAAAGTCATCTCGAGGGAAAGGTCTCTTATTTCGAAAGGGATCTTATTAGATATAAAGGCATACTCTGATGTTGACTATGCAGGTTCTGTCGATGATTGAAAATTCACTACTGGATTCTGTGTATTTGTTGGGAGCAATCTTATATCATGGAGGAGTAAGATGCAAACAATAGTGGCCAGGTCTACTACATAATTAGAATATCGAGCTATGGCTCAAATTGTTGCAGAAATGACGTGGATAAGATCTATGTTGGATAATCTTGATGTTCGGGTAAAACTATCAATGGAGATGATGTGTGATAATAAGTTGGCTACACATATTGCTAAAAATCCAGTTTTTCGTGAAAGAATGAAGCGAATGAAGCATATTGAAGTTGATTGTCATTACATTTGTGATATTGTGCAGGCCAAAACTATATCCACCATTCATGTTACCTCAGAAGAGCAAGTTGTGTTCACCAAACCTCTCCCAATTGGAGATTTTACTAGATGTTGTAACAAGTGAGCATGATAGATATCCATGCTTAAGCTTAGGAGGGAGTGTTGGGAAGTAAGTTTAGTTGGTTTGGTGGTTTTTAGCAATTTCTACGTGTTTTTTTTCGAATAATGCACGTTTTTTGTGGCAACGGTCACAAATAACGTTTCAGAGTTTAAAATGGCGAGATTTTTTTCAGGTATAGTACGGTGAGCTTGAAAAAAAGGAGAAAATATGGTAATTTTTTAAAAATTTAAAAAAACTAAAAATGAGGGGAAAATAAAATAAGGGAGAAAGTAATAACACAAACATAAAAAAATAAGTAGATTTGCAACAAATAGAAAGTAGAAAATGAAAAAAAAAAAACTGTTTGCCATTAAAAAACATGAAAAAAATGGAAAAAAACGTGATTTTTTAGTTTTTAACCTTTTCTTGAAGAAAAATGTGTTTTTTAATGTTTTAAAAGGCAATTTGATTTATTGGATCTTTTTTCGAAAAAAAATGTGTTTTTTGTGACACTCGTCTTAGGTTTTATTCATATTTTGTTCAATAGTTTTTTCTCTAGAATCTATAAATTTTGAATCATGAATGTGTTATTTTGTTTGTTTGAATATCTATATATATATATATATATATATATATATATATATATATATATATATCATACCCCCGCGCTTAAAATAGTCGGAACCCGTACCTATGTGACATACGTTATATCATTTAATAAAAATATGCTATCACTATTTTATGATTTGTTAGGACAAGACTGTGACAGAGTATATATTTTTTGCAACATATTTACTTCATTTCACAAGCTATTTGTGTCTTCTTCTACGATGCATTTTTTGTTCCCTTTAATACAGCGGGAGCTAGAACTGAACCTCATCAATGCCTACGAGAAGTTCACCGTGTGTTTCCTTTTAGACACTCATTAAATCGTTGCATTTACTCGTAGTTATAGTCATAATGCTGCAGATCACTTAATTTCACAACTATGAGCAAGTTTAGACCATGAATATCTTTGTCAAATTAGCTAAGTAAAGCCCTTTTAAGCAAAAGTTGATGTTTCTGAGACAAAGTAAACTGGATTGATATAAGTTTAAACTTGTGTTGATGTTAGTTAGTCGGATTCATACAATTTCATTGCCATTTTATTTAGGAGAAAAATCCAGGTGTACTTGTCAACTATGCTTCTAGCTTGGGAAAACTTTAGAAGCCTTTTTGTGGATGAAAATCTTTTGCAGTTAAATAAGGATCTTTATCGCATTCTTGGATAGGCTCACCGTGAATTGCCTATCCGCAACCACACTCTGGAAATTATTGTGGGTCTTAGGTTTTGTATAGCTGCTGTTACTTACGCATTCTTTGGTCAACAATTTCTTGGAGATGCTGTGGCATAGTTTTTGTCCTAGCATCACCAAAAATCTTCACTCTGAGGAAAGGCATATTCCCAATAGTATGCGATTTGCACCCTTTTGTGAAGAGAACACGCGGTGGAAAAGTCAATCCATTTCATAAACACCATTATGGCAGGCAGGTGGTTATTGTTAAGAAATATGATTTCTTATTGTTGTTATCTCTTAATTAGGTATTATCTTAGTTAAGAACTAGTTTAGGATTAGTTAGGAATTAGTTTAGGATTTAGTTTATTTCTTTCTTTTCTCTTTATTTTTTATTTTTTATTTTTTTATTATTTCTGCCAAACTAGCCGTTGGCAGTTCCAACAGCTCTATTAAGAGCTGTTGGAACTAGCCCAACGGCTAGTTTAGCTCATCTCTTCTTATTCTCTCTTATAAATATCCTTGTAACAGTCTTTGTAAAGAATAAGCTGTGTTTTACAGCCTTTATATTGTTTATTGAATGAGTATTACTCTTCTTCACTTGGCCTTAGTGCCTTTTTGGTATTATATGTATTCTTTGTGACTGTTATAGTCACTTTTCACATGGTATCAGAGCCATTGGGCTGATTCTCAAAGCTTGTTAAAGGCTGCTGCTGAGATTTTATGTTGCTGGTTTGATTGAAGAGATTCTTTGCTGGAGGATATAATCTCTTGAAGGCCTTTTTGCTGCGGTTGCTCACCAACTGTTTGGTAAAATTTCTAGAAGAGTTTTTTTCTTGACTTCCTTGGAGATTATTGTTTCAAGTATTGCTCTCATGGAAGACTCCAAAGTTTCAATTGAAGGAGGAAGCTATTATGCTCCATACAAGCTTGATGGAACCAATTATACACTATGGGCAAAATGTTTGGAAATGCGTATCAAAGGAAAATATTTATGGGGCTTCATAAGAGGTCTATCCCTCCCACTCTCAAGTTGACCAAAATAGAAAATGGGATTGAAAAACAACTAGATGGAGTGGAAAGACAAAATGCTATGAATGAATATTACAAAAAATTAGACGATTGGGAAGCTAAAAATTCTAGGATTAAAGAATGGATTTATGGAAGTATTGAACCTAGAATTGCCCAAAATCTTATGTATTATGAAAAGGCTAGTGAAGTTTGGGAATATCTTAAGGGAATGTTCACCCAAAAAGATATGGCCCGAAAGTATCTTTTGATTCAAAAGGCCCAAAGTATCAAGCAAGGAGAGAAAAATGTTAGAGAATTTTTCATGGAAATCTCTAGTGTATGGAATGAGTTAGATCAACTAAGTCCCGAACTAGGGTTGGACTGCAAATGCCATGAGATTAGAAGAAATGAAATAGATGAATTTCGGTTTTTTCAATTCCTTCAAGGGCTACGGCCCGAATTTGAACAAATAAGGTCAGCCCTTCTTTCTTCATCCTCTCCTCCACTCATTCATGAACTTCTTACAAAGCTAAGTGGAGAGGAAACTAGAATGAAACTATCCAAAAAAATGGATAAAGATAGTGTTTTTGTCTCAAAACAAGAAGAAGAAAGAGCCTTAGCTGCCTCTAGACCTGGAAACAACATCAAGTCTTTTAGACCTCCTCACTTTAAGAATCAAATTAGAGGAGAATATAAAGTTATTTGCCACTTTTGTCATGAACTGGGTCACATAAGACCTAGTTGCCCAAAGTTGAACAACAATGAAGGACAATCGCGGAATCTTGGAGGAAATTTTCTCAAAGGAGGAACTTCATATCCACAAGGAGGGCAACACAACCGGGGAATTTCATATCCTCAAGGTGGACATTACAACATTAGACAATTTGATCAAAGAAAGGCCGCAAATGTCACAAATGAAGGATGTGATCTATCATCTATATCCACAACGTTGAATCAAATCATGACAGCCCTTCAACCCATGATCAAGGAGTCAAATTCCGGAGCACTAGCAACAACGACATCCATCTCCAACACTCCTGGTATGTTTTCTTGGCTTTTAGATTCTGGTGCATCTTTTCATATGACACCAAATATATCATCTTTGACCAAATTTGAAAGAACAAGAAAAGAATCAAATGTTGTTACCGCGGATGGAACTTCTTTAAGTGTTAAAGGGATTGGGAATTTTGAAAAAGAATTTGGAAAACAAAAATTTTTTGTTCCAAAAGTTAGTTATGTTCCTAAACTTAATCTTAACTTACTTTCTGTGTCACAAATCTCAGATCTTGGATTTGATGTTGTTTTCTCATCAAATAAATGTTTGGTGCAGGATCACCAAACCGGGAGATTGATTGGGGAAGGTTTTAGAAAAGGAGACCTTTACTACATGGACAATTTATGCATCCCCAAAGAAATGTTTTGTCACTATGTTGAAAATGTGGACATCAATGTTTGGCACCAAAGATTAGGTCATCCAAGTGTTAGAAAATTGTCTATGATGAACCCTACCAAGAATATTTGTATTGAAAATTTTAAATGTAATGATTGTATACATGGAAAAATGAAATCTTTATCTTTTGGAGAAAGGAACTTCTTCTCTTCTTTGCCTTTTAAGCTTGTTCATTCCGATGTATGGGGACCCTCTCCTATCATGTCAAAAGGAGGGCTATCATATTATGTGATCTTTGTTGATGACTTCACTAGGTATTGTTGGATATATTTCCTAAAATATAAATCCGAAGTTTTTGAGATATTCAAAAATTTTCACATGTTAGTACAAACACAATTCAATGCTAAATTAAAAATTTTAAGGACCGATTCCGGAGGTGAATACATTTCAAATGAGTTCGAAAGATATTTGAAAAACTATGGGATAGTCCACCAAAAATCTTGTCCAAGAACACCTCAACAAAATGGACTTTCAGAAAGAAAACATAGGCACATAATTGAAACAACAAGAACCCTTCTTATTTCCAAAAATGTGCCTAAAAACTTTTGGGCTGAAACCGCACTTGCCTCTGTTTATCTTATAAACAGAATGCCTTCAAAAGTTTTACATAATACCACTCCGTTTGAAAAATTATTCAAGTATGAACTCGATTTCAATAGACTTCGTATTTTTGGATGCAAATGTTTTGTTGTTAATGACAAGGCTGATAAACTAAGTTCAAAAGTTATTGAATGTGCTTTTATTGGTTATTCTGAAACCCAAAAAGGCTACAAATGTTATGACTCAATTAAAGACAAGATCATTGTCTCAAGGAATGTAAGGTTTTGTGAAGATGAAAGTGGTTTTAAAAATTGTGGGGAGTCACAACACAATAATGATTATTCCTTCTTATTTAAGTTCCTTTCTCAATGTGATGATGAAATGCATGATGGTGATGATAGCAACACTGGTGGTAATGATAGTAGAATGGCCAAGGATATAATCACTTATCATAGAAGAAATCGGCAACAAGAAGTTGGTGAAGAAGAACATCATGAGACCATTGATCTCCAACCAACTCAAAGTGGAGAAAACCTTAGGAGATCCACTAGAAATGTAAGACAACCCAATAGGTTTGTGTCTTATGAAACTTTTACTCCATCTCATAGAGCTAGAATTAATGTCATTCACTCTCACTTTGAACCTTCTACTTTTAATGAAACATCCAAATATATTGAGTGGAAGAATGCCATGTTAGAAGAATTGGATGCCTTGAGAAAAGCCCAAACTTGGGAAATACAAGATTTACCTATAGGGAAAAAGACTATTGGATGCAAGTGGGTATACAAGGTGAAAACTAAAAGTGATGGATCCCTAGAAAGGTATAAAGCAAGGCTTGTTGCCAAAGGTTACACTCAAGAATATGGTATTGACTATGAGGAAACCTTTGCCCCTGTAGCTAGAATGACTACTGTTAGGACCCTTATTGCTTTAGCATCTGTTAAAAACTGGAATATCTATCAAATGGATGTTAAAAATGCCTTTTTAAATGGGGATCTTATGGAAGAGGTTTATATGGAAGTACCACCAGGGTTGTCTGTTCCTCAAAGGAAAGTTCTTAGACTTAAGAAGGCTCTTTATGGCCTCAAACAAGCTCTTAAAGCTTGGTTTGACCGTTTTAATTCTGTTATTTCTAATTATGGGTTTCATTCTTGCTTAACTGACACTGCCTTGTTTGTTAAGTATACTACTGCAGGTATCATAATTCTTCTACTGTATGTTGATGATATGATCATTACAGGTAGTGATAAGGAAGGTATTAGAGAATGTAAGAAATTACTACAAGAAACTTTTGAAATGAAAGATTTAGGTTTTCTAACGTACTTCTTGGGTATTGAGGTTGCATATTCTACTAGAGGATATTTTTTGTCACAAACTAAGTTTGCTGCAGAGATCATTGCTAAATCAGGCATAACAAATGATAAGGTCACAGAAACTCCTGAAGCAGTAGGAAGCAAGATGAAGATTGATGATGGAGTTCCACTTGCCAATCCCACTCCTTACCGACAACTTGTGAGATCCTTGATGTACCTTAGCATCACTCGGCCTGACATTGCTCATGCAGTTCATACTGTGAGTCAATTTCAACATGCTCCATCAACCGTTCATATGGGAGCTGTTCTTCGTATCATCAGATATATTAAGGGAACAATAAACAAGGGAGTATTTATGTCTTCCTCTTCCTCCTTGAACTTGATTGCTTATACTGATGCTGATTGGGGAGGAGATCCTAATGATAGACACTCAACTACTGGATTTTGTGTTTTTCTAGGAGAATCACTCATCTCATGGAAATGCAAAAAGCAACAGAAAGTCTCACTATCCTCTACTGAAGCTGAATATCGAGCCATGACTTCTACAACTATGGAAATTGTCTGGCTTCGCCAAATGCTCCTTGATATGGGAATAAAGATAGAAGAACCCACTGATTTATGCTGCGACAACAAGAGTTCTATCTACATTGCCAAGAATCAAACATTCCATGAACGAACAAAGCATATAGAAATGGACTGTCACTATGTTCGTGAAGAATTTTTGAAGAAGACTATCAAACTTCCATATGTCTCCTCCGAGTTCCAGCTGGCTGATTTCTTCACAAAGCCTCTATGTTCTCCCAGATTCAACTTTCTTTTAGATAAACTTTCGGTGATAGCACCGTAAGTTTAAGGGGGGGTGTTAAGAAATATGATTTCTTATTGTTGTTATCTCTTAATTAGGTATTATCTTAGTTAAGAGCTAGTTTAGGATTAGTTAGGAATTAGTTTAGGATTTAGTTTATTTCTTTCTTTTCTCTTTATTTTTTATTTTTTATTTTTTATTTTTTTATTATTTCTGCCAAACTAGCCGTTGGCAGTTCCAACAGCTCTATTAAGAGCTGTTGGAACTAGCCCAACGGCTAGTTTAGCTCATCTCTTCTTATTCTCTCTTATAAATATCCTTGTAACAGTCTTTGTAAAGAATAAGCTGTGTTTTACAGCCTTTATATTGTTTATTGAATGAGTATTACTCTTCTTCACTTGGCCTTAGTGCCTTTTTGGTATTATATGTATTCTTTGTGACTGTTATAGTCACTTTTCACAGTTATAGGGGAATAAGGGTCAGGGGTGTCAATGTGAAGGTCCTGGAACAAGTCCTGATCCTGTTCTCGTAAGGGTTGGTGGTCGAAGTTCACCCTCAAACTCAAAATGGGAAAAAAAAAAAGGTGAATCACATCCCACATATTTTGGCAATGTGTAGATTATATGTCAGACACCATTTTGTGCCAAAGTCCTCGGACAAAAAAACTCTTTGTATTGCCACTCTGTCTCTCTGCTGCATATCTTTTTGGATGTTCTTTCTCCATGTATGATAGGCTCTTTCTTAAAAGAGTTAGTGGTAAGTAAAATTTGTGGTCACCTGGATGAAGTTATAGTCAGTCTGGTTGTAGGCAAAAATGCTTGTGGAGACCAGCTGGTCTAGTCTTGCATGTGAAAGATGAAATTGTTGCTCGACAAGGTTTAGGTTAGTAAATTAGAGAGATTGACCAAAAGGATTCTTCTTTCATAAGGTAATTGAACTGACCCCACCATGATGTGAAGTCTGATGTTTGATCGCGACTGGTATGAATTGTTGGGTGATCTTAATCTTAGACCTTATTCTTGATAGCCAGCTGAATTTGTTCTCCACTTTCAACAGGAAAAGTATAATGGAGGAGAGAACCTTCTTGTGTGACCCTCATGCTATGGGGTTCAGTCTGTGCCCAAGCAGTAATCTGGATCCTCACTCTCACATATTTCAAGGTAATGTTAACTCAGACTGATCTAAATGACCATTTCCCCCAATAATCTATTGTCATGATTTCTTATTTATCAGTAATATCTTTATTGTGGCAGGTCAACCTAGCATACATGTTCACGATGGGCCTGTGCGTCCAAATTTCTATGTTGGATCGACTTCATCTTTGGGTTCTAATCATATGCCAACGGCAAGTTCTCATCCTGAGCCGCGAGGCTATGTGCCTAGCATGCCATGTGAGCCTATTTTATCTTCAGTGGGTGAGAGCAGTCGATATTTAGAAAATTACCATCATGCACCCTTGTCTACTAATGTTTGTGGTGTCCACTTGAGCGAGTATCAAAACAATCATATAACAAATCATGGAAGAGGAGCATTTAAAAGGAAGAGCTCAATCAGTCTTGTCCATGACACAGGCAACTTAATGAGATATGAACTTCATGGTACTTCCTCAGAGTTCCCTATTTATGGAGGTCCACAGCGCTGGGAGGAATCAACATTAGGGTTCCAATATTGTCCATCGGATGCTGCTTATAGAGGTGGAGCTCTTTTAATGTCTGGTGATAGGAATGTAAGAAGGCGACCATCTAGCTCCATCCAACTGGACCCTGATGCTGAAAACTTGTCAGGTAGCTCTATGCACTGGTCTTATTCTGCAGGGCATCCTCAGGAGCAGCTTGGTGTACGAGGTTTTGGTGATGTTAGTAGGACAGCAGCAACGCGTGGCTTGAGCCGGACTCCTGATCCATACTGGAGGATCTCGGTTCCTGGTTAGCCTCATGACCATGGTGATACTGTAGTTATTTCTTTGTTTTTTGTTTTTGACTAGGTGCTTTGCATTTCTGCAGATAATTTAAGTTCACATCGTGAGCTGCAGGTTCTTCCTGCCATATCAAATAATGGTAACCGTGCTGCTGACATAAATAATCACAACTATATCTACAGCGGAAATTCCCTTGTTCCCTGGCAAAATTCACATGCCGCATCAGTTGAATCTACCAGAAGTGGACAGAGGACGTTTTGGCAAGGGCCTATCCTTCTCCAGAGGCCAGCTTCAAACTATCCGCTGCATCAGCATTCTGGCTCTGTTTCAAACACAGTGCTGGGTGCACCACAATCTCAAAGAGAACCATATATGTCAAGTTTTAGATTATCAAGACCGTTATCAAGACCAAACAGGGCAATTGGCAGAATTTCTTTTGGGAGACGTGAACCAATGAATGATGAAACAACTGCACATGGAAGATGGTTTCCTGAGGTTACTATGCTTTCTCAAATTTCTCCATTCTATTCATTGATTATATTTTGGAATGTTCTTTGTGTTCCCCATCCTCTGGAACCTTGCATGAGAAAATGGCTTGATCTTAATTAAATAGAAGCGTACTGATTGAAGATTTTGGCTACCCATATGCTACGACGTGCATGTCATATTCTAGTGAAAAGGCCGAGGTAAGGGAATGAGAATGGATGATACAGAGCAATATTTTCATGGATGTGGTAGCAATTTTATGAACCAAAAATGGCAGAAAAAATTATAAATTTACTGTAGAAGTGTTTGACCTTTTTGTTGTAACTATTGAGAAAACTGAGGATGGTTATTTCATCCAGGGCACAGCGATGCTGGACCATTCCTCCTACTATGGGTCTGATAACTTTGTTGATCGTCATAGAGATATGCGCTTAGACATAGATAACATGAGTTATGAGGTGAGGGACAATCGTGGCCTTTGCTTGTGGGCTAATTTTGTTTTTAACGTCTTATCTGTTTTCCTTTTGCTCGTTTTCTGGATTGACATGATCAAGGGATTTATTGTAACAGGAACTTTTGGCTCTTGAAGAGCATATTGGGGATGTCAGCACTGGATTGTCTGAGGAGTTCATTTCTATACGTTTACAGCAGAAGACGTACGTCACGTCAAAGAAAGCCAAAGAAAAGTTGGAAGAGGATGAGACATGCATTGTTTGCCAGGTTAGCCTACCCTGCCGTAACCTACGTTTTAATGCCCGTCACGACTAGGCAGCTTGTTAGTTTATTAGTCACTGGTTGCCTTCGTATGCTTTGGGTTGTGCTGTCTTTTTCATTTTTGGGCATGTCTGCAGGAAGAATATGAGAACAAGGATGAGCTCGGTACGCTGGAGTGTGGGCATGATTACCATTACGCCTGCATCAGGCAGTGGCTGCTGCTGAAGAATGTCTGCCCCATCTGCAAAGCGACTGCGCTTGGAGATGGACCACATCAATGAAGTTCCATCTTTTGATATCTTTTATATTTCTGGTTGTGCAATTGATTTGTGGGCAGCATGATATATAATGGTGGTGTTTGCCCCAATTTCTGTAAATATGACTCTTTCTGCGTGTAGTTATCCATTTTAAAGAACAAAAGCTGACAAGCAGCAGCCCTGTATAGCTGACGATCGTGTTTTATCCATTTGGTGAAAAATGAAGCTGAAAAGAATGCTTGTGCGTGGTTGGTTCGTCAGCGGCATTTTCTACCCCATCTCTTTACTCTCATTTTGCAGCCTCACAACGTGGTTGCGGTGGTAGGTTTCGTTGGCTTTACTTTTACTTGTCTGTTCCTTAATCTATGAACTGGGAAGGGATCACAGGCTATTATCCTTTACCGCCTTTGAATAACGTTGATGGAATCCAACTAATATACCTTGTCGAAGAGCCGTCATCATATATCCTGTTCCAAGAATGGTGGCGGACTGCAAAACGATAGATTTATCTAATGCATTTGTATCAATGTTAAGACGTTGCATGTTTATTGCACCTTGCGGACTCGTCTGACAAACAAAGAAAAACAAATAATTCCCAACACCCCGCGGCGCCCTAGGCTGATATCTCTAGTTCATGGTCACTGGTTTGGACAAATTTCTGCATCCTGATGATTTCCCTTCCTCCTTGCGTTCTCTATGATGGCAAGTCGTGTCCTTTCAAGCTCATGGCTTTTGATAGAATCCCACACTTGGGCTGGACTCAAGCACTAAACGACTTATTGCAGCGGTGATAGAGTCCATGGCCTTGGAAAATCCCCCTTCCTTCTCATAATATAACCATGAAAAAGGATTCATGGATTTGAATTAAGGTTGGCTGTGGCATAGACAAAGAATTAAGGTTGGCTGTGGCATAGACAAAGGGGAAGACGGAAGATGTTCCCTTCTTTTCTTTACTTTCGCTCTCGGAGGATCCTTCTTTTGCCTTTGTCAGTCTCTTTTTACGTTTTTTTCCCCGATGGTAGAGAATGATTTGAGAGAAATGGAGGAAACACACAAAGTGAGGGACAACTTCCGTGTTCCCCTTTTACGGAAAACACATGCTATGCTTTTACAAGTTTGTTTAAATTTGATCCTATGTTTGGCTTGCATTTATCAAATTAATCGGTGGTATCAAAACTTATAAATCGCCAAAGGGTATTGGTGCGGTACTGGTTACGGCTTCAGCGGTTACCTAAGTAGGTGAACTCTTGAGAGCAACTCCGAGTGAGTCAAACTGTCAAAAAAATGCATAAGCCTCATGCGCCCGGACGTCAAACATGCAAGACCTGAAGGTCAAAACGTCATTTTCTTCTCTAACTAGGAGTATGATAAGATCTCGCTACTTGAGTGCAGTCTTGTTTTTAAAAAAAAATTGCAGAAAAAGAATTTGAAGCTTTACTCACATGTTCAATACGATTATTACCCTGAAAACTTTCACTGAACTAAAGGTACAGAAAACTAGTTGCCCAAAGGCAACCAGATGGGAATAAATAGTATCCATTTAAAATATGATAGGTAAAAGGGATCATATCCGTTCCAGAACATGATCTAGTGACGGCCATCAAAAGAGCACTGATGAGTCATGCGATTGTCAAAGGAAGAGTTAACTTGAAACCAATGAACAGCAAAAGTTCTACAACTTATAAATATGAGATTCAACAGAAGTCTGTACAATAGAAGACTTCTGCAGAAAAGAAGATAGGGTAGCATACTCACTGGCTCACTGTAGGGAATTCCCTTCGCCCATGTCAACATAGCAAGGAGAAGTTCCTTGGACCAAAATTTCCTTTTTGGGAGAAATATTTCTTGACTGCAGATCTCATTGAGGTATCTCCAAATGGAGAATTTTAAAGAAAATTCTAGTGTCAACATTATGGCTCGAACCGAGAAAAGACCACCACCGAGTTGTGTCCTCCAAATCCAAACGAATTGGATATGGCTACCAAATAAGGGAAAAGTTAAAGGTAAGAGAAATCCCAAAAATATGAACCAAAAAAAGACAATAACTCACCAACGTTCACTTCATGTTGCTGTTTTACGTTTGGCACTGTATCAAACTCCTCTACTGCAGGTTCCACATTCTGCGATAATGCAACAGAGAAAAGGTGACAAAAGTCTAAAACCAGTTAAATATCGGTACCTGCATACCAGAGAGTACTTCTCATAAAATTAAAAGTCCTGAGCTTACAAACTGATTTATGGTAGGATGCAGCCAACCAGTTGTTATCGATTTGACTGTAGCAATAGCTTCCAGACCTCCTGCTGCACCTAGGCAATGCCCTATCATAGACTGAACCAACAGATTAGATGTAACAGCATGGTTCACACAAATTTTAGTGCAAAAAGAAGATGTTACCTTAGTGGCATTCATTTTGATCTGAGAAGTTTTTTTGAAAACTTTCTTGATGGCATTGACCTCAGCCAAATCACCAGCAAGGGTTGAAGTTGCATGGGCATTTATGTAGTTAACCTGAAAAGATCATGTTAACATTCTCCTGTATCCAATTCAGTTAAATAGTTAACTTCTTGTTAGATTGGATACGTCATCTGTTATTGCTTATATTTGGATGGGAGCAAGAGAAGCTAACGAAGCTTGTAATCGAACATCCAACATTTCTTAGCAAAAGAACTTCAAACAAACAAGTATAGCAGTTAACTGGTGCTTAATAACAGTAACTACAATACACCTATAGAACAGAAGATAATTGATAAAAGATCAAATGTTAAAAGAGATATACACATTAAACTTGCACATTTAAATACTGCAGGATAAGATCTCCTTGTGATATCTTTCATAAGATTCTTCGCTTTTTCCCGAAGGGAGACATTCATTTAAGACTTCAAGGCCCTTTGTCATTCAACATCAACTTTGTAATTATTGGATGTTTGATTATTCACCCTCTTCAAAACTGAATCTCATAAATGCACAACCTCTGGAATATCCCAAGGGTCATGCTCTTCCAGATAAGGAAACAGTCAATCAATGAAAAAATCTTTAAAAATTACAATTTTCACTCACAAGCTTTCAATTTCGAGACCAGTATTAAGTTTCTCATGTCTTCTTAATATGTGTAAAAAGATCAACTGTTTTCCAAAGTAGGTAAGATCATTCTTTATGTTTTTCAATGGAGAGGTTAGTCTAGTAATCTAATTCCTAAAACAAACAATCATGAAGTATGAGTTGGATTGCCATTTTCCAAGTTGTCAAGTATCAAAGAGTTCATGTAATTTCTCTCAAGCACTACCACAACACAGACAGTGTATTAGCCACGAGGCATGAAGATGTCCCTTTTCATCTTTGGATTGAGACGATACATCTAGATGTTCATGTAAAAACGCAGAACTGCCATGAAGATTTTGGATCACAAATCTCCATCTGAGTGCTTTGGAAAAGCGTCCAGATTAACATTCATTAAAAGAATATCGTTGTGCTCTTATCTTCTCAAAGATGAAGCTTAAGAAATATAAGTTTGAACAAAGGGCACACCTATCAATATATGCAAGTACGTTGATTATCATAAAGGTTTGAGATGTTATGATATAAGGGCAGGTGAATTTGAGTTTCCAGAAATCTTATTTTTGATGAAAGCATTTTCAATCAAGATGACTAGTTCACTCTCCCATCATCGAGTCATGTGAAATAATATTATCAGCTTTGGCTATTGATAGTTACTCTCTTTATTAAGGATTGAACCTCAAACAAGGTTCAAAATTAAAATATTCGAGAGTTTGAGAATGTAGATCAAAATCAAGGTGAAGATAAAAGAAATGGAATGTTCAATGGACTAACATTTCAAAAAAACTAGCACAATCCACAACTTGAGTTACCATCATGCAGAAATTATTCATTTGTATCTTAGTCTAATGTAGAGACGTACAATGACATAGATAGGCAAAAATAAGATGGAGCACAGTGTCAACCCCCATAAAAGATGGGTGAGTTGGAAGAATTTTAGCCTTCATCACCAACCATTTTTCACAGACTGAAAGACAAAAAACAGCCAACCACATATGACCAAGTTGTGCAAATCAACATGGAAAGAAGCAATGAATGAAGAAAATATAAATTAAATGGAAGTTTAGAAAGATATAAAGATCAACTTGATGCAAAAGGTTTCACTGAAAAACAAGGACTACATTATGAAGACTGTCAACCAAACAGTGAAAACGATACCACTCAGATCATCCTCAATTGCCATTCATTATGGAAGGTCTTTGAGCCCGTAACATATATCCATTGAGCACGCAACTGGTTACAGTAAAAAGGACACATAACATTCTGTCCGAAAGTTGCCAGGATTTTTGGCACTTAAAACCAAGTTGTCCATGTTATTACCATTTCCAAACTTGAGGGAGATCATCGGAAGATGATGCTGATGGATATGGGTCTAATTGGATCCAGGAGCCAAGCTGTTTCTATGTCATTGGTCCAGTTCTGTTATTTTGGGATAATCATGGAAGGTGCACAAGTTTCTTGTTGTTTCTTAATTGTGTTGTCTCCTATTTTAAGAGACTTAGGAGTCGTTCTCCAGTTGGTAACTGATTTTTTTTTTTTTTTTCAATTTAAGGAAGAGAAACCATGGTTTCTCCAAACAGGAAAAACAACGTTTAACAATTTACCTTCTTCAGATTTCACCCTTTTCTTTCTTCTTCCCTGACATTGTCCACTGGACCCAGCATGCATACAGATTCTAATCCACATAGCAAATAGGTGGACATTGTGTATAAACTATTGGCTTAAGGAGTTAAGACTGCATACTCATTTTCGTATAAACTATAAATCAACTTCTTCCAATAAACAATCCCATTTAGGGATCAAATTGAAGGATAACCAGCTATTAGATGCATATTCTCTGCCGAAACCTTTATCAAAGATAGCAGATGCTGTTTAAGTTAGAAAAATACGGTACATGTACTATACATATGTTGGAGGGTGGAGCCTGATCCATACTTGATAGCCTTCAGCCCTTCCCTAATTTTTGCAAGGGCATTTATGTCTTTTTTCCAGCTTTGCAGGTTTTTCCTTAATCTAATGTTTATGAGAACGCCGTTCTGACTTGTACTATATAATTTTTCGTGATAGTGAAAACTGCTTTACGTGGCAGCCATGGACATAGGAGAACATTGTCTCCGAACCACATAAAATCTTTGTGTGCTCTTTCTCTCTTTCTATTCTTTGGATTTGATTCTCTTAGTGCGTTAAGAGAGTGTAAGAGAGCTGAGTTCCTAACAACATATGTGCACATGTTTATCTAAATTCATATATGTGTAGGGCACATGCGATTATAGACTAATATAAGTTGTTTTATCTCAAAAAAATCAATACCTATATTTGTTAAGTTGTTTTTCTCAAAAAAATCTCAGAGTTTTTATAAAAATAAAAAATCAAAATGTTAGGTGAAAATGCAAGAAATGAAAAAGAAAAACTAAAAGTATTGTATTGCATTTAGGAGGTCAAGTTAAATACCTAAAACAAAAGGCAAACAATGAAACAAAAGCTAAAAAAAATAAAAACAGAAAATGAAATAAAAATTAAATGAAAAAATAGCGAAAAAAATCACAAAAAAATCACGTTAAAATCATGATAAATTAATTTTTAACGGTCTTTTCAAATATCGTGATATTTTCCTGTTTTTTAGTTTTCTTCAATTTTTCGTTAATATCATGATATTTTAAAAAATATTGAGATATTTGTGGCATGATTTGTATATAGGTATTTTATTTGTTTTTCATTTATTTTTTTTCTGTTTTCTGTTTTTTTTTCTGTTCAGCTTTGCTGGAACTAGCCGTTGGCTAGCCCCAACGGCTCCTGAAGAACTAGTTCAATGGCTAGCTCATGTTAGCCCTTTCTCTTCCTTTGTTTCTGTTTGTATATATAGGGCACTAATTCCTTCTTCAATATAAGCTATTAAAAACAGCCTTTCAGTGATTATAAAAACAATTATTTTTCTCCTTCTATTCTTGTGATCTGGCCTTAGTGCACTGCAATTGTTTTGCTGAGGGTTTATATTTGTGACTGTTGTAAGTCACATTTCATGTTATCAGACCATTAGAACTGATTTACTGAAGTTCTGGAGTTGATTGAGTGTTGTGCTCAAACTGCTTCAAGTTTATCAGGCCCATCCACTGTTCGATGCTTGTCTTTTCATCAGGCTCACCAACAGTTTGATGTTCTTCCTGTGGGACTCATTACTACTGATTTACCAATCTCTCAAACTACTGTGCGATTGTAAGAGTGGATCATTTTTTCATATCAGCATTTTCTTGACAAGTATAACAAGTTGTTTTTACTGCATGTCAAGTGTATGACTTTCAGATTAAAGAGGAATCTAGTCATAGTGACCGATTTTATGTTGGGAAACTGATTTTTGATACATCTTTTTACTTTTCGGACAACTCTAGCTGCTCCTTCACTCATTCAACTTCTCACTAAAATAAGTGGAGAAGAGACTACAATGAATTTATTCAAGGAAATAGATAGTCTTCTTGTCTCCAAACAAGAAATAAAAAATTTTAGTTGCTTCAAGGCCCAAAAACAATATTAGAGCTTACAAACCCCCCTCATTTTAAAAATCAAAACAATGGAGAATATATAGTTGTCATTTTTGTCATGAAACAGGACACATAAGGCCTCAATTTCCCAAACTTAAGGGAAGCAACAATGAAGGACCACCACAAAGTTATAGAGAAAACTTTTATCAAGGTGGAAGAACAAATACTTAAAGTGCACAAGGCAATACTAGGCAATTTGATCAAACAAACAAGAAGGTTGCAAGTGTTCCAAATGAAGGGTGTGATCTCGCATCAATCTTCTCAACAATGAATAACCTATGATAAATGAGTTCAGTTATGGAGAACTAGTAACATTGACATCTACCTTTATCACTCTCAACAAGATCCCTTGACTTTTAAATTCCAGTGCATCATTTCATATGACACCCAACATATCTCTTTTGACTAAGTTTTAAGAAGCAAAAAGCAAATCAAATGTTTTTAATGCTGATGAAACCATTTTGAAGCTTGAAAGTTTTGAAAAAGAACTTAGGGAAAAACAAAAATTTTGTATACCCGAAGAAAACTATTAAGCTTCCATATGTTTCCTTTGAATTCCAGTTGTAACACATCAGAAATTTAGTCCCGTATTGAAGATTGTGAGGGATCTCCAAGGGCTTATAAAGGGAGGGTCATTAATGAAATGATTGTCCTGGTTCATAGTCTTTTAGGGGGTGGAGCCGAAACTGCTATGGGGCGGACTTATAAACCATAGTTACAAATAACGTTTCAGAGTTTTAAAAGGCAAGGTTTTTCTCGGGAATAATACGACAAACTTGAAAAAAACGAATAAAATATGGGAAAAATACAGTAAACTTTTAAAAATTAAAAAAAAAACTAAAAATGAGGAAAAAATAAAATAAGTGACAAATTAATAACACAAACATCAAAAGATAAGTAGATTTAGGACAAATAAAAAATAGAAAATGAAAAAAAACTGTTTGGCATTAAAAAAATGAAAAAGATAAAAAAAATGAAAAAAGTGAAAAAAATGCGTTTTTTCATTTTTTAACATTTTTCTAAAAAACACGTTTTTTTTTAAGTCTTAAATTGCAATTTAATTATCGCATTTTTTTTGGGTTTTTTGCAACTATGATTGGAACTAGTCCAATGGCTATCTCATGTTAGCCCTTTCTCTTCCTTTGTTTCTCTATGTGTATATATAGAGCACTGTTCTTTCTTCAATTAAGCCATTAAAAACAGCCTTTTAGTGATTGAATAAACAATTACGTTTCCACTTCTATTCTTGTGATATGGCCCTAGTGCCTACTGTTGCTTTGTTGTGGGTTTATATTTGTGACTGCTGTAACTCAGATTCTCAATTTATCGGTGTGAACAGGTCTGGTATTCACAAAGTGATAATCTATGTCATATGGGTGAGAGGTCCCGGTACGGACGTGACAATTTTTCAAAAAAAAATAGGTGCAGGTGAGGCAATGATGTGTATATATGTATACAAATCATTTGTTATATAGTTATTTAATTGTTTGGTAGCCTTATTTATCCATATTTACATATAAATTTTTTGTATTAGAGATAGTTTAGTTATGTGCACATTTTAAATTGTCAGCTTTGGCCTGGTTCGGTCAGCTGAACCAGATGTGCTGTGTTGGAGAAACACGAACACCAGCACCAGCACCAGCATCGACACGAGTGTGACGGGTGCAGCAACCATTTAGAAGCACCCATGTGACATGGGTGATAATTGAATAGGAGAAAAGGCCATATATTGACCCATCATCATGCATTGAATCAAGTCGTCTTTGGATTTTTTTGCTTCATATCAAATTGATAGTGGAAGTGGCAGGCTTTGCATTGTTAAAGCCGGTATTTAAGACAACAAACGTTCTCTGCTGCAAGCTTACATGGTCAACTAACTGTCTCCAATTCAGCAACTTAAAAGTTGCATATTTGCAGTTGAATCTTAGAGAAACCATAATTCCATAATCCATTGCTTATGACTGACAAAGAAATTTAGTGCTAATGGCATATGATAAACAATTTTCATACCTCTTCTGCATTCACACCAGCATCTTGGAGGCTCCGCTCTATGCAGGATGAGACACCTAAGCCATCTGCCCGAGGATCGGTCATATGATAGGCATCACAATTAATAGCACCACCCATGTACTCGGCTATAATTGGTGCTCCACGTTTCATGGCATGTTCCAAACTCTCCATTACCTGTAGAACAAATGAAAATTAAAAGACAACAAGGGACTTTTTAAGCAGGAATTACATTCATATGCATGTCAGTTAGGGATGTCAATATATCCGATTTGAATCAGATATCCAACCAAACTGACCCGAAAGAATCCAATATGGAAAAAAAAACTTAATATCCGATTAAGAAATCAGATTGGATTTGGATTTAAGAAATGACATCTGATCGGATTCAAATTGGATTTATTTTTAGACAAATATCCTATATCTAATGCTCTTACATTTTGAAAATTGGCAAAATTCTGTTCAAAATTCAGATTTTGATTCAGATATGAATATAAAAATCAGATTCACATCGGATTTGAATTGTAAAATCAGATTCAGATTCGGATATGACTTTTTTTTTTTAATTTGTATTCCAATCCGAATTCGAATCCAAATATTTGAATGTCCGAAAAGGCGAATATGGTTAAGGGTATATCCGATCCAAACCTGATCCGTTGACATCCCTAATCTCAAGGTCAGAGAGATGAAAAAAGTCATATATACAAGTGTATAGTTTCTTTCTGCCGTCATCCACACACATAATGCTCCAAAAGGAGAACTTCAGTGAATTTGCACTTGAAAATTCTTAGAACATGAAAGCAGTAAGCAGTTACCAGAACTCCAGCACCTTCACCCATCACAAAACCATCACGATCTTTGTCCCATGGCCTGGAAGCAGCTTTTGGATCATCATTTCTCTGAGACAGAGCCCTACATGCAACAAACCCTCCTATGCCAAGAGGAGTCAAGGGAGCTTCGGTCCCACCAGCTATCATGAGGTCAACCTCACCCTTGCGGATATGGTTAGCAGCAGCATAGAAGCAGTAGTTGGACGTTGCACATGCAGTAGAAATTGAATAGTTTGGGCCCATAAAACCAAGCTCAATTGCAAGCAACGCGGAAGCCATGTTAGTTATTGTATATGGAATAAAAAATGGACTTATTTTTCTATAGCCTTTCTCTATCAGTGCTTGTGCAGCATCTTTGAATACTGTAAGACCTCCCATACCTGTGCCAACAAGCACACCCACTCGCTCCTTGTCAATCTGAAGAGGAACAGAGTCAAAAATCAGTTTCAAGAAAATGAAGGACATGCATAATTGCTAAAGAGACTAAAAGAAATGGATCATGAACGTTGGAAATGGCATCATCAATAACATCTAAAAGAGGAGCATACAACGTCAGACATTTGAGATCAGAGAGAAGACAGATTAAAAGCGCCATGGAGACATAAGTGGATCTTCCTATCCACTGCAGAAACATGCACTTAACATGCATTTCTGATGTGGTGTACAGCATAGTGAGCAAGGCACTTATCAGAACAAGCACGTGGTGCATAGATTTCTTGCTTTCTTTAGTATGAGACATTCAAGCATATGTTGCCAAGACCATGACTGCCATACAGAACAAATTCAAACCATTTTAAAGCACAACGGTTTTCAATGTTAGTCTCCAAAAAGGTGCCAAAACAGAATCCATTGTGTTAGCAGCATAGAGTCTCATACTACGTCAAGGCAGGAATTGGAAAAAACAAGACTCACCTAATGAAGCACTTTATTTTCTCTGTGATTCTGCACATTCATGGCAATGCAAATTTTCATATCTCTGTACATCACAATGTGGTTGGTTTTAATTAGTTTTTCCTTCATGTATGTGTTCATGGCCTGTCAATGTCCATAATTGGAACTTACATATCACAAATCTACAGGATACTTCCAACACTGGCATCAACTCTGCTTTCATTTATTTTATTCTTCAATTGTGTTCATGGCCTGTCAATGTCTACAAACAAGCAGTGGAAATACAAAATAAAGATATACTGTACAGGATACTCACAAGACTGACATCAACTCTGAGACCAATGTAATGGCATGCCACACATTAACAGGTCACTTTTGAAAAGGTTAGAAGTATTTTGGCTTCTGTTGGCACAATTACTGCTAATATAGTTTCATAGAAAACCCTACCTAAAGGGGATGCACTAGTGAAGATAAGTAACTGAGAAGTGATGTACAGACACATAAGGCAGGATGAAGTAGAGAAAGACAATATATGTACTTTGTGTCTTCCCAAGGTGTGGAGAACATTGGAACATCCAATCTATATCGTAACAAGAACGGATAATGTAGAGTTGATTATGGACCCAAAACACATATCTTAGTGCTGAACGAAAATAAACAGATATAAAGACCCCAGCATGCACGAGGACCTTTTTAGTCCAGAAATCAGACTCTTTCAACATAGACTTGACATATTTTTCATACACTTTTTGTGATTGGAAAACAGTAAAAGGCTTCACAGCAAAATGCCACCTCTTTCTCATTCTCTATTCCTTGATTGGGTTCAGCCCTCCTCTGTTTTTTTTCCTCCCTTTTTTCGAAGGGAAGGAGAGCAGAGCCTCTCTCTTGTCTGCTATTCTTCCTCTTCTCGATCAAACAAAACCCAGGGGTTCATCCCTCTCCTTCATATATAGGAAGAGGCAGACACTATCTTCCATCAGTTTTTTTTTTCTTTCAATCAATCGGTAATATGGAGGCCTCAACCCTTCCCTTGTACAAAGATGTCGAGGGATTGAGCCCCCCTCCTTTCCTTGCCCTTGTTTTGCCTTTTTATCAACTTTTTATTTTTATCAATTGATGAAAGTTTCTACTTTAGTCACATAACTACTTCTTGTTTGCATTACTTTCTTCAACTAGTTGCTTGCTTAACTCTGAATTTGTGATTGATGTCAATTTGCACTGTTTGTTTGATTAGTTACTCCTGTTTGTTGATTAGTGGCAGCAAACCACAATAGTTGCTAGTTGACACCCACACACAAAATTACTTTTATCTTTTTACAATATTTGTTACATATTTTATCATTCATAATGTTGATGTATCATTTTCATGAAAAGACTATAATATGCATGTAACATACAAGTTATAATATCATACAAAACATGTGTGATCATTGTAAACTAAACCCGTTTCCACTTTCATTACTAAAATCTAAATCTGAGTATCCCCATGATGGCAGACATCCAAATTAAGGGGCTCCTTGGCTTCTTTGAAAGTTTCGCAGGATTGGACAACATCCAGACCATAAGCTTTGGAAGAAGGTTGTACCATTTGGGAAGGGATTTTTGATAAATCTGCTAACTAGATTACGATTTGCACTCAGTATGATAAACAATAGTAAAAAAGTCAAAAAACACCATATTGAGTCCAGGCCCATTTGCAACCTTAGGTTAAAATTTGCCTGTTTCTCTCCCACTTATAAAGTTTATTTAGAGATCATCAGCATGCTTCATTATCACTCCTAAAATCAGCAATTTGAAAACTTGCTTGCATATGGCAGAGTGGCTCCCACTCAAGGCCTTTACAGTGCTTTGAGAGTCTCAAATACAACCATCTAGGTGCACACACAAGCTTGCTCTTTCACAAGAATACTGTTCATTTTCATTGGAATGCAGGTATCCCTATACACGAATGGCAACCAAGTGATGTAATTGCCATTCCTGCCAGATTAAATTTTTCAGAGAAGATCTCACTTTAATGATACAGAAGCTCATGCCAAGCCCCAACGAACGTAGCAGCAACCAAGCAAGGACATGCCCTGCAAAATGTTCTGCTCCCAAGCAAGGACATGCCCTGCAAAATATTCTGCTCCATTAAGTGGTCACAATCATTTAAATGCATTTGAAACTATGAAGGAGTTACAAACCTATTTTTCAATCTAATATCCTTTTACAACATCATACACTTCGGAAAACCTTTTGCCAGCAGAAGTTTCTTGGTGGAATCCATGTATGAATGCATTAAAAAAACTAAAAAAAAATTGTGACAATATCTTTTAGTCTCACCTGATGGAAGCCACCTATCCAAATACTAAATTCCTTTAACTGTAGCATGCACAATGTTACTTTGTGATGACCATTTCACCTTTCTTTGTAGACTTAACCAAGGCCTAATATCACACATCCTTCTTCTGCCCTTACAAACTTATAAGATTAAAACAAGGAGAAGAGGTAATAGGTGAAAAGGAAGAACTAAGGAAAGAAAGAGGAGATGAAGAAAAGAAAGTAGGGTTCTAATTTCAAGAGGCTAAACATATGCTTTGAAAATGTCATCAAATAAGCATTAAGGATGGAATATTTAAAGGAACCAATTGGCTCATTATTAACTTCGTCAAACCTAAAAAGTAAAATAAAGGGCCTCATAGTAACAATGCTCAAGGGGTAGGATCAAGCTAAGACACGTTCTATAAGAAGGAACATAGTGCTGCATCACAGAATATGGCATTCTGTTCCACTGTTCTGCCACCAGGTGACACATGGTCAACGTGGCTAAACTTAAAAGTAAAACAAAGGGCCTCAAAATTCTAACAGTGCCCAATGGGTATGGTAAGACATGAAGAGTTTGTTTGAGAAGAAGGAAGGAGCTGCAGTGCACACATGATGTGCTTGATATGCATCTCTTGTTTGTGTTTCACTGCAGACCCACTGCAGAATGAATGTGGGAATCTATTCCATCCATGTCACTACGCTAATCAAAGCACTCAAAGGGCACTTAATCAAGGAGAATGAGAAAAAGAAGTAAAATCAACATAAGTCAAAAAACTAACCCACTCCATATAAAGACGTTCTAGAATAATAAGTATCTGATTGGACCTTCCCCTGATCCTAGCTGGATAGAAAGTGATAAATGCAGAAAATGTACATGCAGAGAAGAAAAATGAAAGAAAAAGGTAACAAAGATGCATAGAGAAAGTACCCTTGAGGGTTAGAGCAACAACCCGAGAAAGAATATGCCTCAAAAGTGATGAAACAACGACATCAAGAAATGTAATTGTCAGAACCTGAGACATATGACAGGAAGAAGATGCCATTGATCTCCAAAGAATCCTAGATAAAGCATGGAAGGTTCTAAAAATTTAGGCCAGTACAACACAGTCCTAAGGGTGAGATGAGAGACAAAGCCTTAAAAAAACATCATAGGAGACGAGATGCAAGGGTCAATGTTGCTGTTTTAAGTAGCCACGAAGTCCATGGGTTGCTCCTTGAAGATTCGACATTTATGACATAGAAAGGACATACTCAAGTTAAGTCTTTATAGACATTAAATATTACGTGACCGAATATTTCTAGTCAAACATTGAACATGCGCATTGTCCTAAAGCGTCCCTTTATTTTAAAGTTCCGCTTCAATTGCAATTGCCAAGCCTTGAACGCATATTTTTAATTTGCAAACTGAAAACTGAAATGTGATATCTCGGATTAGTTGAAAAAAATACTCCACACTTTGGGTCACACAGAAGATCCAGGCCACTGAGCGGCACGTTTGGTTGAAACCCTAATGCCCCAGTCAAAATTTAAGCAATCCAGACTGCTAACCTAATAAGACGTTGTGCATGTATAAGCAACAAAATTAGCCTGCATTAATACATCGTAGACAGGTACATGTTAATTGACTCGAACAAAGGGCCCTTGTATAATTATATGATACACCAGAGGTACGCCTATGAAACTGGTCTACTTTTAAGCTTTTGAGAAGGCATATTCATACTCAAGTTCATGAAAGGCATCGCATAGATCCTCGTTTGCACGTTTCAGTGCTACCAAGCAACTTGCGTAAATCTTACTGCAACCAACTTGATGACAATCCCGAAAACCCAAAAGCTCCTGCCAACAATCGCAGGTTAATCTCCCATGTCTACCACTAAACCCACCCTCCAATCATCAAAACGGAACAGCGCGCACCTAGTATTGTGATAGTCAGTGGTAGAAATTCTCCCAACAACACAAAAATTAATAAAGCTTTGAAAATCAAGAAAAAGAAATTCCGAACTCAAAGGAATCCATTTACGGGAGAATGAAAAATGTCAATAAAATTTGCAATCAACAAACATAGAAAGATGAAAGAAAAGAAAGAAGAAGAAAATAGGTCATTTTTCTTTTTTATCGAACCTTGTCGAGATTACTGAGCTCGAATCCCGCATTTTCCATTGCCTTCTTACCGCTAACCAGCGCATAGCGAATATAGTCGTCGAGTCGACGGTCGTTCTTGGCATCGATGTATCCGTCCGAGGTGAACCCGTGTATCTCGCCACCGAACTTCGTCGGAAAAACCGACGCGTCGAAACGCTGGATCGACCCAATCCCGCTCTCTCCAGCCAGCAACTTGTCGTAGTACGCATCGACGTCGTTCCCGAAGACGGAGACAAGCCCCATCCCGGTGACGA
Organism: Nymphaea colorata; assembly: GCF_008831285.2. Lineage (NCBI taxonomy): Eukaryota > Viridiplantae > Streptophyta > Magnoliopsida > Nymphaeales > Nymphaeaceae > Nymphaea > Nymphaea colorata. Next base: position 19,359,190 of record NC_045142.1, read on the forward strand.
CAATGCGTTTCTTCGGATCCTTCTCCCGTCTTGGTGCGGAGCTCGCCTTCGGGACCAGCATGCATTTCGCTCCGATTCTCCTTCCTTTTCATTTTTCACCAAGAATGAATTATAGGATCTAGCAGAAGAAGAAAACAGCTCCAAAGGACCAGAAGAAAGATGCAGCGCAGAAAAAAAATCAATGGTTTTTTATTCCTTGTTCCAACCTGGACTGAGAGATACGGCAGGGTGGCGACGCTGAAGAAAGCGGTCGGAATTGGAGTAGTGGCGAGAGGACGAGCAAGGGGCGGAGGAGGGAAGGTGCAGAGACAGCATGCTGCTTTTCCGAGCCGGAAACACGATTTTTCGGTGACGGATTCCACGAGAAGAAGAGTGGTAGGTCGGATGGTGGTGCCCAGTCACTGAGTTATGGCTGCTCCCCCCACTCTCTTCGTCCTTTTGTATTAGCTTATTTTTCTTGTCGATCCGTTCGCAGAAGGCGGAGAAGCAAAGGGTGGCATGCTTTCGATTGTGGGCGCGTTCTTGGTGCGGGAGTGGGGGATGTAAAACGGATCGGATCATTACCCGTCACTGGCTCGGGATCCAAATTCCATTATATGGATTCCACTGAAAATCTGGATCCCATTAGTGGTAATCGGATGTGGTTTTGATTCAGATCGTTGAATTTAATTAACATCTGATATTGAAGATAGCAGAGACAGAACAGCACTTTCCTCGGTCAGAATCTGTATCCGATGAGAGAACTGCTGTGCATGTGATTCAAACGGAAATCAAACAGCTTACTTTCTTAAGTTGGATTTCCAATGGATATGGTATCAGATCTAGAGGTACCTCTTGGCTTGGATGACTTCTGTTTTAAAGATTGGATGAGGTTCATCATCAAACACTGTATTAATGCCTGAAAACGGCACAATTCCGGTTGATTCTACCGATGTTAGTAACGCCTATTAAAAGGTGGCTCCAATGTGTTGTTGGTTTGATTCATGTGGATGTTGTGTTTTTGGACTTCATGGAAGGTCCACACGATACCAAGTTGATGGAGCAATATTACAACTACTGTAGTCTCCAATGCAACTATACACCTTAGAAGCAAGGGGTTCGGGGCCCTAGGGGTGAAGCCATGACTTTTTTTAAGGGCAGGCAAAACGGTCCAACGAATTGCAACGAAAGAGAATGGGTTTTATGAGTTGAATCTTGGTAGAACCAAACTGAATCCAAATCCAAATAATACATGGACGCAACAAATTTTTTAACTTTTTCAATGTTTTTTTTTTCAATTCATTGGCGTGAAGCCATTGCCTAGGTGGGCCCCCCTTCCTCGGCACCTGGCGTAGGTGGCTTTCAAGGAGTGGGTTTTATGAGTTGGATCTTGGTAGGACCAAACTGAATTCAAATCCAAATAAAACATGGACGCAACAAAACTTTTTAACTTTTTCAATGTTTTTTTTTTTCAATTCATTGGGTTGAAGCCATTGCCTAGGTGGCCCCCCCTCCCTCGGCACCTGGTTGGGGCCATATCGTAGGTGGCTTTCAAGCTGACCAAAAACAACAGTAGTTAAGCGGCTTACATTGCCCTGAGAAAGAATTTCCCAAGGAAGTGGAATCATTTTACTGGTAGGATTTCTGCTTAATGGTGTATATTAGTGGTAAGTACTATTAAGGAAAAGTTCTATTATGAGGGTGAAGTTGTGCACAATGACACACACATCGATTGCTACCCCTTTGGCTATGGTTATAAATGAAATGTACAATGTAAATCAAACCATATCTTCCGTTGCCACATCCTCAATGACATCCTGTTGTAGTCGTCAGTAAATCGAGGAATAACACTTCGAAAAGGAAGTTCTATACAGAAAATGACCATAGAAAGAAAAACGGCAGAACTGCAGGCATCATGTGTTTTCCGACGTCCAAATATGAGCATATTATAAATATCGCCAGAAAAACGCCAAATATAATGAAACCAGAAACGGAGAAATGTTGCGATATTCTGAAAATATTATCAAAATGAAAATATTTCGTTGTTACATTACGAAATTTTCATGAGAATTTTCAAGGAAAAAAAATCTCTAATATATTTGAGACTTTTTTTGCTTCTTTTAACATTTGAAAAATTATTTTAAATCTTTAACAATGTTTATTTAAGCAAATGAGTGCAAAACATTCAATTTATAGTTTTCTCTACTATATATTTTTAAAATGTTTTAAATTTTTGAAATCACAAGAAGTTTCTAAAGAAATGGATATTTGTGAGAGCAGTTAGAGGCTATGACTTGAGAACATGGATCCAACAGTTCAATGGACCATGCCGTGAAAGAATCAAATGAAATGCATGATCCGAACGCCAGATTTGTCACACACTCTGTTGGTCCATTATGCAGCTATAAAACACATACACAGACTATAGTATAATGAGATAACATTACACTTGTTGTTTCAGTTTATGAATACATATTATTCAATAGATTTCAGCTAGTTGTAGAGATAGAAAGAAGACGGTGAGAGAAAAAGCAAATAAGAGACATAGAGAAATGGTACTATTATAGTGAAAAGGGTGTTTTTGTCAATTAAACAAGCATTATTTTCTGTATTTTCTTTCATTTCCTTTCGTTCTTATCCAAACAATATTTTTTTAGAAGTTTCTTTTCTTTTCTCTCCTTCCTTTCTTTTCCCTCCCCATCAATTTTTCTTTCTTTCTTTTCCATTTCAGTCATTAACATTCTTTCTTTTCCATCCATCCAAACATAACCTAAAACACAAGCACTGTTTGCTTTGTTGATGGGATCTTGGTGCATTAGCACTGGTGTGATCGCACCCATACGAGTCTCTCAAGTATTATTTCATCCCATGGTGCCAAGAAGAGCTCCGTTGAGGCAACTTTGTGGGTTTGGATTGGATTGAAATATGAGTCGACCTGTTTAAAAAATTTTCTTTTCCTAATTTATCTCCATCTCTCTTTCGTACTCTAGGGACATACATCTCCCTCTTTCACAAGTGCCATGACTGGCTGACCCAACGAGCTGAGACTCACTGTTAGGGGTGAACAACGCGAAGAGAAACTCAAGCTTGGCGAGCTTGTTGAAGCTTGGCTCGACATTGAGTTCGAGCCAATTATTTTAATAAATGAGCCGAGCTTGAGCCCAATTTTTGAGCTTGTTTTTTTTAGTTGAGTTGAGTTCTAGTTCACTAACTTGAATCTTTAAGCTCGACTTGGTTCACCCAAAAATGAATAGGTAATTTTTTTTTTTGTTTTCTTTAGTTTCACGTCCCATTTCATCCTGTGTGCTCTCTCTCCTTACTTTCTTCATCCTCAATGTTTCATCCAAATGGCCAACACCACCATCATATTCAATGCTTCATCGCTGCTTTTCCTTTGCAGCAATTGAACAGTCAGACATTATCCAAGGTACTTCTCTCTCTTTCTCTCTCTCTCTAAAGCTCTAAAAAGCCTCCACAGGGGTTGAGTGAAAGTAACTCTCGCTCCAGTGAGCAACGGTTTTAGATGGTTTCGAAACCCTGAGCACCAATGAGCGAGGGTTTCATAAATCTTCACTTGCTAGAGCAAGGCTTTCAAAACCTGAATCTGAAAGCCTTGCTCGCTCCAGTGAGGGTTTAACGATTTAAGATTTCTCATTTCTAAAGTGATTCCTCTTCCTTTGCAGATTGGCCAGAAGCCATCTCATACTGAACAACCAAGTTGATGAGGGGTTTCGTAGACAGTACTGTATTCATTGCAACTGCGTGTACACTGCTGGAACTTATGTTTTCTTCACGGGTACTTGCAATCTGTCTAGATCAGCTAGAAGCCATCTCAGTACTAAAAATTTTTTGATCTGCACATTTTTTTATAAATTACACTCAGAAATTACAGTGCAGGTTTACATCCTTTTGTGATTCTAGACACTACTTCAAGCACCTATTCCAGGGCTTTATTCATTCTCACATTGTAAGACCTATCATTTTCAGCATTCATGACTTAGAATTTCTGATTCGGTAGACCAAATATTTCTTAAACTAGTGTATGAGTCATGAAATCTAAACTCTAAACTTACCTATTATCCTTCATAGTTCATGAAGCTAACAACATACAAAGTTAAGAATGAGGAAAACTACACAAAGACTACAAAAAGAAGGGTATAGCCCAAGCATGAGCAGGAATTATGCACTAACAGTTGAGCTTAATCACAACTCATTCAGAAGGCTAGCTTAGTTTCCTAAGGAGTATATGTTTTACGAAAAGACTAAACTAGGAGGTACGCTATTCAACCACTTGAGGTTGTAATCAAACTGTATTTTTGGTTTTCCTTTAGTTCTCTGTCTTTTCCTTGTTATTGGCTTTATTTCTTCCTTGTGCACATCCATGGTTGAATCAGTCATTTGGTTCTTTAGTGGGAATAGTAATTTGTGCTTAACCAAAAATTCTGTTTTGGTTCTCAACAAGATACTTCACTTCCTTTTTAATGTGTGAATAATAAAAGGAAAAAGAAAAAAAAAACAGTTCTTGCTTGCAATCTGATGGTTTTTGTACTTATTATCTATATTTTTTTTTGTATGAGGAGACCCTTGTCACTCTGTCCATGTAACAGACAAGAGATCTTATTAAATCTGGTTGCTAAGATTTAGCTGCTACCAATTCCATTCCATGCAAACAGCGCATCCACAGTAATAACTAGCAGGTTGCAGTAGACTTATATTATATGTATAACTAGTTGAGATAACATCTCATGAAGCATATATGTGTATCATCATGGAATCTCAGTAAGTTATGTTATGTGTCCTTTCTCAGCAGAGTCGGTCACAACAAATTCTGTGTAAACTCTGCAGAAAATTAGGATTTCTAATCCATAGGCATATCATAACATGGAGTCTTGTCTAAACAAGCATCACTTAGCTTAAACATCTAAAATTCTCATATATGGTCATCATGTCCTTTACATTCTTTTGAATTATTACCATCCAACACCCAGTCGGTTTCTGAAATTACAGAAAAAGTTTTATGATCAGACCTATAACCTCTCCATACAGTTTTCCCATAGGCCTAGTCTCTTACAGACATGCTCCCTCACTGCATGCTAAGCTTCTTGTAAACATGATTTTCCTTTTTGATGATTGGTATCATTTCCAGCATGGAATTCTAATAGAAATAACTTTATTCACACTCTCAAATGTACATGCACACACATCTATGTATATACATGATTACATAGCTAACTTTACGCAAGTCTTGAATGCAACCATACCCCTGTTCGTAATTGAATATAGTAAATATGATTAAAACTTCTTGCTATACCAAAACTTAGACTATTGTACACTAAAATCCACACTGCTATAATTATATTCTTAGTCGTATACTTCCTATTTTTTGCTCTCCAACCACTGTACATGTTATAACACAAAGGGATATAGGTTGATGTATGTTCTTGGTACATAAACTTCTTCCCTTCTCCAAATCCTTCTCAATAAATCTACACATAACTATACATATACACTCTAGTATGCTTGTGTTTCTATCTATAGACACAACAAAATTTACATGGACTACATGCTGCACATATGGTCTAAACATTTCTATACCTTATTGCTCCAAGGTGTCGTCAATTCAGTTTGCTTGCAGGGCTGTCACTCCAAGGTGATTCAGCTGGATTCCCTTGCAAAATGTGCATATACATATATGATTTCAGATTACAGCTTGCCCCAGCAAGTAGAATTCTCCATGCTTTATATATAATATATACACTTATATATGGATATTGCTTATAAAATGACTATGTAATCACTCACCAGGATCACTCTAACTGTGAAGCCCCTTGTATACCTCCAGCCATGCATATACTAATTAGCCCCTTTATTTTTTCATAACTGCACCTCTTTATGACATAGTTGATAGTTTCAACTAGACTTAACAGTTATTTAAATCTACCATTTATAGGCTATACCCATATTAAAGTTTTTGCAGTAATTAAGAAAAAAGAAAAACATTGGGCCTTACATCCTTCCTTCTTTAAAGAAGAAATTCATCCTCGAAATTTGAGCATACATTGTTGAAACAATTGAGAGTAACCCTTTCTCATGTCCTCTATGGTTTTCATGTACATTTTTTTGATTCCATGATGCTGCCATTCTACTAGAATTAGTGAGACGGTCTTCCTTCTCAACACGTGTTCATTTCAGTCTATGATCCGAACTGGGTTTTCTTCTATTGTTATACCTTCTTGCAAATCTGCCTCTTTGTAGTCTATCACATGCAAGGGATCAGGTATATACTTTCTTAGCATCGATACGTGGAACACTAGATGAATATGACTATATTAGGGGGGAAGTGCAATTTGATAAGCAACCTCTCCAACTTTTTCTAGAATCTCGAATGGACCAATGTATCTTGGGCTCAATTTTTCCTTCTTTTCAAATAAGAAAACACGTTTGGTGGGTGATATCTTAACAAATATGTGATCTCATACTTTAAAAGCCAGCTCTCTTCGTAATTGGTCTGCATAATTCTTTTCTTAACTCTGAGCAGCCAAAAGTTTCTTTCTAATTATGTTGACTTGATCAGTGTAGTGTTAGATTACTAATGGATCCTCAATCTTGTTTCCCATCTCACTCCAACACGATAGTGATCTACAAGGTCAACCATAGGGAGCTTTAAATAGAACCATTCCAATGAGTGATAGCTGTTGTTGTAGGTAAATTCGGCCAACTTTACATGTTTATTCATTTGCCCTTTTATTCCAAAACACAAGCTCTTAACATATCCTCAAGAGTTTGGATGGTTTACTTAGATTGCCCGTCTGTTTGCAGATAAAATGTTGTACATAGTTTCAATTTGTTGCTAAGGCTTCCAGTAACCTTCCCTTGGATGTGATTGCTGAACCAGGGGTCCGAGCTTAGAAGTGGGTCGGGTTGTTACAGTGGTATCAAAGCCAGTTCAACAATCGGACTTAGAGTCCCACACACATTGACGCGCGTGCTTTAAGAGGGGTAGATTGTAATACCCAAAAAATCTAGTCTCATATTAAAGATTGTGAGGGATCTTCGAGGGTTTATAAAGGGGGTTATTAAATAGATGATTGTCCTAGTTCATCTTTTTTGGGTTGGAACCAAAACTACTAGGTGATAGGTTGGGATCTGCCGAACCAAGAGCCCGAGCTTAGAAATGAGTTAGGTTGTTACAGTGGCACCAGAACTGGTTCAACACTCATACCAAGGGTCCCACACGTGCGGATTGTAACACCTCAAAAATTTAGTCTCGTATTGAAGATTGTGAGAGATCTTCAAGGGCTTATAAAAGGGTGTTATTAAATAGATGGTTGCCATGGTCCAGCCTTTTTTGGGTTGGAGCTGAGACTGCTAGGGTGGAGAGGAATCAGCCAAATTAGGGGGTCTGTACCTAGAAGTGGGTCAGGTTGTTTCAATGGTATTAGAGATGGTTCAACACTCGGCCCTAAGGTCTCACACGCGCAGACGCGTGTGCCTTAAGGAGGGTGGATCGTAACACTCCAAAAATTTAATCTCGTATTAAAGATTGTGAAGGATATTCAAGGGTTTATAAATGAGGTTATTAAATAGATGGTTGTCCTGGTTCTAGCCTTTTTGGGGTTAGAGGCGAAACTGCTAGGGAGTGAGATGGGATTCACCAAACCAAGGGCCCATGCCTAGAACTTGGTCGGGTTGTTACAGTGGTATCAGAGCCGGTTCAACACTGACCCCTAGGATTCCACATGAGTGGACGTGTGTGCTTTAAGGGGGTAGATTGTAACACCCCAAAAAATTAGTCTCGTATTGAAAATTGCAAGGGATCTTCAAGGACTTATAAATGAGGTTATTAAATAGATGGTTGTCCTCGTTCCTACTCTTGTTGGGGTTGGAGCTGAAATTGCTAGGAGGTGGGTTAGGATTTCCCGAACCAAGGGCTCGAGCCTAGAAGTAGGCAGGTTGTTGCAGTGGTATCAGAGCTGGTTCAACACTCGGACCTAGGGTCCTATATGCCGACGCGTGAGCTTTAAGGGAGTTGGATTGTGACACCTCAAAAATTTAGTCTCGTATTGATGATCATGAGAAATCTTTAAGGGCTTATAAATGGTGTTATTGAATAAATGGTTGTCCTGATTCCTAGCTTTTTTTGGGATTAGAGCCAAAACTGCTAGGGAGTAGGTTGCGATTTGCCGAACCAAGGGCCCGAGCATGGAAGTAGGTCGGGTTGTTACAGTGGTATTTGAACCAGTTCAACACTTGGACCTAGGGTCTCCCACGTGCGTAAATGCGTGTGCCTTAAGGAGGTGAATTGTAACACCTTAAAAATTTATTCTCGTTTTGAAGATTGTGAAAGATCTTCATGTAACAACTATACCCACTCTTGAATTCGGGCCTCTAGTTCGGTGGATCCTAACCCGCTCCCTAGCAGTTTTGGCTCTAACCCCAAAAAGCCAAGAACCAGGACAACCATCTGTTTAATAACTCCCTTTATAAGCCCTTGAAGATCTCTCACATTCTTTATTTTGAGACTAAATTTTTTGGGATGTTACAATCCACCTCTTAAGGCACACGCATACGTGCGTGTGGAACCCTAGGTCCGAGTGTTGAACTGACTCTGATACCACTGTAACAACCTAAACGACTTCGAGACTCGGGCCCCTAGTTCGACAGCCCAACCCACCTCCTAGCCTTTCTGGTTGTAACTCCAACAAGACTAGGAATCAGGACAACCATTTATTTAATAACCCCATTTATAAGCCTTTAAAGATCTCTTACAATATGCAATATGAGATTAAGTTTTTTGGGTGTTACAATGCACCCTCCTTAAGGCACACGCATCCGCGCTTGTGGTCACTAGGTCTGAGTGTTAAACCGGCTCTGATATCACTGTAACAGCCCGACCTACTTCTAAGCATGGCCCAATCCACTCCCTAGCAGTTTCGGCTCTAACCTCAAAAAGGCTAAGACCAGGGTAACCATCTATTTAATAACTCCCCTTTATAAGCTTTTGAAGATCCCTCACAGTCTTCAATACGAGACTAAATTTTTGGAGTGTTATAAAGAGAGTCATCTAGCCCATGTCTAAGAAGAAGAAGAAAGGAGAAGAGTAAGCAATTGCCACATGTATGCTTCATAATAGAAGATGTTAGGCATCACCAATGGGCATTTTCCTTTTTCCTCTCCTTAATTCATGTAATCTCCATTACATGGCACCATCAACACTCCACATATGACAATAGGCACTCATTGCACGGGGTTTACAGAACCCTTGCATAAGTTCCAACCCTTTTCCACCCAAGCCCACATTAGAGGTCCCTATGTTCGTCCATTTCTTCACGTTTTATATGATTCTTGTATGCTCATGGCTGGTTTAGAGGAGATGAGGATGGAGCAAAGAGGGGTTGGCAGGGCCATGGCTGCCCTCAATTTTTGAATAATTAAATGTCATGATATAAGATCTTTATAAATTTTAATTTGGCTCCTGTAACAATTTTGGAAATTATTAGTAGCCCTATTAGAAGAAAATTCTCCCTCTACCACTAGAGGAGACTCTATCTGTTCTATGGATGGAATCTACTAATAAATCCAAAAATTAAAGTTTAATGTGTTTCCATTAATTGCATGCCATTTGGTTTCTTATTCATTGTGTGAGTAGTGTTGTTTAGCTTCGTAGGAATGCTTTCCACGTGCACACACACCCATGTATGTAGAAGTTTCTAGAATATTAGTTATGTTAGGTAGGTGTTTTCTATCATATTGCAAAATTTAGTTGGAACTTTTGGAGCTGGAACTCTCGTTCTAGGATGAATTTTTTGTATGAAAATTCTAGAAAAATTATGGACTAAATTTGCAATTTTTGCATTAGAACCCATTTGATAAAATATGACTTCTCCTTCTCTAGGGTTTGTCCAAGCTTCGAGAATTTTGATTCAAGCCAAAGCCAAAGGGATTTTCATGATCTTGGTGTTCACCAACTGGCTAATGGGAACTTCCATTGTCAATTTTCCATTTTTCTTTCTATTTTTCATTATGTTCCTCATATTTTCCTGTGATTATTTTCAACTAAGTTGCTGGTACTATAAATTCATTTCAAACATATTATGGAGTAAGCCTTAAACTTTTAATGTGTCACCGTAAATAGATGTGATCTCAGATCAAACCGCGGGTACCAAGTGTCTTCATTTAATTGGATGGATATTCTGATTATAACTAGAGTCAAATAGTCCTTTAACATCTCTTTAATACAAGATTGTTTATGGTGGGGAATGGAACCGCTATTTATGACTAACAAGTATGGTAGGTTATATGAACATGATTCTTTAATTTAATGAGTAGAATTTTGTAAAACTTGTGTTAGCACCCCAAATTTTTCAAAAATGACTAATTTCATTATTTGGATTTAAAGTTTAGACCCAAAACAAATTTGCGACTATTCGATCCAAAACGAACTTTTAAACCGTTATCCAAACCAGAAACAAAATTTAAATTCAAAACCCAACCTTAGACGCGAGATTCAAATAAAAAATCCAATTATCAAATCCGAGTTAGATCCAAAATCCAAGTTTAGATCCAAAACAGGAATTCCAAAACTCTTCCTTCTTGAATTCAAATCTTGAATTCGAATTTTGAATTTTGGTTCCAAAACTCTTCCCTCTTGAATTCAAATCTTGGATTCGAATTTTGAATTTTGGCTCCAAAACTCTTCCCTCTTAAATATGAATTTTGAATTTTGGCTCCAAAACTCTTCCCTCTTGAATTCAAATATTGAATTTGAATTTTGAATTTTGGCTCGAAAATCTATATAAATACCCCCACAATCCTCTATCTTAGGAATGAGCCAACCATGGAGGAAGCTCTCTTACTTCCTCACTTGAAATTTTTTATTTTCCTTAGTTCTCTTTTCCATATTTTTCTGCTTCTCCAACATTGGGAGCAAACATTCTTCAAGTTCAAACTCTTCAAAAGAGTGCAAAGATATCTCTTGGGGGGTTCATCATCTTGGAGCTTCATCTGAGTCAACTCCAAGATCATTCAAAAGAGATAACTCATTCAAAAGAGAGAGTTCATTTCTAATATCATTTATATTCAAGGTATGTAGTCATCCTCTTATTTCCATCTATTTTCATTTCCTCTTGCAACCTCTCCATGGCCATTCAAGAGAGCTCAAATGATTTCTTCTCCGGAATCGAGAGCCATATCTTGAGTGCACCAGGAGTATGAACAAGGTGAAATAAATTTCATTTCTTTAGAGGGCGTTTGATGGCCTGGAAAAATACTATTCACTGGGAAAAAAAATTCAAAATTTCAAAATTTTTCCATCCTAACAAACGCAGAAAAAAATTTTCGACCGTTGAGGTCGATTCCGGAAATAATTTTCCAAAAAAATATTTCCAGTGGAGAGACGAAAATATTTTTCTGGAAATTTTTTATGGCCCGTTAGGGCACGCTCGCTTTCGCATCGCTCGCGTCGCCTTCCTCCCTCCTGCCGCTGTTGCCTCCCCTGGTCGTCTCTCTCGCAGCTCGTTGTCTCTCTCAACCCCTCGCTTCCAACTCACTCAGAGGCTTTTCTCATTGAAGCTGGAAACGAACGCCTCTTGCGCCGTTCTTCCTCCCCCGCTCTCCGCCTCCCTTCTTCGTCCTCCCTTCTTCCACCGTGTCCCTTCTTCCTCCCTCGCTCCCTTCTTCCTCCTCTCTCATTCCCTTTTGTTTTGTTGTGCATCCAAAACTCCTGCGCAAGAAGCTGCGTCTCCCTCTACCATCCGTCGCTTTCAGACACCATTGCAGCCTCTTGCAGAGCTCATCAAGCGGCACCAGTCGTTGGAGATGCTTTGTAGATTCTGACCTCTGCGACCTTCCATCCTCATGCGGCAGACATCGACAGGTACCAGAAACCCCCTTCTTTCACTTTCTCTCACTCTCGTTCTCTCTTCTCTGTGCTGCAACTTCAGATTGTATCCTGTTTTGGAGGCCATTAGCCAGTGCGACCAGTCACTGCTTTGATTATTATCATAAATACCAGGGGCCATTAGCCAGTGCGACCAGTCACTACTTTGAGGCCTCTCCAAAAACCTAATCCCTTCTCTTTCTCTCTGTTTCTCTTCGTAATGGTATGTCAGAATGGAACCTGAAACCCTTTTTTTTTTCTGTTGTTCCTTGTCTGTTGTTCTTAAATAAGTTTGTTCGAGATTTTGGGTGTTGCCTTCGTTTTTTGTCTTGAGTGGATTCGCGTAATGGGCTTTTCATTTTAGGGTTTTAGACTATCTGGCTTGAATTTGGTGTTCGGAGATGGAAATCTGGTGCTAATGTCTGTGTTTGCTTTCTTTCTGCTTTTTTTCATGGAGGAATTTCGTTTTCTTTTTTGCGGTAGGTCCTTTTGCTTTTGTGCAGCTTTTGTTGAGGTTCATGGTCTCGGATTCCAGGGCATCTGAAGGTGGGAGGGAGAGTTCAAGGTTGTCTTTTGATCAGGTGATTGTGAGTTGTGAGTGAAGTGGAGTTTGGCTTTCGGGTGAAAAGATTTCGTTCTTTCGTTGGGTTGTCTTCACTTGGAGAGGAACTTGTAGTTACTTTACCATTTTCTTCCTTCATTCCGTGGCCTTGTCATTTGGACCAGTAGCGCGCTAGGAACAATGTTAAACATGGAGGTAGTCTTTTCTTGATTGACGGAGAAATTTAGCACAATTGAACGTAGAATGAATTTCCTACACAAAAAAGAGAGTTTGATTTTTGTGGGTCCTTGTTGATGGGTAGTGGAAGTAAGGAAAGAGAAAGACCAATATCACCTGACAAAGGGTACGAGGATGCTACATTCTGCGGTTTTTCATATTCTCCACGTGCTGGCCAACTCATTTTGGACTTTGGAAGTCTATGAAGAACAAGCAATTGCATTTGACCGTTAACATCTGGTTGAAATGTGATATATAGAAATTCAGGTAGATATAGAGTGGAAAATCATTAGTAGTAGAAACCTCTAAAAGCAGAGGCATGTTCTCTGTTGTAGGGATACTTAAACATTTTACCACAGAAGTATGATGTAAGTCTTAAGATAAATAAGCGGCTGATATCTTTGATCACTAGGTTACTTTTAGTTCTGATACTCGATGAAGCATCTATACTTACACATTATGAAATGTCTAGACTCTACACATCAATTAGCGTGTGCTTGCTTAAAGGTGCCATCCCTCCCTGAATTTCGCTTTCATGCGGCTTCATTCTTGCTCTATGAATTTTTTGTAATTGTTTCCAAAGTGAGCATCTTATAGTTCTACTTTTGGACCTTTTTTGGATGCCAATTTGTTCATGTAGTTGGTTACAAATCAAATACTGATGCTGTGTTATTTGGTAACAAATACTGGTCGCACTGGCTAATAGCTTTTCTAAGAACGTCCTTGTATATCAAAGTAGTAAAGCTTCACACGAACTCTCTTGAAAAGGGAAATTGGACGTCAATTCTCATGGGAAGTGGCCGTCTTGTGAACAAGGAAAGTGCTGCTTTCATTTGTTTCTAATGTCCTTTGTTTATTTATTAGATTGACAACACTTTTTACTCTGCTTGCTTGATAATTTTATTACGTTACGTTTCTTGGTTGTAAACAGTTACTTGGTTGTAAACAGTTATTTTACTGTTTTTCTCTCATTCCCCCCTTTTAACTGGAAATATGTTTCTTTATTATCAAACAGGAATTATATTTCTGAGTCATCACACACACACCAAAATTGGAATCAGAAAGATTTTTCCCATTCCATTTTTCCATTTCCTATATTTCCAGAAATATATTTCCAGGCCATCAAACGGCCCCTTATTTATTTCCAAAATATGCATGCTATATTGTTTTTATTCATCATTCATGCCTGAAATGATGGTCATGCATGTTATTCTAATCTTTCCTTAATTGATGAGCAAATACACGGTGAGAATGAGTGCTTAGGTCAGGATTTCTTCATTCTTGTGTTGATTTTTGGGGGTTGGGACTTGTCCAACCCGAGAAAGCCCTCCACGAATTTGTACATATTAAAGTGCATCTTCATGTACTTTTTACGCTTAGCTTATTTCTTAATCACCCGATTAGGGACCTCTATGAGTGCTTTCCTATGTTGCTCTCCATTTCATGTATTTTTTATTTTCTTCCATACCCAATGGTAAGAGAAATCAATTTTCTTGTAATAGTTGTGGTTTTTATTCATACAAAAAAATATTTAGAATCATGTTTTCTAAAAGATTTTCAAAACCAAACACTTTTTCTAATGTGGCTTAGCTTACGCTTTTGTATAAGTCCAAGCTCCCCTCTAGCCTACATCAAACTTGAAGTCGGCTATTTTCAAGTCATTTCTTAATGTTAATATTCATGAAGACATATGCGTATATATATGTTATATACGTATACGTGCACATGAGTATCTTTCTTTGTCATTCTCTCTTTATGATTTAACATACTTTTACAAACTCTTGTACTAGTATATATGAATATATACACGTGTATTCCATTTTTAAATCTCTATCTCTCTCTTTCTAAAATGATATTCTCTTTTATATTTGATTTAAACCTCATTTTCACAAACTTTATATATATGAATACATCTCTCTTTCTTTTTGTTAACACCCCAATTTTTTTTCACATCTAAATTGAAGCGATATCAAAATTTTACAAAAGGATTGTGAAAAATTACAATTTCAAAGCTAATTTCGAATCTAAAGAACAATTTAGATTCAATTTAACCTGCGACACAAATCCCAATGCAGAGTTACGAGTCTAAACTATGTGCAAATGTCATTTGCAATCCAAATTCAATAGCAAATGTCATTTGAAATCCAAATCGTATTGCAGATGTCATTTGAAATCCAAATGCAATTGCGGAATTCAAATTTGGTCTTAAATCCAAGAATTGGATATAATTCAGTCTAGAATGCTGCGTGAGACCCACGTGTGGGCTCCACCTAGCCCGTGTGGTCAAGAGTCCCCCAGGGGTCATGCCCCCCCATTAAAAAAGATAATATATTTTCTCTCAATTAAATGAAAAAAAGTCATTTTCAAAGAAAAATAAATGAGAAACCTATGAAAAGAGAGACATTTATGTCTCTCTCTCTTCTTTAACCAGGTCCTCTTTAAAGAGAAGTCAATTTCCAAAAAGCAATAACTAGGCTGGTCAAACTCACTTAGCCTACTTAATCCAAGTAGGTTTGACCCAGGTGCACCCAAAATATGGTGCCAATTTCAGCCAGGTTCGGTCAACTTGGGCTCAGCACAGTCAAAAGTGTAGGTCTATCCCGCGACCCAATTAGTGGATGAAAATAGACTTTGATCGAGTCGGACCCACTTTGACTAGACTCTGTCGAAGTACAATTCAGTTCAATTAAGAACTTTCTTAGCTCAAATTTATCAAATTACCTCACACAAAGTAAAACTACTTGCAAATGAGCTTTGACTTTGGTCAATTGGTTGAAATTGACCAATCTAAACAATTTTTTCCTTCTAAAAACAAATTGAGATTACAGAGCCTAAATTGGTTTATGAAAGACACATATACATTTGAATTTTTCAAATACATAAATCAAATACCAAATTAAAATTCAATATTTCAAACCAAAGTTTGATTCAGTTGAAATCCATCTTTAATCAAGTTATGAACGAAAATAACATTTTCGAACCAAATTTAATAGAATTTTTAAATTTTATTCAAATTTAAATTGAATTATCATAATTTGTATGACATTTGGAGCTTAGTAACTAGGTTTTAACGTAACAAGCTCAATTTCAAACAAAGAAAAAAAATAAATAGCACAAAATAAGGAAAAACCCTATGCAAGGGCATTTTCATCCAAATTAGTCAAAGTTGGTTAGCTAGGTTTGAACCAATGTTGACCAAACCTAGCCCAGTCCACTTAGCTCGTGTAAATGAGCTAAGAATGGTAAATTAGAGCCATTAAACCCTATTTAACCCATTTTACAAGTCCGCAAGGTCTGAAGCAAGTTTACAAGGTGAGTTAAGAAGGTAGTTGAACCCACCTCCTGTTCTATATAAACCTCCCCTTGGCCACCAAGGAGGAGGACGAAAATTTTGAAAAGGTATCAAGTTGCTGCAGCTAAGGAGCCAAGAAGGAGAAGCCAATGAGGAGAAGAAGATTTCGTCCAAGCCTCTTTTCCCCTTTCTCCCATTTTCTTCTTCATTTTCCTTTATTCTTTCCATTGATTTTGCTAAGTTAGGGTGCTTAAGTGAACCCTTACTTAGAATTTTCATGGTGAGAAGCTCTATTTTCCACTCCAAATTCCAGCAAGCAAGCTATTTTTATTCTAGCTTTGCTAAGCTCGAATCTAAGGTTGGATTCTTGCTTAGGATTGCTCGTTTTAGAAAACAAGTGAAAAAGAAAAACAAGCATCATGACTGACCGCAAAGGTAGGTGATTTAAGTCATTTTTCATATACTTTACCTTCTCGTTGGTTCATTTTAATTTCAGCTATTTGTGGAAGGGGTTTATTTTCATTTATTTTATAGTTGAGAATAACGTCCAGCTAGGGAAAACCTACGATTGAATGTACTTGTTAATGCATAACGCATGCATGAGTCGGCTTTCTTAGAAAGACTAACCCATGTATCAAGTTTTGAAAAGGGCCTCAAGGCCACGTCCCTTTCAAAACAACAAGCTTAAAACCATGTTGAATTCCTCACCATGAGAGAATCCGATGGTGAGAGAGTGATTTTGCTGCAACTTATGTGATTAAAACGCCTATTAGGGATGAATACATTCTTATGAATGTAATCCACACTTGCATGGTAAAATTATGGATGAATCATCTTGAGCATTGTTTTGTTTTTCTTCTCAATTGAAGTCATTTAGATTTATGTCTTTCAATTTAATTGATCAAGGGTGGTAGAGGAGATTATAAACAAGTTTTCAATCTTTCTACGTAATAGAGCTCAGCCATGAATCGTCATGATTCATGAGTTATGCGGTCTTTTGATTAAATTCCATTTTGAAGAGTAAGATATGTATGTATATATATTGTTATATATATACTAGTGCAATCTTTTATTAAAAACCATTTTCCTCTTTTAAAATCAGGTTAGAATACGTTTCCAAACTGATTTTTAAGAAGGATGATCATTTTGTTGATTTTCATAGTGCAAGGCTATGAAATCATTTTCATTTATTTTTGTATTTAATTTCAGCAATCCAAACGTAAAATGTATGCAAGTTGTTGAAATTAGACCCTGCTTTATGAGAGTTAGCTTAAGAATGTCAAATTTTATATATTTGAGATGCCAATTTTTGGCCACAAAATGGCTATATTTTGAAGAACAATAAAAATGTTTTAGCCCTACCTAATCGGCTCTCTAAAAGTCTTTTAGAAATTTCTAATTTCATTCACCAATTTTCAGACTTAGATTTGATTAATTGAGTCTCAAGAACGCTTCAAAAGTTCTAATCTTTGTATCCCTTAAAGAACAAAATTAAAAGTGTTCTAATAGTCCAAGAAATGAATGGATCTTCAGGACAAGAATATGAAATTTTGTTTGATTTTGGAGAGAAAGAAAAGTTCCTAGAACTTCATGATGTGAACGAGAACATATGGCACATGATTTTTGCCAATTTGATGCTTAGTTCATATAGAGTAAAACTGAATTTCATCATTTTCTAAGAGACAAACTCTTAGAATCAATAGAGTAAAACTGAATTTCATCATTTTCTAAGAGTCAAACTCTTAGAATCAATAGCTTAATTTTAATTCATTTAAATCAGAATAAAATATGATTTTATGACAATTTTGAGGAAAAAAGATGATATTCACATTTCTTCTATATTTTAAAGTTTGATTTCATCCTCATTTGCTTAATTCTTAATTGTTTTGAGTTTCTCATGGACTACATCTCTAATTCATGTGCTTAACAATATAATAAACACATTTAGAGAAAGTCCTACATTTTAATTAGAATCAATCTTCATGCATAGATTGTATGACGTGTGATTGCAATGAATGAATCTTGAGAGATTAAAGAGAGAGAAGAATGAATGTTTCATATAGTTTCTCGTCTCATTTCATGCATTCACTTTCACTTAAAATCCATAGCACTACGTGCACATTCTCAAGAAGTTAAGTAATTGAACTTTGAGTTGCAAAAAGTGACCAAGTCATATTGAACAAGAATTTGTAAACTTCACTTAACTTCCAAAGAAATCATAACCAATGCATTCATAATTTTGATCAAAATATGTTTAGAAAACAATACGTTTTCTAACAATTTGGGCCTATGTCCCATCAAAAGAATGAACTCTACACAAGTTTTTAAATATTTTAAACCAAATCACACGATTTGGCAAAAGAAGAGTTCAAAATCAATTTTGATCACAAGATGATCATCATTTTAACTCATGAATCAAATTGAGTTGACAACAAAGAACTCAATTTTAAAATTTCTAAGAATTGTGGATTTCAAATGACACCAAAGCAAAGGTTTTTTAATCAATTTAAAAACCCTCCAATCTTCAAATCAAAGGAACCCATTTTCAAAACAAGTTAAAATCACTTATAAACTTTGGGTTTTGAATCCAGCAAATTACTTTGGTTTTTGAATCCAAAACCTCAATGCATAAGCATATAGGACTTGCATCAATAACTCGTACATGATCCAAATGATTATTAGTCTTTGGTCTAATTACTCCTGTTAAAAGCGGCAGGAATGGTTGGACCTCGTACCGATGGGCGGGGATCCCCTTTCTCTTAAAATTTTTCCTCAAAACCCCAATTTTAAAAGATTTTTGCTGATTCACATTTCAACCCCTTTTGAAAAAGGGGTGGGGTGCGAACACTTTTAAATCCTTGATTTTATGATTTTCAAGATCTCTTTCTCTCTCTCTTTCTTTATATTTCTCTCTATGAAAGTCTTTCGTCTTTTCCATTCTTTCAATATTTTTCTCTTATGATTTAAGATTTTAATTTCTCATTTGCCGACTTCATCAAGACCAAAACTCAAGTAATAATCCAATATTGGATTCATGCTTGATGGTCTACAACCCCAATCAATTTTCAAAAAATTTTCCTTCTTATATATGATAATTATCAAAACAAAATCTTAAATGTATGTCATGTTAGGAATGACCTTAGATTAATCTCATGGTAGGAATGAATGATTTTCCTTTCCAATCATGTATGATCAATTCATTCATGCATCCACAATCACTTAATATTATTTATGATCACAAGCACATCTCCAAAAGAATTTAAGCAAGATGAGATAGAACTCTAACTAGGTAGTAACCGAATTAGAGCAAAATCTCAAACCTACTTAAAATCTTAAGAGAACACTAAAGTGACTTCAAGGTTTCCCAAGCTTTCCAAATGATACTTATAAAGATTTTTCAATTCTAGTTTTCACCAAAATGTTTTATATTATCAAGCAATGCTTCAAAAACTTTTTCAAAAGTTTGAAACATCAAACTTTCAATATTCTTCTACACCGGATATAGATAAGATGTTTAAGCCAAAATGAAATGCATCAATAATAGACATAGCCCTTGGATTAATTACTCCCGGTAAAGGTACTGGGAACGATCGATCATCGTACTGATGGGCGAGTTCTTTTCTCTCTCAATTTCAAAATAAAATGTTATTTTTTTGAAGCACTCCAAAACCAAAAACCAACCAAAAAAAATTTTGGGATGCGAACAACTTGTTAATCAACTTGATGAGGGAAAGATCTCTGGCAAGAAGTTGAGTTCAAAAGTTAAAAGGCTAGATCATGATCATGTTAAAGCACAATAAACAATAAATCAAAGAACTCAGTGAATTTTGGTGGAGAGTTTCTGCTTTTTATGCTAATCCTTTCCAAAGCTATATTTTTGAGACGAATTGTAGGGTTGGATTTGTAAAGCAAATGCTTTTTAATCATTATTTAGTAGGAAATAAGTATCAAATCAAGAAATTGTTGACATGCATCTCTATTGATTCTATTGTTTGTTATGTTGCGAATGGCATTTCTCTTGTGTTTTATAGATGGATGTATAACTTCTTTTTTCTCTTTTCATGCATCCAGAAAATTTATTGATGGATAGAAAGCCTCATCTATGTCAAACTAGTCAACTGTTTTTTCTAGTGACATGTATATTGAACCATATCTACTTTTGTGTTAACACCACAAATTTTCTCATCTAAATCTGAATGACAATTTAGAAATTGAGCAAAATATTTTAAGTAAAATTAGAAGCGATGTGCTTCAATACCTAATCCAATCCTAAAGCAAAGTCTATGAATCAATTGCAATCTCAATTCTAAAACAATCTAGAGCTCTGAATTTCAAATTGTAATCCTACTAAATTTGACAAGATATTAAATTCAAATTCAATTAGAGATAAAATAGAGTCCAAAAACTCAATCTGGACCACGTCCAAGAAGCAAAGTCCAAAATTCAATGTCACCTCACAATTTGGATTTAAAATCTTGAACTAAGATAAGTTTAAAATTGACTTAATCAATATGGAATAATGAACTAAATACCCGTGTCAATTTCAGATCAAAGAAACCTTAATTCAAGGCTATCTCAAGTCAATTCATACAATCCAGAGTGTGTAATCGCATGATTAAACTAAAACATGTCAAAATGACTAGAAATACTTAGAAATTGAATTGAACTTCTTGCCATTCCGCATGGGCTAGGTATGTCTAATAAATTTCAAAAGTTTAAAGCAAATTCAATTTTCTTGTCTTGTCATCCAATTTAACCAATCAAGAATTTCCAAGGTGGAAACTAGAATTTTCATTAAAAGGATTAAATTTCAATTAATAAAATAATTAAAAAGAATTTAAAATTAATTACCTTTTCTTAAGTGAGCTTCATCTGAAAAAGAAACCAATTCAATTAGAGAGAGCCCTTGTCACACCCCAACCTTTTGACCCTCAAACATTTTTTTTCCTAAACATAAAGTATTAAGGTGCGACGACACAACAGTTCAAAAAGGAGGGAGCCATGCCATTAGAAACAATGAGGCAAACTTTCATTTATATAAAAATTTCAGTTCATACAAAATTACATTAATGTGTATGGCAAAAATGCCCCAAACCATATGATTGATGTCTAACAAAAACAAGACATCAATATAACCCAAAACACGATGCACCGGCACTACAATTGACCCCAAACCTCTCCAGTAGGATGTGAGTGAAGCCATCTGATCAACCTGCTGCCCTGGGTCTGCCAAAACCTGAAAAAGAAAAACAATTGAAAGCTTAGCCTTTACAGTGTCGTAACAAGCCAGAAAAATCCCTAAACCTCTAAGGTAAAGACTCAAATATGAAATAATTACAAATAGCATGCAACTATGCATAACATATCCTTCTCATTCACTTCATTCACATTCTTATCATTTACATTAACTTTAATGAATTGACAGTTCTCCTGACTATAGGCGTGTGTGGCCTACAGTCGGGAGACAACCCCCGTGGTGGCCCAAATCGATATGGATCCATTCATGCTGCAGCGGAAGAACACTTGTCATAGGATGTGCGAATTCCAAGGAGAGTTACTCAGCCTTCCCTAAGACACCCAGTTTGAGAAGGCGGGAGCCCAACGCTCCAAGCACAACACACAACAGTACCTTGGGGCCTTGCACCGCCTGTGCTCCGAACAGGCAAAACCAGTGATGAAAGCAGGACGTCTCCCAAACACATTGCCACAATCCACTGGCCTCTCATCTCTTATTCTTTCTTACTTAACATTATGAAAATACATTCACAAAATAACCAGCTGACTCATGAGGTTGGTTCACTCCACGAGTGTACCCATACCTCCAAATGCCTCCACACGAGAGCTATACATATAATTAACATTCTTAGCTAACCGTCATAGCAATACGGGTACAACTACCATTCAATTCCATTCATTTGTATCATGCTCAAGGCAATGCATAAGAAACATTACAACATGCACATCACTTATCATATCAATCATATCTTTCAAAACTTAGCCAAACCATAAAGAGTAGTCTCGATCCGTGATTGGCTCGTAGCTGTCCTATGCAGTTATCATTTTAGGATGTTTTTTAATGCATAGTTGGGGTCGATGAGGCACTCAACTCGATACCCCACCTCATCTGTCCTAAGCAGTTATTAATTCTAGCATGCACATGCAATTGCATAGTAATTTTCAAAACAAAACTTATCACATAAACATTGAATTCTCATGTATACAATCATTCAATCACATCATAGTCATAGGATCCAACGATCCTTAAAACACACATTCAAGTTGACCCCAGGCCGGGATCTGTCTGAAATGCCACCATACCTGCTGCATGTCACCAAAATATCCAAAATGCCTCAAGCTTCAAATCTAATCACTCAAGGTCTATTGGACGTGCTCGGTGTACCTACAAACACAATCAGATGGTAAGTTCTACACTCGCTTCGCTTTACCATATATACAAATACAAAACATAAGCATTGAGGCATGTCATCACGTCAAGAGGGTGTCGACGGGTAGTATCGATCTACAAAGCCCTCAAAAAGGTCTCTTCCCAATTCTTTGAGGTTGTAACCAAACATCTAAACTCAAAGCTTCAATCAAACTATCAATAACACATTCTCAATTGCTTTCTTTAGTTGAAACATCTTCCCAATAATACAGCCAACTTACATATTCTTCTCCAATTAACACTGCAATACGCCCACTGACAATAGCATGCGCCACATGCTCACTAAAATGATTCTAAATCTTCTCACCCACATCAAAATCTCTACCATGTTTCCAAATAGCTTCAAAAATCAACACCTCAAGCTTAAAAGATCATTATAGACATGAATCATCGCTTCTCCAAGATAATTCTAAACTTTCCCCAAAAAAGCAAAGTCGCTAACATGCATCCCAAATCATCAATTCTAAATTCTAGCATGCTCAAACAATAATTATACGTGTTCTAACAAAAAATACGTAACAATCTAAGCTCGATTAGGCCTTGCTCACCCCAATTTTAGAGTCAAAACTGTTGCAATGATCTTGGCAGCCACATCAAGTGTTCGATCAAGTGCCAATGCCCAAGATTGCTTGCTGCCGTCACCAACCACACGGCCTACTTTCTGGTAAGAGGGGGAAGGCAGACTTCCCTAGCTGTAATCCATTCAAACGGAAATAGGTACGGTGAGAATCAACAAAATGGAGATGAGAATAGAGGTCTGCCGTGATAAGGAGGCAGTCTACGAGGCAAATAAAAAGGGGGTTCGGCTGAGAGGCAGGGTTTGGTTGAGGGAGAAAGGACTAGCGGGAGGGAGAAAGAGCATAGAAATGTTCAGTTGAGGGGGAGAGTTAGAGCAGAAAGAGAGAGAGAGCATGGGTGAGGGAGTGAGACAACACGAGCGGGAGAGTGGAAGAGTGGCAAGGGAGAGAATGAAAGAATCTTCACATAAGCATGTCTTTCTGTCTGAAAATCTGATAGATTGAGAATAGAGAAGAAAGAGTAAAAGAGTGAAAGAGAGGACAATGGAGGAAAGAAAGAACAGTTGGCCAAGCATAGCCCCTGCGTTCCTTAATCTTTCATTAAAACATAACCCTAATTAGGTTACAACAGATTTGTACATAAAAATATAAAATATTACAAGGAAGCCACCGCTTAGTGACCTTAGGCGCGTGGATATAAAGAGAATGGATCGAGTCTGAATAGACCCGATCCCCTTACGCTAACAGCCCCCCTCAAGTTGTGCATTAGATTTGATCATGCACAACTTGTTCATCAAATCCCAAAAACGCTGCCCTGTGAGACCTTTGGTAAAAAGATCAGCTATCTATGCATGTGTGGATATATAAGTAGGCAAGATCTCAGCTTTTTCAACTTTTTAACGAATGAAGTGTTGATCAACCTCTATATGCTTGGTACAATTATGCAAAATGGGATTGAAAGCAATTTTTATTGCATTCTGATTGTCACATAGTAATGATGATCGAGCAATAGGGAGATTGAGCTCTCCAAGTAAATGACGTAACCATGATGCTTCAGCCGTCCCTGCAGCCATTGCTCTATACTCTGCCTCAATGCTAGATCGTGCAACAGCACGCTACTTTTTACTGCTCCAACAAATGAGATTAGAATCAAGGAAGAGACAAAAACCTGAAACTGATCGTCAGTCATCGGGATCGCCTGCCCAGTCTGCATCAGTATATGTATATATGCTGTGTCCAAGAGAAACATTTGGACATTTCGTGTAGACTAGTCCATCGCCAAGAGTAGCTTTGAGATACCGTAGGATCCACTTAGCGGCATCCATATGTCCTTCAGTGGGTGCATGCATAAACTGAAAGATTTGATTTACAACATATACTATGTCTGGGCGAGTAAAAGTAAGGTATTGTAACATACCAACAATGCTAGGATAGAATGTAGGATTGGAATATGCAACAGTTCCATCAGATGCAGTCAATTTAGTATTCAGAACACTGGGGGTAGTGATGAGTTTGCAGTTAGTCATACCTGCCCTGTCCAAAACATCAAGAGGATACTTGTGCTGGGTAAGAGTTAAATTTTCATTTGTCCTGTCAAGTTCAACACCCAAAAAATATCGTAGTTCGCCCAGATCCTTTATCTTGAATTCTTGCTTCAACATACCTTTAACATAAGATATATGTGAAGGAGAATTCCCAGTTAATAACAATATCATCAACATAGATAAGTAACCAGGTGGTAGCTTCTCCAGTATGATGGATAAACAAAGAATGATCGAGAGAGCTTCGGAGAAAACCAACTTGTTGTATATGATGAGAAAATCGATCAAACCATGATCTAGATGCTTGCTTCAACCCATATAAAGACTTGTGTAATTTGCAAACCCATTTTTGAGGATCATGAGTAGTATAGCCGGAAGGTTGCTCCATGTATACCTCTTCCTTAAGAATTCCATGAAGAAAGACATTTTTGACGTCAAACTGATAAAGAGTCCATCCATATGAGACTGCAAGAGAAATAATCACACAGATTATTCCCATCTTGATGACTGGACTAAATGTTTCATCATAATCTTCCCCATATTGTTGAGTGAAACCGCGCGTGACAAGTCGTGCTTTATGCCGATCAATGCTACCATCTGGCTTATATTTCAGTTTATAAACCCATTTGGATCCTACAACATTCTTATCAGCTGGACAAGGGACAATCTGCCAAGACTGACATTCATGCAAGGCTGCCATTTCCTCATTCATAGCTTCAACCCAACATTTTTCCTTACTCGCATGAAGATAAGATTTTGGTTCCTCCTTTTTGCTGACTTCTGTCATGAATAGCTGAAAATCCAAAGAAAAGTTGTTACAGCTCACCCATCTATCAATAGGATGTCGCACGCGTTGTGATTTGCGTGGAGCTGCAGTAGGAATTGATCGCCTAGAATACACCAGGCCTGAGAACCGATTATGCATAGGTGGACCACTGGGCTAAGAAGATGAAGGCATGCTGTCCCAGGAAGTAGTGCTGTTCAAGGAATTACTTACAACTGTCTCGGACTCATTAACATCTTGCACCTTTTGCTCAGTTAACATTTCCGCTCATTGTCTTAAGATTTCAGCATGTAGCCAAGTATCATACACCTCATTTTGTCCTTGAGTGTCACAAGAGGAGCATTGGGATCCTGTAACCTGCTTTTATAAAAAACAACATGCCGTGAAATATGTACACGCCCAGTTTTAGGGTTGTAACACCTATAATTCTTGTAGTTATCTGCATACTCAATAAATCTGCACAAAATAGCACGATCTTGAAATTTGTTTCGTAAGGAAACATCAACATGCACATAGCACACACATCCAAAAACACGCAATTCCTCATAACTTGGCTGATCTTGATGTAATAGAAAAAATGGTGATTTTCCATCAAGCAAGGCCAATGGCAGTCGGTATAACATGGACAGCCGTGTGAAAAGCCTCGGTCCACAATGTCATGGGTAAGTCTGTGTCATGCATCATGTTGAGCGCGCTTTCAACAATATGCCTATATTTCCTTTCAACAATTCCATTTTGCTGAGGTGTATGTGGACATGAGATTTGTCTAGTGATCCCATTATCTAGCAGGTACACAGTAAATTCATTAGAAATAAATTCACCACCACCATCACATTGAAAATACATAATATTACTGAATTATTTATTTCGAACCAAGGCATGAAATTGAGTAAACAAGCGGAAAACTTCAGATTTATGTTTCATGAAATTGATCCAAGTATAGCGGGAATATGAATCAATAAAAATGACATAGTATCTACTCCCAGAAGAAGAAGAAATTGGAGCAGGCCCCCAAACACCAGAATATATAGTATCAAAAACCTTTGAAGCTCTTTTATTGACTAACTGAAAGGGAAAGGCATGACTCTTACAAATATGACAACTCGAGCAATTGCTAGACTCATTAACTGAACTCAGACTGTACTTATCTAAGAGCGTCTGCAACAAGACTTCGAACAAAAGATTGACTACAATGAGCTAATCGACCATGCCAAATGCATAGCTTATTATACTCTGCGACATTGACTTCACTATGACTTGGAAGACATGAATCTAAGATGTGAGGTGTTGACAACTTTGGAGCTTCTTCAAGGACATACATATTTCCTTTGCGAGTGCCCTCAGCGAATGTCTTCTTGGTTCGAGCATCCTTGACATAAACAGAAGACGGCGTGAATTCAACAAAATAGTGAGTATCATCTATAAGTTTGGACACTGAGATAATATTCTTCTTGACACTTGGAATAACAAGGACATTCTTTAATGGAATGGAAGAAGAGCCCATAAATATTTGTGCATTTCCAACGTGTGATATTGTGTGATGAGAACCATCTCCCGTGACAACTGAACCTTGATCTAAATAAGGGAAAGCACTAGAGAGATTACCTGTGTCACCAGTAACATGGGCTGCTGCTCTAGAGTCCACATATCACTCTCCTTGCTCATTTTGCTTCAAGTGGAGCTTAGATAAGGCTGTCATGAGAAGTTGTTGCACGTCTGCTGAGACATTTGATGTCGGATTTGAGCCAGATGATGATGAAACTGACCCTGCGGCTGCCTTGTTTTCACGCCTAACTTGATTATGTTTGTTATGAGGATTGTGCCAACATTTTGATTTTACATGCCCTTTCTTGTTGCAATAGAAGCAAGTTGGAACCCTTCTAGATGTGGCAGAAGTAGCATTCATGCCTGGTGGTGTCGCCTCTTCCCATTCCTGTCTGAGAAGTCCAAGGACGAGTGCGATTCCCTTGCAGTGCATGCGTCCCTATGATCAATACATTGTGGCTGTTGCAAGGGATTAAATTCTGCCGCTGAACACGACTAGCTTCGTGTTGAAATAGCTTAGCTTTCAGATCTTCAAAAGATGGAAGGACGAGTAGGACTTCCAAAGCTATGCAAAAAATGTCAAACTCTGTTCCCAGGCCACTCAAGGCTTGTTGCACCTTGTCCTTATCGCAGACGGGATGTCCAATGGCTGAAAGCTGATCACTTACATTTTTTATTTCATTCAAGTATTCCAAAACTGTACGCGTCCCACGCTTTATATCCTGAATTTCCTCCTTAATTGCAGAAATTGTGTTTCAGATACTTGAGAATATGTTGTGGCAAGGGTAGTCCACAACTCCAGGGCTGTCAAATCATCATCAATGCTTCTTAATACCTCCTCTGACAAGGTAGAAGTAATATACGCAACAAGGGACTGATCGTGAGCCAGCCAAAGTTCATATTCAGGATTGTTTTCAGTAAGAGTCTCATACTCAATTCGAACTTCACTCCCAGCCGAAACCCCAGCAGCTTCATCTCCCACCATGGTCTTCTTCATTTCATGGATAATATACTTTGGAGGTGCTGGAGTAGTCCCATCGACATGCCCATAGAGCCTATGGCTTTTAATAAATGGAACAATTTGACATTTCCAAGTCAAATAGTTACTATGATTCAGTTTTTGAGAAATAAGTTGGGAGAGAAAGCTAGAGGATAGAAGAGAAGGAGTCGGCTGATCCATGATTGTAAAGATATAATTAGGGCAGATGACGTGAGGCAAAAATTAGGGCAGCAACAGAAATTAGGGCAAATCGATTTAGGGAAATCGATTAGGGTAAATCACGCAGGATTAGGGCACAAAACTGAAAAGAGGGATATCCATGCCAGAAAAATGGTATTTAGGGCATATTAGTACTAATCACGTCAAACTGAAATCACTCACCAGAGGACGATGTAACCTTGCTCTGATACCATGAAAGAGTCTTCACATAAACATGTCTCTCCGTCTGAAAATCTGATAGATTGAGAATAGAGAAGAAAGAGTAAAAGAGTGAAAGAGAGGACGATGGAGGAAAGGAAAAACAGTCGGCCAAGCACAGCCCCTGCGTTCCTTAATCTTTCATTAAAACGTAACCCTAATTAGGTTACAACAGATTTGTACATAAAAATATAAAATATTACAAGGAAGCCACCGCTTAGTGACCTTAGGCTTGTGGATATAAAGAGAATGAATCGGGTCTGAATAGACCCGATCCCCATACGCTAATAGAGAAAACGTGGGCAAAGAGGGTTCAGACAGAGGGGAGAGGCCAATAGAGAGGGAGGGAGAAAATGTAGAGAAAGAGAGCGTGAAGAGAGGGGAGTGCAGCAGAGAGAGAGCATGCAAGGATGCGTGGGAGGAAGAGGGAGAGCATGCGAGGAGAGAGAGAATGCTGCAGAGAGAGGAGGATGCACAGGAGGGACAGAGAGGGGAGAGGCAGACAAAGAGGGCGAGAGAGCTTACCAGCGCGTTGCCGCCGTTGCCGCCGCCGATCCAGCCACCGCCACTACCACACCATCTGTGGTCGTAGCAGAGGAAGAGTCGAAGAAGAAGAAGAAAAAGAAGACGCCGAAGAAGGCAAGGGAGAAAAGCTCCCTCGCACAATGGGCTCCCTTTCAAGCGTGGAGCTTGGGTCTGGATCTGGATCTGGACCCGATCCGACCCACTGCAAAAAGTCGAGTGTTACAGCCCAGTTTGGGCGTATCTTTATCTCTCTCTTTAAATAATTTTCAATGATTTTATTGAAGTCCCAAATCCAAATTAATTAAGTTGGTATTGTCTTCTCAAAACTGAATTAGAGCAGCCCCATTTAGGTGTGCCCTCTTTTTCTTCTTTCAACTCATTTGGAGTGATTTCAGTTAAATCCAAAACCAATTTAGTTATGGTTGGTATATTTTCAAAGTTCAATTAAAGAGCAGCCCAGTTTGGTTCTCATCTTTTTAGAATCACATTAAAACTTTCTAACTAAAATCAGACCTAGTTTAATTAAGCAAGCTGGTTTTGAAACAAAAATTTAAAGTTGATTCATCCTATGATTGATCATTTGAAGAAAAGAAGTCTGCCCAGCTGGACGCAGCCCTCTCCCTCTTCTTTTTGGGCTAGAATTGACAAACAATCAATGATCTCAACCAGGTAATTAATGAGAGCATTAACTGCATCCTTGGTTCCTAAATTAAAGAAACCAAGTCCCCAAGGAGTTCTTCAATCCTCTTGCCTCAAAGACTATATAAAATCCCACCTTCTAGCTCAAGGAAGGAGGCTGGAAAAATATAGGATCTCTTCAGCAATCATCACCTCCATTGCAGCTCCAGCTGCTCTTTCAACCTGCTCCAGCTGCTGTCACAACTCCAGCCAGTGTCTTCAGCTGAACTCCCTCATCCCTCATCGAGCAGGAAACAAGTCCAGCTTCCTTGCTTCAGCAGCTCCAACCAACTATACTTTCAAACTACATCACCAGGTTGTTGTTCTCTCCAACCACATGCAGCTCCAATCAGCTGCCATCCACAACAGACGTGAGTCCAGTCTGTGTGCTTCAATCATGCTCCTCCAACTAGTAGTTGTCCTTCTCTAATTGATTTCCCTCACTTTGCCACAAGCAGCAGGCACAGCCAACTGTGTCTCTCCTCAGCAGACACAGCATTTGTTGCATCCATCTACAGTAGATGCAGCTTACCAGCTAGCTGCTACCATCTTCAACCTCAATATGCTGCTCTTCAATCAGCACTCCTCCGACTGAGCTCCCACCTCAACTCGCCAAAAACAGAAAATGCAGCCTGCTACGTCTATTCTCAGCAAACACAGTGCACTTGCTGCTACCATCTTCAGCCCAACAGCTTGCCTGGTGCTTCAATCTCCAACAATCGCAGCACCTACCTCCATCAATCTCCACCCGAATGCATTTAGCTGCTGCATCAATCAGAAGTCCACTCACTAGGTGCGTCCAACCTCTTCAATTAGCAGCTCTTCAATCAGATGCACTTCAATCAAACGTCTTCAATAGCTCGACTTCACAGTCCCATGCTCAGCTCCATTACATGGATGCCTCATACATTACTAATCTGTTAGAGTCCAGCTCTTGAGTCCTTGGACAAGAGCGTAGACTGCCCCCTATCATCTCAGCCCCGCTACCTCTCATCCCAAACGTACTGAATAACAACAGGTTCCCCTGCTCCCTCTCAAGCTACAGCAACTTCACTCCTTGCCCAAGCTCAACCGGTAGTCCCTTTACTTTTCATAAGCAAAGACCGCAAGAACCCTGCTGTCCTCTCTTCAAACTAGCAGCTCCCTTGCTGCTCTAAACCGCAGCTCCCTGCTGCAACTAAACTGAGCTCAGACCTGCTCCTAAATCAGTACAGCAGCTTCAGCTCATCCATTCTTCCTCCAACCTAGCTAGCAAAACACCATTCTTCCTCCAACCTAGCTAGCAGAGCACTTAGCTGCAGCCTCCTCCAAGCATAGGCTCAGCTTTCTTCACTCATCACTATAAGTAGTTTCTCTTCCATTTTTCTTGTATGAGATTGTGAATGAGCCAGCGCGAGATGAAAATTAAATTTTTAATTAAAGGTTGAGAATGATGTCCAGCCAGCTGCGTACTAAAAAAAATGTATATGTTAATGCATGTTTAAGTATGCATCTATCTGGGCTTTGACAAAGAAACATATTCAAAACATGCTTTCAACAAAAAAGGTAATGTTTTTCTCATTTGGCCCACCTATGGAATCAAAACCAAATTTTTCAAAAGTCCTAAGTCGAAAAAGCCCATGGTGAGTTATCCTAGAAACAGGATGAGAGATGCTTGGTTTGATTATGTGACGTTGACATTTTTCTTTCCTATTTCATGTGAATGTAATACATGAGAGAGGGAGATGAGAGATTGATGAATAATGTTCATACTAAAAAAATGTTGCAAATCAAATATAGCATCCAATTTATCAATTCCGGCCCATTAAGGATGAGACTCGTTCAAACAAGGATCATAGTTCACCTTGCATGAGGCTAAATATCGTAATGAACTTGTTTTAAGCTATTATTTGTTCAAAATGTGTATTTTTGAATTTTTCAGATATCTTTACAATTTCTAAAATCGGTTCACCAAACAAACATTTTCATATATATATATATATATATATATATATAAAGCTATTATTTGTTCAAAATGTGTATTTTTGAAATTTTCAGATATCTTTACAATTTCTAAAATTGGTTTTCCAAACAAAGAAGCTATACAATATATATATATATATATATATATATATATATTAGATCAGCCATCACAAAGAGAGACGAGGCTGCCCAAACTCACCAGTTCACCGAGTCACCAGATTCTTTCAAAACAAGATTCCAAAAATCAATTTCAAAAGAGACCGATTCATCTATGCCAAAACTCTAAAACCAACAAAGGAAATCTGATAATCTAGATTTCAAACAATCAAATCCAAAAGGGAGTTTGAATTAACCTGCCACTTAGGAACAACTCCTAAGTTTCGAACTGCTTTAAAGTCACCAAATCCAACTTTTACCAATAACAACTTCTGTAATTATACAGAAATGAGTGTCATTTTCTAGCATAGAAATGGGCTAATTTCAATAAAAAAATCTCAGCCCAAGTAAAGTTGACACCTAAATCCTAAAGACCGACAAGGCACAGCTCACAAAATCAGTCATATTTTCCAAAACCATTGACCAAGTTGATCTGAAGAGTTTTCTAAAATCTTAGAACTCTACAATGCATCTTTGAATAAGATTTCAAAATCCCTAAATTCAAAAACTTTAATTTTCAAATCAAGCTCATGAACTATACGATAGTTTACATTCTTGATAAAGTGTCAAGAATGAATATAAAGGTACCCCTACATTTCATTGTCCCAAAATCACTCAATATCATGTCTCCATAAATAAAATCAAGCTAATTTATGTACAGAGAGATGAGAAAGTGAATAATGAATGGTGCATATAGCTTGCTTTCACTAAGCATGCATTTACTCATTACACAAGCACACCAATTCACTAATCATTGAGATATAAGTGAACCAATTTGGAGTTGTTACCTTGGCCAAGTCATATTGTAATGAAGTTTGAATCCATTGCTTATCTCAAAGCGAGAAACCCTCAATTCAATGCCAAAATGATTAAAAAAATTTGAAGTTTTGAAATCTAGAATTTTCTGAAAGCAGATTTCATCTCAACCTCTTAAAATTTGAGTCTTCTAAAATAAGACTCCAAAATAGGCAATTTGCTTCTCAATCCTATCATTTCACACTTGAAAATAAGTTCAAAACCCAGCATTTGTTTATAAACAAAACATTCAATTTCCAAAATTCCCAGTTCCAACTATCCCAATTTCTACTATCCAATTCTCAATTTATACTATCAAATTTCCAATTTCAGTCAATCCAATTTCAGGATTCAACCAATATTCTTGATTCAAATCAATCCAAATCGTTAGAATTGTCGGAATTCAAAGGTATTTCCAATCAATTTCAAATTTTTATCCAAATCAAATTTCAAACAAATTCAAATCTTCATTTGTTAAAATCAAATCCTAAATTTCCAATCAAGTTCAAAATGAACTTTGAATTTTAAATATAATCCTTAAACAAGCATAAAGAATAATCGTTAATCAAATGACTTGTACAACTTGAGAAATGTTAGACCTTGGCTCTATTATTACATCTGTTAAAGGTGGCAGGAATGGTCAGACCTCATACCAACAAGCGGATCCCTTTTTCTCAAACCTTCCAAACCAAAACAATTCCTATTTTATGCTGCTTCACACGGCTCCCCATTCGTGGGACGGGTGCAAACATTTTGTCATGGCATATGAAACACAAATGTTAGTGTTATGGTTATTTAAATTTCAAAATTTTCAAAAATTGTAGTTTTAAATGTTTTCTTAGAATTACATGTACCTTTTGAAGGATGATCCTACTTTATACTAGTTGATCTCCAAATTATGTTGGTCCATAGGTATAGATTGTAGTTAATGCTTAACTTATTGCCATCTATCTCACAATTTTCTTTCTCAATGTGATTAACTTATGGCAAATTATGGATCTTTATAAAATAAAGTGAGCATTGTACAAATTATTGAATGTTGAGTTTGCATTTCTAGCTTATTTTACCTTATTAAGAAATAGTACCTTTGTTACAGATTTTATTTGTATAGTATACATGTCCACCTTGGGTTTCTTTAGTTTCAATGGAAACTATCAAAATGATATAAATGTTTCTTTTAAGGACTTTGAAATAAGTCAGAAATGAATTTGCAAATCAAGAAGTCACCATTATTGTGACATATTTGATACCATTCTTATTAGGGTAGCTTATGTGACTATTGTGACCTTTGTGAGGCACATCATGCCTTGGAGAAGAAGGAAATTCAACCATAAATAATGAATGCCTTTGACCCAATTTTAATCTCAAAGGGTCTTAATCTTGGAAATATATTTGATGCAAAGTAGGTAAATGTGAACCAATCTTTCCTTTACTTTTTCCATATGATTCTCTTTTGTGCTACAGAATTTTGACTCCAATTTGGTGGCTTAATTTGAATCACTTAGAAAATAATTATAGCATCAATGATGCAAACATGGTGTATCTGCTTTTTAGGCAAATTCATGGGCAGCTTTATTTTGGTTCAGTGAATGTGGTCTAAAATCTGAATCATGTGGTTTTTTTAAAGGTATGCAGGGTTAAAAGTTAAGGCCTTATTTGAGATGCATAAAACTTAATGAGTGAAATCTTGTATGCTTCAGGCCAGAATTTCTAATCCTACAGGTTTTGCATGTTCACGATTTTAGCTATTAATGATATTAATGCAATAGAAATTCTCTTGGTCCTCTTTCTTCAGCAGCTTTCTTACTAGTTTTTCAGTGTATTTTCGAGCTTGTCCAATTTTGTCAAAGATGGAAATATTAAAATATACATTGCTCATTGCTAATATTTTGTGGCAGTGTGTGATTTGGTTTATGAATATAGTAAAATGACCCTAACCAAGATCTCATTGAATTAATCGTAGTTGAATTACTTAAACAAGTTGAGTTGAAGGAGTTGATTAGTGAAACAAGTTTAAAAAAATGGGACATGACATAAACAAGTTAAATGAGTTAAGTAAGTCGATCTCTCGAGCTCGATGCTATATAGCCGAGTCGAGCTCAAGCCTATTTTATGGAGCATGACTTGATTTTGAACCAAGCTCAAGTTTTTTCAATCGAGTCAAGCTCTAGCTCGACTCAGGTCTTGTGCATCCCTACATATATGTTTTCATATACAAAACCAGTACATTGTACATATCATGATCTCACAAGAGTAATGAATATGTGGTAAAAATTATTAAATGATAACATAATTTTACATGTTTAAAATAAAAATTATTATAATTTAATTGTCACAAATACATAATTCGACATGATTTCATCTATCTCTAGCTATAGCTCCAACTCTATTTCCAGCTCTCATTAGCGTTAGGCCTGACAATCCTTCCATCACTTGCTCCAGTATAATTAATGACTTGAACACATGGTAATGGCAAAAATCTAATTTTAGTATTGCTCAAGGAATTCACTCATCCATTGACTTGATGAAAATGCAATTGCCTGACAAAACATGATGGACTCAACCGAGTGTTCACTTTGTATAAAATAAAAAAGCTACATGGTACCTAGCAAAAACCATGCATATATGCAGCAAAAAACAATTCAAAGAAGTTCAACTTAGGTAGACATATAACAAAACATAGACATAAATAATAAGATAGGATGTTCCATCCAAAAAGTAGAAATTCTAGAAAAACAAAAAAAATATAAATAGACATATGAGACAATAATAACATATCTATAATACTTCCAAATACAGATAAACAAATATGTGATTAAACAATCATGATTTAACTATATATTAGAACATTAGCATATGCTTGAACAAGAAGATTAGTAGATTAACCTATCTAGTTTGATATCTCAAAATAATTTATCTGAAGCAAAATGAATACCAGGAAAAGATTTTGAAAATAATCATTATAGTAATAAACTAATCCATATAATGTCATGGGATATCAGCATAGTGGACGTTTAAAATCTTATTTCATTATATATTTCTACTGTAGAAAACTTACCAAATAATCCCCTTCTAAAGCTTACACAAGAGATAAAAGGAGAAAACAAACATATATCAGATGATAAGAACAGTTCTTATGAAGTACAAAACCATACATCGGTAGAGAAAAAGTTATAACATAAATCATATGAAACATATATCAGTCAAAGTTACTAAACTCTAAAATCAAAATTTGGATAGAGAGCAATTCATACTTCTTATGTGCTGTCTCCTAGTAAAAGTCTTTCCTTTGATGGTCTAGGCACATGCAAAGATAGTAGCTTGAAGGGAAATTAACCATTTGAAAAAAAATTAAGACTGGTCAACGATAGTTTTTTTGTCTCAAAGGAAATTGATTGTCATTGAATAAAACTACCATTTATTTATGTAAGCACATAGAGTGCTACATACTTAGCTCCTTCCTTATAAAGATAGTAGGTCCTGCATAAGAAATGAAGCAGAAAAATTAGGATATAATAGGCTAGTTTATCTCTACTTAAAAGAGCTTTCATGAACAACATAGGTAACTCTTATGTTAAAGTTCACCTGCTTAACCAATGTGATACTATTCCTAATAATCTGGACAACTTGGATGGATGAAGTGCTTCACAACATTATTTGTTGAAAAGGATATATGCTTAATACACCGTGAAACCAAAAACACATTCAACTGAAACCAATGATGTATTCTCTAACATATGTGATAGTCAATACTGCAATGAAATTACCAATGGTACATCATTGCTAATGTCTAATATAAGATTTAGTTATTTTAGCAATGGTACATCATTGCCACAACCTGCATGCTTTGGACTAAAGCGGCTTGCTTGGGTCTTACTACAGCTTCAACATTAGTAGGAGCTTCATTATTGAGGCTTGAGATTATAACATTATGCTCTTAACTTACATATAAACATTAATGCTTTATTGTATGCCATAGAGTTGTCAGATAATGCACAAACATAAACCACAATGAGGACAGTAAGAATTGCATAGTTTTTAAATATATTTTCTAGAAGCATGCACCACATTATGGTTTATGAAAAACTTAAAAATGACGTATAAAACTACCTTTAGTAACCATTATATTATATATATATATATATATATATATATATAATATAGTTTGTTTGCACAAGGTAGAAACATTTTCAGTTTCAGTTCTAATATAGGATATTCTAGCAGCAAACACTTTAGCAATGACACACATCAAAGTAATCTTTTAAGAATGATGCTCTAAGAACTGACCTCACTCTCTAAACATAGTTGATGCCATAGGAATTGCCCTTCAGAAACTAATGGCGCTCTAGAAATCAACCCCACTCCCTAAATAGCAAAAACAATTGATGCCATAGGAATTTTGCTTCAAAATCTAAGCCATTCTTAGATGTACTATCTTATCTACTCAACTTGTATGAGGTAGATATATAACCACTACATATAAGAAAAGATAAATGACAATACAGCTAGAAATTACTTGGCTTTTTTTTGTCAAATTAACCTTGTTATTAAAGAGTCACATGACTTGGAGTATATAGAAATGTATAAAGTCAAATTTCTTCACATTCTTTATAACACATTAAATATTAGACAACTTCAAGTATCAAAGCAGGCTGATTGAACATTAAGACATAATTCACAAACTCAAGATAGGAGATCATAGTCAACAACACTGATAGAAGTTTGAAAACTGGTTTGCAATCATATTTTAGCTGGTTGATCAGCAGATGTTTGCCCACTGCATCTTAAATCTTTATACTGGCATAGGCAATGATGATGAGACTATCCTTTCCTGTGAAAACAAACAGAATTGTTAGGAACATACAGATTAATAAAGTTGGTTTGGACTTAGTAAAAGTTGCGACAAAACATGATATTCATATATATGTGTCTATATATGTATATATATATATATATATATATATATATATATATATAAGTTGGTAAAAAAACAGACCACTTGAGTAAGAGACAAAAACTAGACTTATTAATTTTTTTTTTTTGCAGTCTAACCTTATAGATATGATCTTAAGAGTGATTTGACGAGAAACATATATTAAGGTAGTCGTTTTCTTACTTAAATAATGTTTTTTAATAGTAAAAAAATGAACGGCTCTTTTTATATCATCAAAACTTTGTTAGTATAAAAATCAATTAATATTACAAAAATGACTTGTACCAATCACTCTTGTATCTGTGGGTGCAAAGAGAAGATTCAAACTTACTCAACAAATAACCGATTTGAACATTCATTAGACAACTTATGTATGCCCCACCAGATGCCTTCTCTCCTTGTAAAGAGAGATACCCCTCCTCCTTATTGCAACAAAGGTGAGGAAGGGGGCTTCTGGCGATGCTTTGTTATCAAATGTGGAAATGATTTTTGGATGAATTTAATCTCAACAACAGCTTCTTTCTCAAACATTCCTTGTCAACTATTGTTTGTTGCAAGGCTGCCATCAAAAGGCCTAAGCTGTTCCACCATCTACATTGTGTTGTTCACACAAGTTTAACAACTCATTTATTTTAGTAATACTTCTTGACTAATGTAGCACAAGCAATGATTCAAGTATAGAGTTTACAACATAAGCAATAATACCTACACTTAATGTGTTCACACCCAACAACCAGCTCTTTGCAAATGTACATGTTCACCTATATTTGGCACAATTTCTTTCCATCTTCTGAATGTTGACAACAGCTTCTAAATATAATAATAAACATAAATGGTTGGTAAATAAAGTGCAAAGTATGGTAACTAAAAATGTTTGATAATTTTAATTGGGGATATTAAAAACGTAATTGCAAATATATTGAATTTCCCCAACTACAATGTTGTATTAGTTAGTAATTTTTCCAATAGATAACATGGAAACGCTTAACCAAAGACCTTATACAAATAATTGAAAATATAGGAAAAATAAATGAAATAGATGATGGAAAGAGATTATGACAACCCCAACACCTAGGAATATGGATCAAATATCATTTTTTTGTTCTTTTTGACCTAATTGGGATGTATTTTCCTATGTATGTAGCTGAATTGCCTCAATCCATCTACACCGCTATGCAAATCATTCCATGCATTTGCATCACCAAGCTTCTTGATAGCTAAACTCTTTGCTCCTTTTAAGTGATGAAAAGATTTACTAGTAGTGTATGAGGAATAGGAGGTAAAAAAGAAATGAAGAGAAGATGTAGGAGCTGCAGTCATACATTTCACTAGGATAAAATATGATTAAATTTGTATGACAATAGGCTGATTGAATATTATATTACCTAATTACAACTACATATGATAGGAGATGAGATGCACAAAATGCATACTGATAGTCTCATACGCAAACAATAGCAGCACAAAACTATTACTTGAGTCATAGAAGAACATAGGCATCACAACCACATCACCATAAACAAAGAGCCTTAATGCAAATCGACACATTTGAATCTTCATATACGTACAGATTGACATGACTGGAACCTACATATTCAATAAAAGCTGTATCTCAAACCTTGGGGCCTGCATATCTCAGAAAAGTACCCTAGGAAATAGATTGGTTCTTGAAGCTTGAAAATTTGGCCATTAGTGCATGGGAATTGTGGTATGGGGAGATGTCACAAGCGTTACAACTCTACATGAGTTAAGTTTAGTTAATTTGTGTTCATATCTATAAAGGTAGAAACATATGTTTTTTTTTTAAGTCGTAAAAAATACTGAGATCATGCAAGTCTAGATAATACAAGAATTCAAATAAACAAATGCAACCCTAAAATGAAAGCAGTCATAATGCACATGATTTAAACAAGCAGCTAGTTTATCCTAAATTGACACAGGGTTCTTGTAGTATATGATGTAAGAACAATTAGCCATACAACTCTTTTGCAAGTAATGCACAAGAATGCTATAGAGGAATGACAATTATTTCCCAAAAATGCAAAAAAAGTTAGAAAAATGCTTAAAAAATGAAAAAGAAATGCTATAAGTATCCATTATATGACACACCTACAAAATTTTGAGTGGTATCCTCTTTGCATAAAGTTGCTTTCTTAAACTCCAATATCTTCACACACCAAATTCCTGGATTTCCATTGGAAGAGCTGAAATAATATGTGATTGAACTGATATGTTAGTGCATAAAAAATTTGTGCGCTGTGAAAGTTCATTCAAACGTTAGATTTAGCATGTTCTTCTTTTTCAATGCTCCTTCTATCAGAAATGAAGAGTTATAACATGGTTAAAATATCTGTCAAATATTTAAGGGTCTTTGTTCTTTGGTTCTTAAAACAAATATTCAAGGATAAAAAGTTATTGATATAACATTTTAAAAAATATGTTATTTTTGTATTCCAAGTTATGCCACATTTACAAAAGGTTAAACTAATGTTATTTTTTTTTTCATGTCATAACAAGCATGGAACAACTTTGAATCAACAAAATTTTCACATGCAAGAATGGACATAAGCAAAATTTGAAATAAAGATTATATAATGAAAGCAAGTATCCAAACTCAATTGTTTGTAAATAAAGGAACATGTGGAATATCACAATGTGAAACATACAAATCCTATAAACCATCATAACAAATGCAACTTAGACTGCCAGTCGATACTTCGTATTCTATAAAAAAAATGAAGTGAAAAAAACACCCAGAGGCCTACAGAGATCAACTAAATAATTGTTTGTGATAGTTTTCCTTGATAGTAAATCGAAACGACACCATACTAAAATTGGGAGCTAATCCAGATCGATTCCTAATAGTAAACCGAAGAAAACTCTAGTGACACAAAACCCTAAAAATACATATCGAGCTTGGTATCTTATTATCAGATTCCTCAGCTTGCAGGCAAACTAATGAAGTTGAAGTTGGAGAAGCAATACCCTTAGGGGTACACTTTTCTTTTATGTTTTTTTACCAGATCCTTCTTCTTTAGATTTGTACCTCGGCATTTGGTATGTCATCCTTCTTTTGTTTGATGGGAGTTTCTGCTCGGATGTCCTTGAGGGGAATGGTGATGTAGTAGAGATTTAAAGGAGATGTCTCATCTTCAAAATCTGAAATTTTAGAAAGTGTTGCATTCTCTTAAAAGGAGAGTGCTTCTTGAAGAGAACTTGCAACACCACATTCAACCTCTTCTTTATTTCTACCAAAGAAGCACACTGCATTTCCAACAGTAAAGATGAGAGGAATGAGGAATCTGGTTCTCGAGCATCAGGATGCACTTGAGGAGGAAGTAGACATTCAGCAGCATCATCTAGATGATGTTTGGGTGCTTCAGTCAAGGGTGTAGCCATAGCACCATAAACCCTAAAATGGTTTTGACCATGACGAAGGCCAGAGCTGGAGGGGAAACCAAAGAAGGAGGAGTCGGCAAACTCAGAGATGGAGGGAGTCATCGGCTGAGCTTTGCTGGGTTTTGCCATTGTGGATAATGAGCAACAGAGAGAGAAGGAGAAGAAACCCAAGAAATCATGGCCTCTGATCTCTCTCTTTTTCTCTTTCACATCAAGTGGTTTGGGTGGAAGGTTGCGTTTTGGTATTTATTTATAAATAATTTGTATAAATAAATCATAGTATACAGGATAGACTTAAATACAGTTCTTGCAGGACCCATAAGTTTAAATGGTAGGAACAGTTTTGCAACTATTGCTACTGTTGCCATTTCTTGTAGAAAAAAGTTTGAAGGTTCCTGATGGCTATACAATTAACATATCATGACAAGTAAGCATGAAGGAAAGAAGACTTGCATGCCAAAAGAGTCATTATTGTGATATGTTTACTACATTAGTTTCTTCCCATGACTATGAAAAAAAAATTTTCCTGCAAAGTAAGTGTTGTTCTTATATAGTTTGCATGTTTTGTAAAAAAATATGTTTCAAAACATTAAGGGAACCTAAATTAAACCAACTACAATAATGTGTTTTACTCATATTATATCATATGAAATGATATTTCCACCATCTTATTTTGATGTTATTGTGCATTTAATAATTGATCTAGTCAAGAGGTGCAACTGAGGGACTAGTGTAGTATTGTGGGTTAACTATTTATCCTGCATGTAGAACTTACATCAATTGCAATGTTTGATTTTATGTTCAATATAATATGTGACATGTATTTGTCCAAAATGAAAAACTATGTGCGAATACGAAGCCAAGTGGAGGGGTCCATAGCTAAGGGTTATATTTCAGATAAATATCTTCAATTTTGTTCTAGACATTTACATAATATGGAGACTAGATTCAATGGATTTGTAGAAAATAATGGCAATGTTGAAGGAGTGTTACGAGATATTTTGGGTATCCCGATACTGGCAAAATTGATACCAAATTACTTTGGTAAGGGACAAAGACTAGGCCTACTAAAAATAATTTTCTAGTAATTTTTATAATCTAGCCTTATACTTTGCTAAAATTCAAGCATAGAAAAAATATAAATCACTCATGATTTAACGTGGTTCGGAGTATTGTTCTCGTACATCCACGATGATCCTATCTCACTCTTAATCTCGATAGGGGATGTTTCACTAATATATATAGGAAATGTTACATCAAGCCACTCTTAGAAAGACATCTTTTCTTTGGTTTATAAATTGATTGATCCATGCATTGAGATTGAATTCCCTTTCCTAGTTTGGCAGTTTTCCTTTTCTTATTGTTGTAATCAAGGGATCGTTGATTTTTACTTTCCTCAATTTTCTTTCCATTTTCATGAGCACGATTTTGTCCACCAGAATCAACTTCAGATTGGGCACCCGTTTGATCTATCATGCTAAGATCCCCCCTCAAACTCAATGGTCATGTACGAACATTGAGTTGAACCGTCCTCGAACAAAGGCATCTGTGGGTAGGGCTTTGTGGAGAGCATCCGTCAATTGATGAGAGGCGAGAATGTGTCTGACAGAGAGTTATCTGCAGGCAACAAGATCTCAAATGAAGTGAACATCCAGTTCAATATGTTTATTTTTTTGATGAAGAACGAGATTCACTGTCATATAGGTGGTACTAATGTTGTCGCACCAAAGTGTTAGTGGTTCTGAAGGAGAGATGCCCATATCTTGTAACAAGTATTTAAGCCAAAAAACCTCTGCAGCGGTATTGGCGATGACCCGGTACTCAGCTTCAGTAGAGGATGAGGTGATAGTATGTTGTTTCTTCAAACTCCAAGAGATCAAATTGCGGCCAAGAAAGATAGCATATGCCCCAGTGGATTTGCGATCTAGGCAGCCAACCCAGTCTGCATCAGAGTAAGCATGAAGTTGAGTTGATGAGTGTTGGTGGAGAAGAAGGCCATGATGGATGATGGCTTTAACATAGCGTAATATGGGTTTTGCAGCATTCCAGTTTTCAGTTGTAGGTGTGTGAGTTTATTGACTGCGTAGGAAAGATCAGGCCTAGTGATAGTGAGATATTGAAGGGCCTCAACAGTTTGGTGATATAGAGTGGCATCTGCAAAGGGTGTTCCCACCTTTGTTAGTGAGGAATTTGCTGGTAGGGGTGTAGAGAAAGGCTTGACACCAGTCATATTTGTTCTAGTCAAAATGTCAATAATATACTTTTGTTGTGAGAGAAGCAATCCTTCTGACATTGGACTGGCATGAATACCCAAGAAATAATGTAAAGATCTGTGATCTTTGAGAGAGAAGGCAACACTAAGATGATGAACCAACTTAATAACTTGATCAGTAGAATTCTCGGTAATTAGGATATCATCGACATAAACCATGACAAAAATCCTAACCTGACTGTAGTCAAGGTGAACAAGGAGTTGTCAGCGTGAGACATTTGAAAACCCATATGTAGGAGTGACTGACTGAGACAGTGATACTAGGCTCTAGGGGCTTGCTGTAGTCCATAGAGTGCTTTATGAAGTTTGCACACATAACTTGGGTGGTGTTGATCTTTAAATTCCAGAGGTTGAGCCATATATACATCTTCCATGAAGAAACACATTATTGACGTCGAGCTGTTTTATAGGCCATCGAAGTGAAGTAGCGAGAGATAAAATCGTGCGTACAGTAGCTAGCTTTACAACAGAACTGAATGTTTCAAAATAGTCAATGCCTTCAATTTGATCATAGCATAGATAGCCCTTGTGAGCATTTGAGTATCCAAGAAAGGCGTGTTTGGAGGACTTAGGTTGAAGCTTGTGTTGGCGATAAGGTTGTAAGTTTGGGTATGCAGCACAGCCAAATATTCGCAAAATTTTTAATTTGGAGGTATTTGGAATAAAATTTCAAACGGGGACTTGCCTTTGAGACCTGTTGTAGGAACGCGGTTCAATAAATATGCTGTTGTGCTGAATGCATAAGTCCAGAATTCCATCAGAACTCTTCCATGTTTAAGAAGAGAGAGGCCTGTTTCAACAAGGGTGCGATGTTTCCTTCTAGCTGTGCCATTCTGCTCATGTGTATGAGGATAGAAAATTTTCCTTTTGATATCATGATCTTGAAAGAACTTGTTAAGAGTTGCACAATCACCAATGTCAGATTGGAAAAATTTAATTTTTGAATGAAAGATATTTTGGACTTTCACCTTGAATGTTTAAAAACCTTTTCAATGTCAGACTTATATGCCAGAAAATAAATCCATGTATACTTCGAGTATTCATCTATAAAGGAAACATAATATCAATATCTATCTTTGTTAATCATGGGCGCTGGACCCCATATATCCGAGTGAACCACTTTAAGTGGTTTGGTGGCTTTGTGATCATAAGGAGTAAATGGAAGAGCATGTGATTTTGCAGATTGACAAGCATCACAAAAGTTATTGTTTTTAACATCACACTCAAAAGGAAGTTTAAATTTTCTCAAAATAAAATGAACATTATTCAAAGCAGTGTGTCAAGTCTGGCGTGCCATCTACTAATAGTCATCTGTTGTCCATAGAGAGCCACCTTCTTAGTTTGATGCTCAAAAGGAAGTTTAAATTTTCTCAAA
Organism: Nymphaea colorata; assembly: GCF_008831285.2. Taxonomy (NCBI): domain Eukaryota; kingdom Viridiplantae; phylum Streptophyta; class Magnoliopsida; order Nymphaeales; family Nymphaeaceae; genus Nymphaea; species Nymphaea colorata. Next base: position 19,403,462 of record NC_045142.1, read on the forward strand.
ATAAAATGAACATTATTCAAAGCAGTGTGTCCAAGTCTAGCGTGCCATCTACTAATAGTCATCTGTTCTCCATAGAGAGCCACCTTCTTAGTTTGATGTTGATTGTTTGCTGGTTGTGGGAGTTGGAGATGATAGAGGCCATTGTTACTCTTTCCTTGTAGGATTACCACTCCTGTATTTTGGTCCTTCACCACACAATGATTGGCAGAAAATTCAAACATAACTTGATTATCCTTGCAGAATTTATTCATAGATAACAGATATGAACCATTTTAGGAGCATGAAGAATATCTCGCAGAGCAATAGTAGATGTAGGAAGATGAAAAAGAGCTGACCCAATGTTTTGAATATACACACTTGATCCGTCCCCAACCTTAATGGTGTCGTTGCCTTCATAAGTTTCATGAAGTGTCATCGATCCAAGAGAATTGGTGATGTGATGGGTTGCTCCTGTGTTACGGATCCAATTTGCATCATCTAACATATGAGGAGTCTAGTGATATACCTGAGCATTTGCGGATGATGGCACATTCGAGTTGGAAGTTGTTGCTTCGGTGTGAGCTTTCCTTGTCATTTTAAAGCAATTCATGGCATTATGGGCCATTTTATCACAACATTGACAGATAATATGATTTCTTCCATCGTAATTAAATCTGTCACGTCTGAAATCAGACCTGCCTTGGCCTTGACCATGGCCTCTTTGAAGCATTGAGGGCTGTCTAAAATTTTCTGTTCGAGCTGAATATGGTTGGGCATAATGAACAGCAAGAGCAAAAGTTTCATGCTCAAGATCTTGTTTTTTTAAGTTGCGTCTCTTGTGTGAGAAGAAGGGCGTGCAAATCACTGAGGGAATATCCAATCTACACGAGTGGTCAGAGAAGTTTTGAAGGCTGAGTATTGACGAGGAAGTCCTCTGAGGATATGCATCATTAAATCTTCCCCTTCTACTGGTTTTGAAGCAACAGTGAGTTAGTGAGCCAACATCTTGGCCTTATAGAAATAATCGTCCATAGTTAAGTTCCCTTTCCTAAGTCCTTGCAGTTCTTCCTTGAGTTGCATGATTCTTGAGCGAGAATGGGCAGCATAGGACCTTTTAAGAGCAGTCCGTACTTCATATGACATCTTAAGCCCAACAACGTGTGCAAGAATCGTTTCAGATAGTGAAGAAATAATGCAACTTAAGAGAAGTTGGTCTTGTTTTATCCACGTTACATACTTAAGATTAATGGACTATGATTTCCCATCACTACTGGTGATATATTGATTTGGACATGGTTTAGAGCCATCAATGAATCCAAGCAAATCATATGAATATAGCATAGTCAACTTGATGTTCAAATATTGTTGTAGAGTGGTTGGTGCAGGCAATAAGGGTGAAGTAGTACCTTGTAATGATGTCCTTGTTGGATCTCCAATCGATGCCATGATGAACTAAGGAGAGGATGCCGGCTAATGAAAAGAAACGAGCACCAACCAAAGGTCTTAGTAACAATATCAAGCTCAAGCCACTAGAATCGGTAGAAGGTGAAGTTTTAACTTGAGGAGGCAGTGATGAGAACACACACAGCAGAGTGACGCTTATTTCCAGTCGATCAAGCAGAGAGATGTCGACCAATGTTGAAAGAAGCGTACGCTTCTTACAAAATATGAACAGCTCAAGGCATTTTTTTAAAAAAATGCCTTGAGGCATGGGTGTGAGGCGCACCCTTCCCTGAAGCGTGCGCCTCAGTACTTGAGGCGTACGCCTCAAGGACACATTAATTGAAAATTAATTAGAAAAAAAGAGAGCTGACAAGCAAATGGCGGGAGGTCGTCTGCTCCTATGCTAAATCCGTCACGAGGGTCTGTGCAAGGAAGAAGACAGAGGGGATGGAAGGATTAGCGATCAGAGGAGCCATAGCTGTCGTGCTCTCCTTGTTGGTAGCTATCAGGGCGTTCAAGCATGAGTCCTAAAGCAAATCAGGCGCATTCATGGGGTTTCTCGTGTTGTCGATCCACATAGCGGCGAGTTACAGGTGAGAGAGCGTCTTCTGCTTCTTCTGGTTGTATTCCTCCTTTGTTCTTAGTTATACTTTTTGGGGTCTCGTTTTTGTCGAGAATTGAAGTATTTCTACCTTTGGTTTCTTGTTTCATAAGATTTGGGGCGATTTATTGGTGTTCTTCTTCACCTCTTCCAAGTTGACGAAGATGGGAGAGGATAAGAAGCGCGGGGCTGATGACTCATTCAAAGTGGGAGGGCAGCGTAATTGGTATATCCCTCGTCTCTTTTCGACTTTTATGCTTTCTTGTTCTTGTTCTTGATCTGTTTTCCTCTTCTTAGTATGTTGGCCTACTTTAAATAAGTGTGACAGACAATGAGAATGTGCTGGCTGGCCTTGCCGGGTATAGTTAGCTCTAGCTGAAGCTTATAGTACTTCACAATTACATATTTATGGTACAATTCTACGTAAGGTCTAGACCAGGGGATAAGGTGAAGGAAGATTTCAGGGACGGTTTCTGAATCCGCCCAGTGACCACATGGTGATATCCTTATTGGGGAAAGAAAGGCATCGGATAAAGGCCCAATACGCCTTCATTGTTTTACCTTTCATTATTATCTCGTAAATGGACAATTAAAGGTATCCTATAATCATGGATGAAATGATTGTCCAGAAAGGGAATAGGTTTTAGTGCAGATGATGACTGTGAATCAGCCACAATATTTATGCTGAGTATGGTGATGATGGAGCTGAAAAAATGGCAAATGTGGTTGAGATACTACTAATATTGGAACTAATGACAGTGTAACCAGAGTAAGAAACTTGGAAGAAGAACCGAGTGTTCTTCTTTTCAGTGTGTAGATATAGACAAAATGTTCAAACTTCAAATCTTTTGAATCAACAATTTTCTGATAGGATTTATTTGCACAAAAAAAGTGGCAGACTGCACCATGAATTTGCTATGAAATTTTGTTTTTCATCAAATCTCTGAAAGCCACTATACAATTAGGGTACATCCAATTCCACAAATTTGACAAATCCACATTCATACTGATTCGGACTAGATTGCATTCTTTGTTAGTTGATATTGCTTTGCCACCTTTTCTTTAAATTCATGAGAATGCATTTCTCTCCTAGAGAAAAGAATCATGCTAATAGTCAGGGAGTTTATCTAGCTTGCTTCTTCCAGCCAACCTCCCTTACCTGATAGAAACTGCATAGTCTACAACAGGCTTTACAACCACTAGAGTTCTGCTAGTTGGTGCAGGGTTCAGAAGCATTCTTGTAAACAAGTCAACATGAAAAATGAAATTCTTGCAGAGGTTGCCAAACTGTCTTATATTGTATTTTATTGTGTAACTACCGATATTATCACTGTATCTTTTACATGCACCCATGCATGTTAAACAATAAGCTGAAGAATGGAGATTTTATCAGGATGAGCTCCCATCAGTTCGATCTCATTTATGAAAAGTAACTGAATGTGGATTAAAATTTTCAGATTATACTAGTTCTCCCTTCTCTTTTTTGAAAATGAGTATGTTAAGGCCCAAGGATTCAGTATAATCAGACTTCTGAAAATTTGCTCTGTCCATCATCTTATATTGAATGATAACAAGGGCCAATGGTTAAGGAATTCAACTATCCTGGTCTTTCTGGCACAGCAGATGTTCCTGCATTGTAGGCTGGTCTGCATCTGTACTGCATGTATCAGTTTCAGAAAGTTTGTTGTGATGCAGTGCCTTCTCAA